>NC_080168.1:13667012-14011512 GCF_950295315.1 Erinaceus europaeus
AATCCCAGGTTCAATCCCTGTCACCACCATAAGCCAGAGCTGAACAGTGTTCTGTTAAAAATAAATAAATAGGGAGTCAGGCAGTAGTGCAGCGGGTTAAGTGCACATAACGTGAAGCACAAGGACCATAAGGATCTCGGTTCGAGTCCCCGGCTCCCTACCTGTAGGGGCGTCCCTTCACAGGTGGTGAAGCAGGTCTGCAGGTGTCTATTTTTCTCTCCCCTTCTCTGTCTTCCCCTCCTCTCTCCATTTCTCTCTGTCCTATCCAACAACGATGACATCAATAACAACAACAATAAAAATAACTACAACAGCAAAACAACAAGGGAAACAAAAAAGAATAAATAAATATTTAAAAATAAAATAAATAAAAATAAAAATTTGTAGCCTGGGAGGTGGTAAAATGGATAAAGTATTGGGCTCTCAAGCATGAGGTCCTGAGTTCAATCCCTGGCAGCACATGTACCAGAGTGATGTCTGGCCCTTTCTCTCTCCTCCTATCTTTCTCATTAATAAATAAATAAAATATTTTAAAAGAGAGAAAGAGAGGGTCATATGGCAGCATTATGAGAAACAACATTCACATTGTAGGAGTACAAACAGGAGAAGAGAAATTCATACTGGAAGAAATTTTAGCTGATAATGTCCTCAAATTAAAGAAGGAATTAGACCCCTCAGATAAAGGAAGCTTGAAGAGGTCAATGTACATAACTAAAAATGGCAAAAACTGAAGACAAAGAGAGGATTTTGAAGGCTGTGAGAGAAAAGCAAATACTCTTCTCTAAGGGAAACTCCATAGAACGATGGACTGAGTTATCTATAGAATCTCTAAAGTCTGGAAAGGGCTAGCAGGACATACTCAGAGCTCTAAGTGGAAAAGACCCCCACCTGAGAATACTTGACTCTGCTGCTTGTCAATCAACAGGAGAAGTTTGAAGACTTTGAAGAAGACACAGAGAGCTTTCTCAGATAATCAACAGCTAAAGGTTCTGGTGGCGCAAGGCGCAAGGACTGGCATGAGGATCCCGGTTCGGGCCCCCAGCTCCCCACCTGCAGGGGAGTCACTTCATGGGCAGTAAAACGGGTCTGCAGGTGTCTGTCTTTCTCTCCCCCTCTCTGTCTTCCCCTCCTGTCTCCATTTCTCTCTGTCCTATCCAACAACGAACGACATCAACAACAATAACCACAAGAAAGCTACAACAACAGGGGCAACAAAAGGGAATAAAAAAATTTAAAATAAGAAATACTAATGGGTCGTATATAAATGAAAATATAGGGGACCAGGTGGTGGCGCTCACATTACAGTGCTTGATGACCCAGGTTCAAGCTCCTGATCCCCACCTGCAGAGGGAAAGTCTCATGAGTGGTGAAGCAGGCAGGGCTGCAGGTGTCTCTGTTCCTTTCACTACCTCCCCTTCCCTTCTCAATTTCTCTGAATCTATCCAATAATAAATAGATAAATAAATTAATTAATTAAATTTTAAAAAGAAAATAGAGTATGGCACCACACATAGGGATAAACAAAGCCAGGGAAACAAGCAAAGCCCACTGAAAATAGAAGAACCAAGCGTCAGGCTGGGAGACAGCATAATGGTTCTGCAAAAGACTTTTCATGTCTGAGGCTCTGAGGTCCCAGGTTCAATCCACACCATCATCGTAAGCCGAAACTGAACAGTGCTCTGGTCTTTCTGTCATTAAAATAAATAAAATATTAAAGAAGAAGGAGGAGAAGGAAGAGGAGAACCACCAAGTGTACTCAGCCTGCAAGTACAAATGTTCACATCCTGTGTAACACGCCTGTGTTAATGCTGATAGATAGCAGGAAAACCAATCCAAGGATCCCAAGTGTCCACTGCACCTGATGCCAGAGCCTAGCACGTTCCTTACTACAGGGGGCAGCAGACTCGCTCTGTTCCTCTTCCAACCTGGCCTGCGTATCAGAGACATACTGAGTCTGGATGATTCTTCCAATTGCAAGAGGAAGAGCCTACAGCTAAACTAAACATTAACATTAGCACACCCAGGATCACAGAGCTGCAGGCTCAGAAAAAATGTTCTGGGGGGCAGGCACACCTGGCACACACACATATTACCAAGCGCTAACTAAGGCTGCCAGGAGCAGTGGATTCATAGTGCAGTCGCCAAATCCCAGCGATAACCCTGGAGGTGAAAAAGAAGAAGAGGAGGAGGAGGAATTATCTAGGTGACTTTTTTTTTCACTTGGGTAGAATTTAGAGATACTTTAACAAATGTTTATGTTGTGTTGACTAAGACGGTGATAGACTATTGAGTCCTGACTTTTTTCTGTTTTGTTTGTTTTTGCAATTCTATCACAATAAAAACTTCAACATACATGGAAATGCCAGCCTAGAAACAAGCTGACTAACAGCAAAAGGAAAAGGTTCAGAATCCAGGCGTTGAATACAGAGACTATTACATCAAAGATGAGGGTCAGCTCCCCACTCCGCTCTCCACCTCTGGGGCCCTGCGCGCCTCACTCCCCAATTTGTGAAGCTCCACTGCAGTTCCAGAGCTGAGCAGTACTCTGGACTCTCTTCTTGTTCTCTCTCCATTTGAAAATAAATGAATCTTATAGGAAAAAAAAAACCCAAGGAATTAAAAATACATAACAACAAAAACATGCAACTTTTATAAGGGCAAGAAATCACT
This sequence comes from Erinaceus europaeus, assembly GCF_950295315.1. NCBI lineage: Eukaryota > Metazoa > Chordata > Mammalia > Eulipotyphla > Erinaceidae > Erinaceus > Erinaceus europaeus. The sequence continues at coordinate 13,669,683 of NC_080168.1, forward strand.
TTAAAAAATGAGCAAGTTCCCTAGTAAACGCTGATGATGAATTTTTCACAAAGGTAAACAAATAATCACCAAGGCAAAGATGAAAGATACAAATGTGTAAAACACTTCATAATAAGATTCAGCCCACTAGGGATGAAAAGCAAAATAGCAAACAACTCGGTTAGACACCAAGCAAAGCAGTGTGCAGAGTTTATGCCACGCAGGAAAGTACTAACAGAGCTCCCATGAGAAATCCAGCAGAAGAACATAAACAGTTTAGACAAAGAGGAGTAAGGTAACAGCTCAACCGGATAAAGAAACCCTTCATCAAAACCTTGCAGGTCGGCTTCTCAATGTTGAAATGCAAAGTTAGAGCCATGGAAAGAAAAACAATCATAGAATTCAGACAAGTCCCGGGATTGGTGGGTTGGAATTGTTACCAAGCTTCTGTGGTCTCTCCTAAAATTGGCATGGAAAATCAGGGGGAAGGGGCAGGGAGGACAAACAAACAACAACAATCCTGCTGGGGACATGGGGATTAGATCGGGGTTGCGGAGTGCTTGGTTTGCAAGTTGAGACACCCGGGATTCAGGCACAACGTGTGTCACAGCAGTGCTCTGGTCGAAAGGAAGGGAGGTAGAAAGGAAAGGAGGAAGGAAGGGAGAGAGGGAGGGAGGGAGGAAAGGAGGGAGGGAGGGAGGAAAGGAGGGAGGGAGGAAGGGAGGAAGGGAAGCAAACCAACAGGCAGCTGGGCAGTGCTGTTCAGCCCAGATTTTCCTTACAGTCGCCAAGAACTCAAAGGAACCCAGATATCTAGCAATCCATCTGGGCACATTTACTCGACAGAATATTTTGAAACCATGAGAACACTAAATACGCTTTCGGCCAGATGATAATGTGAAAAACAGAGCCCGGGATTGTCTGCCCACTGCAACTAAAGCAAGTTGAGGACAGCAGCAGGGAGGCCGAGGCACGATTCTGTTAGGGGTGTAGTCAGTAAATTAGGTTTAAGAAAGACCTGGGGGAGGGGGGATTTGAAGTTGAGGGCTCCCTCTGGCAGCCCCCAAGGCAGGTATTTCAAATGCAGATTCCAGACCTGCTCCAGGGGCAGCCAGCAATTTGCATTTTAACTCTGGGAGGTGTGTCTTTGGGGGTTGGCATCTGTGGATGATCCAAGTGGTGTTGAAGGATTAGGGGGGTCAAACTGCGACGTGACCCCACGTGGGGAGGAGAGGGACCGTGGGGGTGAGCCGGCTCTGGCCGCTGGGGTCTTTGATCAAAAGCCTGTGTCAGGCGCCCACTAACGCTGAACCTTTGTCTGGTCACTCACCAGAGAGGTCATCCGGACCCTCCCCTCCTTGGAGTCTCTGCAGCGGTTATTTGACCAGCAGCTGTCTCCTGGCCTTCGGTCTCGGCCTCAGGTAAACAAGGGACGGGCACATCTTTGGGGGCTTGGGAGGGGTTGGGAGGCTGAGGGAGGAGAGTGGTTTTATTGTTTTGTTTAATCATATTCTTTTTTAAAAAATTATTTGTTTATTCCCTTTTGTTGTCCTTGTTATTTTTCATTGTTGTTATAGTTGTTCTTGATGTCGTCCTTGTTGGATAGGACAGAGAGAAATGGAGAGGGAGGGGAAGACAGAGAGAGGGAGAGAAAGATAGACACCTGCAGACCTGCTTCAACGCCTGCTTCACCACTTGCTTCACTCCCCTGCAGGTGGGGAGCCGGGGCTCGAACTGGGATTCTTCCTCCAGTCCTTGTACTTTGCGCCAATTGCACTTAACCTGCTGCGCTACCGCCCGACTCCCTGTTTAATCGTATTCTTATTTCAAACATTATTTATTATTTATTTGATAAAGTCGAGAGAAATTCAGAGGGAAGGAGGAAATAGAGAGGGAGAGAGACAGACACCTGCAGCCCTGCCTCACCACTTGTGAAGCTTTCCCCCTGCAGGTGAGGGCCAGGGGCTTGAACCTGGGGCCTTACACTTACTAATGCTTACCAATGTGTGTACTCAACCAGGTGAGCCTGGCTCCCTTTTGATTTTATTTTAAAGGATTTTTGTTGTTTACTGAGACAGAGAACAGTACTCTGGCACATGCGGTACTGGGGATCGAAGGAGATCGAACTCAGGCTTTCACATTTGCAAGTCCAGCTCCCAAGTGCTGTGTTATCTCCCTGGCCGCCTTTTCCTTTATTTATTTTCACTGACTTACTTTTATAAGAGTCAGAGAATGAAACCGAGATCAAAGCACTGCTCCGCTCGCTCTGGCATTTGGTGGTGTCAGGCATGCAAGTCCTGTGCTTTAACACTGAGCTATCAACAGTTCCACTAACAACAAGAAGGAAGAAGTTCAGCTGGATAGTGTGCTGCTTCTCCCTGCACATAGCCCAGATTCAAGCCCAGCCCTTACTACATTATAGGCAGCTTAGGAGCTGTGGGTGTGCTTGTCTTTCCTCCCTCTAGAGCAAGGAAGGGAGGAGGGAGGGAGATGAATAAACAAATAAAAACAAGCTAATGTTTTTAAAAGATTTATTTATGTATTAATTTAATATGAAAACAAGTAAGTAGAGAGACTAGAGCACTGCTCAGCTCTGGCATGTGGTAGTGGTGGGTATAGAACCCACGGCCTGTGAGGCCTCAGGCATGTGAGCTGGGGCTCTAACAGGCCTAGCCGTGCACCCTGACATTTTGACCAGGAAAGGGTAAAAGGGTATCGTTCAGGCTTGAGCTGAGGGACTGGGGAGGGGCAGCAGCAGCATGCACCGGAGGTGAGGGGCAGGGGGTCGGACTTCCATACTCTCTATCCCGTCAGGCACAGCTGAATGGACATGTCAGGGACCTGCCTGGGAGTTGGGGGCCCAGTAACTGTCATCATATAGGTTCACTTCTTGCTTCTAGGAGTAGAGACGGGTTCTCAGGAAGGTCTCTTGGTTATAATGTATGAAAATATTCAGGGCCACCGAGGTAACAAGTTACGTTGTTGTTACATTGTTGTTTATGTTACATACTTTCATGCCTGAGGCTCCAAGGTCCCAGATTCAGTTCCCAGCACCACCTGACACCACCTTAAGGCAGAGCTAAGCAGTAGTGCTCAAGTTAAAAATAAATAAATAAATAAGGGTCAGGCAGTGGCACAACTGGTTGAGTGAGCACTATTTCCATGCACATAGACTTAGGTTCAAGCCCCTAGTTGTCACTTAGGGGAAGCTTCAGAAGCAAGTACTACAGGTGTCTCTCTATCCGCTGCCCCTCACCTCAATTTCTCTCTGCCCTACCACATTAGGAAAAAAAAGAAGAAAAAAGGGAGTCGGGCGGTAGCGCAGCGGGTTAAGCGCAGGTGGCGCTAAGCACAAGGACCAGCAGAAGGATCCCAGTTCGAGCCCCCGGCTCCCCACCTGCAGCAGAGTCACTTCACAGGCGGTGAAGCAGGTCTGTAGGTGTCTATCTTTCTCTCCCCTTCTCTGTCTTCCCCTCCTCTCTCCATTTCTCTCTGTCCTATCCAACAATAATGACATCAATAATAACTACAACAATAAAAACAACAAGGGCAACAAAAGGAATTAATTAATTAATTAATTAATTAAAAAATAAAGAAAGAAATTATTAAAAAAAGAAGAAGAAAAAAGAAAAAAATTGACCTCCAGGTGCAGTGGAATCACAGTGTCTAAAGTGCCAAGTTCAATCCCCAGTACCACCATAAACCAGAGCTGAGCAGTGCTCTGGTGTTACTCTCTGTGTCTTTCTGTATCTCTCTCATTAGAATATCTTATTTTATTTTATTATTTATTATTTTTAATAAAAGAGTGATACAGAGAGAGACTAGAGCACTGCTCAGCTCTGGCTTGTGGTACTGGAGACTGAACCTAAGACCCCAGACCCTCAGACATGGAAGTCTCTTGAATAAACATTGTGCTGTCTCCCCAGCCAAAAATTTTAAAAGTTTTTAAATTGATTTATTATTGAATATAGACAGAGAGAAATTAAGAGAAAGGGAGATAGAAAAGGGGAGAGACAGAGACATCTACAGTCCTGCTTCACCACAGATGAAGCTTTCCCCCTGCAGGTAGGGACCAGGGACTTGAACTTGGATCCTTGTGCACTGTAGTGTGTGGGCTTAACCAGGTGGGTCACCACCTGGCCCCATAAAATATATATTTTTTAATATTTATTTATTCTCTTTTGTTGCCCTTGTTGTTTTATTATTGTAGTTATTGTTGACGTCATCATTGTTGGATAGGACAGAGAGAAATGGAGAGAGGAGGGGAAGACAGAGAGGGAAAGAGAAAGAGAGACACCTGCAGACCTGCTTCACCACCTGTGAAGCGACCCCCCTGCAGGTGGGGAGCCTAGGGCTTGAAATGGGACCCTTAAGCCGGTCCTTGTGCTTTGTGCCATGTGTGCTTAGCCCCTGTGTTACTGCCCGGCTCCCCTCATAAAATATTTTTAAAGAGTAAAAGAAATAAGATAATATAAGGACGTCCAGGTGCAGGTACAACTGGCCAGTGGTGTTGCCAGGGTTTGAATCTAGAGGCTCAGAGGCTCAGGTACAAGGTACAAAGATCTTTTGCAGAACCTTTATGCTCTGCCCAGCCTGAAGGACCAGTGAATATCCGAAGAACAGGAAAGTCTGGCACCTGCGAATTCACTTGCTCTGTGAGCCCTGCTGGCAGCAGCCTGTCATTACCAGTCTTTGCCTAATCTGATCCCCCAAAAAGAACAGCTTAGGGTGAGAGAGAAGGCCATTGTCCCAAACCCTCACACTGACCGCACCAGGGAGCAGGTGGGGAAATTCAAGTGAGGAGATACAAATTGGAATTCTTTATAGCTTTTTCCCCCTAATATTTTAATTATTGAGTGATTTGATAGAGACAAAGAGAAATCCAGAGAAGAGGGAGAGCTAGAGAAGGAGAGAGCCTTGCTTCACTGCTTGCAAAGCCTCCCTCTGCAGGTGGGGACCAGGGACTTGAACCTGGGTCCTTGCACACTGTAACATGTGCCCTCAGCTGAGTGCAAACCACCCCCCCCCTTAAGCCACAGGCTCTGCAAGATCTGAAACATCCCACTGCTGAACAGCCTCTGCCCTGCCCCAGGCCGGGGCTCCCCTTCAGTAACCACACACTGAACGTGAACTTCTCAGGGAGAACAGTGGACACCAGGCTAGAGAGACATCATAATGGTTCTGCAAAAGACTTTGCTGCCCGAGGCTCTGATGTCAATCCCCAACACTACCAAAAGCCAGTCTTTCTCTCTGTATACTTCTCACTAAAATAAAGAGAAATGAAATATTAAAGGAGGAAAGAGAGAGAGGGGGGGGTGAGTACCAACTGCAGGGTGGTGGGGAGTGCTAGAGGGGGTGGCAGCCAGAGGTTGGGGTGGGGGTCCTGATTAGGGCTGTATGTGGCTTAACCCCGAAGGTAGTAACTAAATGTGATAAAAGACACTGTGGCCAAGGGCAGCCGTGATGTCTGAGAATAGCCCAGTGGAAAATTGAGGTCAACTGAGAGACTCAACCATGGACAAGGCACGCCCTGGATTGGTGGAAACCTTCACTTCCTACACGTGGCTCACTTCCTGCATGTGGCTGAGAGGGAGCAGTTTCTCTTTGTGGATCTTCATGGGGCGGTTGTGGGGGTGGTGGGTTGGCTTGGTGGAGAGCAGCCTCAGACTTGGTGCAGTCCTGCCTGACTGTGTGGCTCTGCACCCAGCTCTCTCTCGTGTTTGTGAGTCCAACGCTTTGTCTAATCCCCACTTGCTAGGTCCCATGATGGTCATGTTTTTAAAATGCCAATGGTTTTGTTTTTGTTTGCATTTTTCTTCCCTTTTATTGGCTTGATAGGAAAGAAAAACTTTTTAAAATTTTTATTAGTGGTTTAATAATGATTAACACAATTATAAGGTAACAGGGGACAAATCCATACAGTTCCCTCCACCAGAGTTCCATGTCCCATCCCCGCTGTTGGGAGTTTCCCTATTGCCTATTCCCTATGGACCAAAATTCTTTATGGGGTTCAGAAAAGGGGAATTCTGACTTCTGTAATTGCTTCTCCACTGGACATAGACATTGGCTGGTCGATCCATACCCCAGCCTGTTTCTATCAGAAAGAAAGAAATTGAGATTGGTTGGGGGAAATAGAAAGCAAGAGAGAGATCCCTGCAGACCTGCCTCACTGCTTGTGAAGCTTCCTCCCTACAGGTGGGGACTGGCGGTTCAAACCCCAGTCCTTTTTTGTGATCTTTATTCATTGGATAGAGACAGCCAGAAATCAAGAGGGAAGGGGGTGACAGAGAGGGAGACAGAGAGACACCTGCAGCCCTGCTTCACCACTTGCAAAGCTTTCTCCCTGCAGGTGGGGACTGGGGGCTTGAACCTGGGTTCTTGTGCATTGTGATGTGTGCTCTCAGCCAGGCCCCCAAACCCCAATTCTTGAGCACAGTAACATGTGTGCTCAACTGCGCGTGCTACCACCTGCTTTGTTTTTAATGTCTATTTCTGGGGGGTTGAAAGACCTGCGTTGAAATGCTCCCCACTGCTATTGTGAGCTGGCTGTGGCAGGTTCAGTATGACATGAGACTGGGTCTCCCCTCTTTCCCCCTCTGCACTTGGGCTGGGGGTGTGGGTCAGGGAGGACTAGCATAGTCCAGGAACCTCCAGAGGCTCCCCCACCCTGACTGACCTCCCTCTCACAGGTGTCTGCTGAGGTCAGTCCCCTCAACATGGTGGCCAAGCTCAGCCAGCTGACCAGCCTCCTGTCATCCATTGAAGACAAGGTACTGGCCCTGCAGCTTCCCCCAGACTCCAAGGTTCCATCTTTGCTCTGGGGGTGCAAGTCCATGCTAGCCTGTACTCCCTGACTCAGTGGCTATGTGCCTTTGTGCCCCAGGTCAAGGCTTTGCTGCATGAGGGGCCCGAGTCCTCCCACCGACGCTCCCTCATCCCTCCAGTCACCTTTGAGGTAAGTGGGGGGCCTTGACCCCCTCCAGCTGGGAGTCAAGGTACCTCCTGGATGCCCTGGAAGAGTGCTTTAGGCTTGGTTGTCCAAAGGTGCGGGGAAAGCCCAAGGGATAACCCTTGCTGGGAGAACCCCAGGGAAGAGCTTCTCACTGGACGAGAAGCCACCAACTTTGTCCTTACAGTGAGGATATTGATATTTTGCATGGTGTCCCAAACTGGCCAGAAATAGTGTCTCAAGGGAGGGAAGAGAAAAGTTTGATTTTAGTGGTTGCCTGAGAGTGGCAGAGTCAGGACCTTGCCACCTTTCCTGCCTCAGCACAGAGATGTGGGGGGGGGGGGGGCTGGGGACCCAGACTGCCCCCCCCACTTCACCCCTGGTTAGAAGTGGTGGAGTGTGGCTGTGGGCACAGAAGCGGGCCGCTCAGGACACCAGGGCTCTACCAGCCCAGTTTTGGGTGGGGGGGGGGGGGTGTGCACTCTGAGCCCAGACACAGAGGGGAAGACCAATCTCACCTCTCACTTCCTCTCACTTCCTTTCCTTCTCCCTCTCCTCCCCTCCCCTCCCCTCTCCTCTCCTCCCCTCCCCTCTGCTCTCCTCCCCTCCCCTCTCCTCTCCTCCCCTCTCCTCTCCTCTCCTCTCCACTCTTACTTCTCTCCCTCTTCTTCTGCCCCTCCTCCTTTCTCCTTCTGTGCCCTCATCCACTCCCTCTCCTTCCCCCTTCTCCTTTCCCTTCCTCCTCCATCCTCCAACTTCACTTGTTACTCTTCCCTTTCCTCCTCCCCTGCTCCTCATCTTCCTTCTTCGCTCTCCTCCCTTTCTCTCCCTCCTCCCCCTGCTGTCCTTTCTCCCTCACCCTCCTCCCTATCCCTCTCTCCCTTCCCTTCTTTTCCCTCCCCACCTCTGATTCCTCCTCCTGGTCCCTCCTTCTGTCTGTCTTCTCTCCCCTCCCTCTCCATCCTCCTTTTCCTTTCTTCTCTGCCTCTTCTCCTTCCTCCCCCTCTTCCCTACACCCTCCTATCCTACTTCCTCCCTTCTTCCTCTTTCTCCTGACTCTCCCCCCTCCTTCTCCTCTCTCCCTCCTCCCCCACCAGGTGAAGGCAGAGTCTCTGGGGATTCCTCAGAAGCTGCAGCTCAAGGTCGATGTGGAGTCTGGGAAGCTCATCATCCGGAAGTCCAAGGACGGGTCCGAGGACAAGTTCTATAACCACAAGAAGAGTAAGCCCCCTCCCCAAGTGCCCTGAAGCCTGCTGTCCCCTCCGTGCCAGTGCTGGGGTCCCACCCAGCTCCCCCTTCTGGGAACCACCCTGCTTGTTCTGCTTCCTTCTCCCACATCTGGGGACACGGACTACTCTGTTGCCCCTGGTGACCAGGATGCCAGGCTGGTCAGACACAGAAGGCCTGCGTTCCCTCCAGGTGTCACCTTCTGCACAGACAGGAATGGCTCGGGAGTCTCTGGGGAATGCAGCCCCAAATACTTAACATTCCCAGCTCTGGCCTCAGGCCCATTCTGGAGACTTACCAGGCCTCAATGTTCTCATCTGTTAAATGGGGATGATGTCACATCTGTCAGGGAGAGGCTGGAAGATGGTAGTTGACACAGTTCAGGGCCGGAGCCTGGGGCCTTGCTCCAAAGCAGCCATGCCCTGCTCAGAGTCAGGTCGCTCTTGTTCAGTATTTTATTTTATTTTATTTATTGCCTCTAGGGTTATCACTGGAGCTTAGTGCCATTGTTCCTGGTGGCTTGGTTGTTTTTTTTTTTTCCTGTTTTATTGGATAAGACAGAGAAATTGAGAGGGGAGAAGAGGGGAAGATAGAGAGGGAGAGAGAAAGATAGACATCTGCAGACCTGCTTCACCGCTTCTGAAGCGACCCCCCCACCCCCACCTTGCAAGTGCTGAGCCAGAGGCTCAAACCATGATCCTTTCGAGGGTCCTTCCACTTTGCACTATATGTGCTTAACCTGGTATGCCACCACTCAATCCCCTGTTCAGTTTTGTTTTAAATGGTAAGGAAGGAAGGTCTGTTTGCCCTGCTGTGCCAGGGCAGGAGCTCAGGGCCTCACACCTGTACCAGGCTGCCAATCATCTCCTGGGCCCAAGGTTTTCATTCTCATTCAGAGACAGGAAACAGGGAGGCTGGGAAGAGACACCACCACACTGCTCCACCACCCATGTTGATTCCCCATGCTGGGGCTCGAACCCAGGGCCTTGAGCATCAGTGTAACTAGTTCCCAATCTCAAGGGCTTCTTGGTCACTTTTTCATTTAGAAAGAGAGACAGAGAGAGGAGAGACACCACAGCACCCCTCCACCACTTGTGAAACTTACTCCATTTTCATGGCCTCTCCCATCTGGTACCAGGGCTTGAACTCAGGCCTTGCACATGGCGAGGTCCTACTCAGTGAACTATCTCTTCAGCCCCTCTAGACACATTTTTAAAAATCATTCATTTTTATTAATGTATTCTTTTTTTCTTTTTTGCCACCAAGATTTTCATGAGGACCTTGCATCTGCAAGAATCCGCCACTCCCAGTGGAGGCTTCTTTTTCTCTAGACAGAGTAGAGACATCATAGCATCCCCCCATGAGTCATGAAGCTTCCCCTTTGTATGGTGCTCCCATGTGGTGACCAGGGACTCGAACCCAGGTCCTCAGGCATGGTAACATGAGAGCTCTACTGAGAGGGCTTCCTCTCAGCTCCCCAGTTATTTAGCTTTTTTCTGTCTTTTATTTGCTAGGACAGTGAGAAATTGAGGGGTGGGGGAGAGAGAGAGGGAGAGAGAGACAGAGAGACACCTGCAGTTCTGTTTCAACACTTGTGAAGGTGGGGGCTGGGGGCTTGAACCCAGTTCTTTTTTAAAAATTATTTTATTTATTTATTTTCCTTTTTGTTGCACTTTTTTATTGTTGTAGTTATTGTTGTAGTTATTATTGATGTCGTCATTGTTGGGTAGGACAGAGAGAAATGGAGAGAGAAGGGGAAGACAGGGAGAGAAAGATAGACACCTGCAGACCTGCTTCACTACCCGTGAAGTGACACCCATGCAAGTGGGAGCCGGGGGCTTGAACCAGGATCCTTATGCGGGTCCCTGCGCTTTGTGCCACGTGGGCTTAACCCACTGCACTATTGCCTGACTCCCTGAACCCAGTTCTTGAGCACGATAACATGTGCGTTCAACCAGGTACACCATCACCTGCCCCCCCCCCATTTAGCTTTTAATGAGAGAGAGAGCCAGCATATTACTCTGTGCTGTGCCGTGCCGTGCCAGGGAGTGAACCTGGAGCTGTTGAACCCAAGGCTGATGGGAAGGAAGCAGGTGACACAGGCAGGTCCCAGCACTGTGAGAGGGTGCCAAGATTTTGTGCCACCTGGCCCCTCGGGAAGGGAGGAGTGCCCTGAGCTGGGTGTCTGGGAGACCCAGCATGGAGCTGAGAGGAGGCTGCAGATGGGGCCTGAGTGGATGTGTGAAGGAGGGAGGGCCTCTCTCACCAGTCCTGCAGCTCATCAAGTCTCAGAAGTTCCTCAACAAGCTGGTGATTTTGGTGGAGACGGAGAAAGAGAAGACGCTCCGGAAGGAATACGTGTTTGCTGACTCCAAGGTTGGTGCCCTGAGCGGCAGAGTGAGGTCAACTGCAGGTGGGCACCAGCACTGACTCAGTGCCCACAGCCCATGGCCCACCTAGACAATCCTGGCTGGGAAGGCGGCCACCTTGGCCCTGGGATTGCACAGCTCTGCCTACCACCCTGGAGCCTTCATCACTTATCTTCCGTAGCCCTGAACCCCACAGGGAGGCATCCAACTTCTCCAGGCAACATCCTGAAACCTTCTGGGACATCCCAGTCTACTCTTGTTGATTTTTAAAAATATTTTATTTATGGAAGTTGGGCGGTAGCACAGTGGGGTTAAGCGCAGGTGGTGCAAAGCGCAAGGACAGGCTTAAGGATCCCGGTTTAGGATCCTAGTTGGAGCCCCTGGCTCCCCACCTGCAGAGGAGTCGCTTCACAAATGGTGAAGCAGGTCTGCAGGTGTCTATCTTTCTCTCCCCCTCTCTGTCTTCCCCTCCTCTCTCCATTTCTCTCTGTCCTATCCAACAACAACAGCTGTGACAACAATAACAACTACAACAAGGGTCATCACTGGGGCTCTGTGCATGCACGATTTCTCTTTTAGAAAGAGGGTGACAGAGAGGGAGAGAGCTAGAGAGGTGGAGAGACATCAGAGCACTGCTCCATTGCTCCTGAAGCTTCTTCCCTGCAGAAGTGCCCATGTGGTGGCTGGGGGCTTGAATTCTCACACTTGGCATTCTATCATGTGAGCTAACTATATGTCCTGGTGCCTAGCTTCCCAGATTTAAAGCTCTTATTTAGTTTTCTGGGAGAATAAGGGACTAGGGCATTGCTCTGCCCTGGCATGTGAGATGCTGGAGACTCAGTCTGACCTCAGGTATGCAAGTCCCATGCTCTATCCACTGAACCACCTTTCTGGCTACAACACCCTAGGTTTAATTTTGAGTCCCAACCTATCCTTCCCTAACCCCTCACCTCCTCCCCTTTTTTTGCCACCATATTTGTCACTAGGGCTCAGTGCCAATGGCCATTTTTCCTTTCTTCCTTTCTTCCTTCCCTCACTCCCTCCCTCCTTCCCTTCCTTTACCCCCTCTCTTTCTTTCTTTTTATTATGATAGAGATAGACAGAAATAGGATGAGAAAGAGAGAGGAGAGACATCTGCAGCCTGTTTCACCACTCATGAAGCTTCCCGCCAGCAGGTGGGGAGTAGGGATTGAGCCCTGGTCCTTGTGCATGGTGATTTGTGTGCTTGGCCAGTCACCCCACCATCTTCCCTGCTCCTCTCACACTTCTGGGCTATCTTTAGAGAGAGGGAGATTGGGGATGAGCAGTGACGCAGCTGGTTGTGCAAGGACTCGGGTTCAAACCCCTCATCCACCACTTGCAGGGAGGGAAAGCTTCACAAATGGCGAAGCAGTGCTGCAGGTCTCTCTCTCTCCCTCTCTAATCCCTTCCCCTCCCAGTTTCTCTCCTTTCAAAATAAGATAAATATTTTACTTTTTTCAATTTAAAAATATCATCTTTATTTATTGGATAGAGACAGCCAGAAATCAAGAGGGAAGAAAGAGACAAGAGAGGGAGAGAGACAGAGAGATACCTGCAGCACTACTTCACCACTTACAAAGCTTTCCCCCTGCAGGTAGGGACCGGGGGTTTGAACTTGGGTCCTTGTACATTGCAACATGTGTGTTCAACCAGGTGCACCACCATCTGGCCCCAATAAATAAATATTTTAAAAGAGAGAGAGTGAAAACCAGAGCATCACTCTGCCCTATGTGATGCCTGGGATCATTCTCAGGACTTCACGCTGTGAAGATGGGGGTTCTGCAGCTGTGCCCCTGCCCCAGCCCTTGTCTGAAGCCTCCCCCTTTGCAGAAGCGTGAGGGTTTCTGTCAGCTGCTGCAGCAGATGAAGAACAAGCACTCGGAGCAGCCTGAGCCCGACATGATCACCATCTTCGTTGGTACCTGGAACATGGGTAGGTCCCTGGTGTCCCCAGCCCCGGGCCTCCTATGCTGGGACCCAGCCCCTCCTCCAGGATTGAGCTCTGAGGCTCTCGGGCTCCTGGAGCACTGGAAGTGGGGGGTCACTTTGCTCAAAGAACTTGGGAAGCTACAGGGACAGAGTGACTGTGTGTGACACTAAAGGCGTTCTCAGACAGTGCGTCAGGGAGCCCAGGCTAGGCAGAAAAATGTCCCTCCAGAGCAGAAGCCTAATCGGTCTGGGCTGGGGAGACAGCATCGTGGTTCTACAAAAAGATTCTCATGCCTGAGACTCTGAGGTCCCAGGTTCAATTCCCTGCACTACCATCAGCCAGAACCAGAGCTGAGTTCTGGTTAAAGAAAGGAAACACACACACACACACACACACACAGAGATATCCTAATCTGTCTGTCCATCTGCCTGCCTAGCTCTCAATCAAGAGACCGACTAAATTTGAATTTCACACAGGTAGTTTCTCAGTAGAGCCACTCAACTGGAAATCAACCCATAAACACTAAACACATATAGTATGTCAAGCATTTGTATACCAGTATGGAGTAAAGATGTTGATATGATAATATTGAGGACAAACTGTGGGGCTGGCAGGCTGGCCTCCCAGCTCACCTGGGAGGCCGCCTGCTGTGCTGTAGTCGTGCCTCAGGTTTGAGCCCAGCCCCCACTGCACTCTGTGGGGGAACTTCAGTGCTAGCGTTCCTTCCTTTCTTCCCTTTTCTCTCTTTCTTCTTTCCTTCCTTCCTTCCTTCCTTCCTTCCTTCCTTCCTTCCTGCCTTCTTTCCTTCCTTCCTTCCTTCCTTTCTTTTTTTTTCTTTCTTCCTTTTTTATTGCTACCGGAGTTATTGCTGGGGGACCCAGTGCCAGCACTATGAATTCACCTCTCCTGGCAGCCAATTTTTCTTTCTTTTCTCTTTATTATACTTGGTAGGACAGAGAGAAATTGAAAGGGGAGTGGGAGATAGAGAGGGAGAGAAAAAGAGAGACACCTGTGGCCCTGCTTCACTGCTCATAAAGCTTCCCCCCTGCAGGTGGGGAGCAGGAGCTTGCACCCTGACTGTACGCATGGTAATGCATGCACTTTCCGTACGCATGGTAATGCATGCACTTGACTGTGTGCACCACCACCTGGCCTCTCTGTCTTTCTCTTTCTCTTTTTTAAAAATTTATTTATTATTGGATAGAGACAGAGAGAAATTGAGAGGAGGGGGGAGATAGAAAGGGAGGGAGACAGAGAGACACCTGCAGCCCTGCTTCACCACATGTGAAGCTTTCCCCCTGCAGGTGGGGAGCAGGGACTTGAACCTGGGTCCTTGTGCACTGTAATGTGTGCACTTAGCCAAGTTCGGAACTGTCTAGCCCTATGTCTTTCTCTTTCTATCTGAAAAAGTCAACCCAGAGTGGCAAAGCCCCAGCAACAGGAAAAAAAAGTGTCTCAATGGAATGCAGAGTATATTAAATTGTTAGAGTAACTCTGCAGTCAGCAATCATAAATAAGCACCAAATATATATTGTACCAAATGTTCAAATATATATTGTACTAATGTATATCATACACTAGCACATTCAATGTAAATTATATATATACTCAATGTAAATTATACAGAATGATGATTCAGTCTAAGTAGGCAGGGTTTTAAAATTATGAACCAGGGGAGTTGAGCAGTAGCACAGTGGGTTAAGCATAGGTGGTGCAAAGTGCAAGGACTGGAGTAAGGATCCCAGTTCGAGCCCCCAGCTCCCCACCTGCAGGGGAGTTGCTTCACAGGTGGTGAAGCAGGTCTGCAGGTGTCTTATCTTTCTCTCCCCCTCTCTGTCTTCCCCTCCTCTCTCCATTTCTCTCTCTCCTATCGAACAAAAACAACAATAATAACTACAACAACAATAAAAAGGGCAACAAAAGGGAAAATAAATAATAAAAATAAATAAAAATATATATATATAAAATTGTGAACCGATACATGGTGCCCAGTTAAATTTGAAATTCAAATAAACTGTTAGTGCAAGCAGAGTACTAGAAACCAGGACTGGGAGACAGCTCAGCCTATTAAAGCACAGAACTTTCTGCAGGTTTAGCACCCAGCACTGCCTTAGGCCCAAGTGGAACAGTTCTCTCTCTGTGTCTCTCTCTCTGTCTCTCTCTCTCTCTCTCTCCTCATTCTTTCAAGATAAATGCATAAAGAAATCTTCAGGGCCTGGGAGACATTAGAGTGGTTATGTAAACAGACTTTTGTCCCTGGGTCCTAGGTTCAATCCCCAGCACCACCATAAATCAGAGCTGAGCAGGAATCATGTTAAGTGAGATAAGCCAGGAAGAGAGGGAGGAATATGCGGTGATCTCACTCATGGACAGAAGTTGAGAAATAAGAACGGAAGGAGAAACACGAAGCAGAACTTGCATTGGGTTTGGCATATTGCACCAAAGTAAAGGATTTTGGGGTGGGGGTGAGGAGGGCTTTCCGGTCCTAGTGTATGATGATGCAGTTTGCCGAAAACTGAGAAATTTTACACATGCACCAACAACTGTATTTACTGTTGGCTGTAAACCATTCATCCCCCCATATTTTTTAAAATAAAATAAAATAAAATTCTATTTTACAAAAAATAAAAAGAAAGGTGGTCTGGGAGATGGCACAGTGGGTAAAACATTGGACTTTCAAGCATGAGGTCCTGAGTTCAGTCCCTGGTAGTGCATGTACCAGAGTGATAGCTGGTTCTTTCTCTCTCTCCTCCTATCTTTCTCATAAATAAAAAAATATTTTTTAAAAAAAGAAATAAAAAGAAAGGGAAAAGAAAAGTCAATAAACCCTCAGCAATTCAAATAAATCTCTGAAATTCAAGTTTAACAGGATCCTTCCCCTTTTTGTCCCTCCCCCTTTCCAGAATATTCTTGGACCCTCTTGATTAAAAGACTCACCAGCAAGTGTGGGAAGTGGAGAGCAGGTCCCCCTCAAACGGTGGAGGTGGGGGCTATGGAGAGAAGGCCATAAGCCACACCCCTTGTCAGCTCCATCAGATAGATTCTGGGCCACAAGCCCCCACCCTGAGCCGATCCACAGAAGACCCCCAGAAATCTCCAGGCCTTTGTGCCAGAGCACTCCAAGTCCAGGGCAGAGAAGGCCATCCTAAACGTGCCAGCCTAGAGGGCTGGCCTGAGGAGGGGGCCTCCCCTGAGCTCTGTGGCTCAGTGTGCAGCCAGTTAGAGCTGTCTGTGGAATCTTCCAGGCTTAGAAACACTTCATATCATCTCTAACAGAAAGCTTGGCTGAGCTCTGTTCCCCTAGCACCATGGGGTTAGTGGGCATCAGGGGGGTTGCCTTGATCCCCCAGGGTGGCCTGAAGGGGTGCAGTGACTGCGACTCCCACCCTCCCCAATCCCAGCCCCCCCCCTGCATCCCCTGCCACCCCCCTTTCTGACTCACTCCTGTCGGGTTTTGCTGTTGAAGGTAACGCCCCCCCTCCCAAGAAGATCACGTCCTGGTTTCTCTCCAAGGGGCAGGGCAAGACGAGAGACGACTCTGCCGACTACATCCCCCATGACATCTACGTCATCGGCACCCAGGAGGACCCCCTGGGGGAGAAGGAGTGGCTGGAGACCCTCAGGCAGTCCCTGCAGGAGATCACCAGCATGACTTTCAAAACGGTGAGTCCAGCCAGGGTAGGACTGGGGGCCAGTGGCAGCTTACATCAGACTCTCAGTTTGCAACAGGTGTTGGTACTGTGAGCAAGAGTGGGAGTGTAGGGCCCCAGCACAGCTCTCAGGACACAACACATGAGCACCATCCCAGAGTCCTTTGCTTTGGTGCAATACCCCAAGCCCAGTCTACGTTCTACTTTGTGTTTCCCCTTTCCTTTTTCATTTCTCAACTTCTGTTCATAAGTGAGATCATCCCTTATCCATCCTTCTCTTTCTGGCTTATCTCACTTAACACAATTCTTTCAAGCTCTATCTAAGATGAAATAAAGAAGGTGAATTCACCATTTTTAATAGCTGAGTAGTATTCCATTGAGTACCACAACTTACTCAGCCACTCACCTGTTCTTGGGCACCTGGGTTACTTCCAGGTTTTGGTTATTATGAATTGTGCTGCTATGAACATAGGTATTTACAGATCTTTTTTGGAGGAGTATATTTGGTTCCTTAGAATATGTTCCCAGGAGAGGAATTGCAGGGTCACAGGGTAGGTCTATTTTTAGCCTTCTGAGATTTCTCCAGACTGCTCTCCACAGGGGTTGGACCAATTAACATTCCCACCAGCAGAGCAGGAGGGTTCCTTTGTCCCCACAACCTCTCCAGCATTTATTGTTGTTGTTCTTTCTTTCTTTCTTTCTTTCTTTTTTTTCTTTCTTTCTTTCTTTCTTTCTTTCTTTCTTTCTTTCTTTTATTTATTCCCTTTTGTTGACCTTATAGTTTTATTGTTGTAGTTATTATTGTTGTTATTGATGTCATTGTTGCTGGATAGGACAGAGAGAAATGGAGAGAGGAGGGGAAGACAGAGAAGGGGAGAGAAAGACAGACACCTGCAGACCTGCTTCACTGCTTGTGAAGTGACTCCTCTGCAGGTGGAGAGCCCGGGGCTCGAACCGGGATCCTTTCTCTGGTCCCTGCGCTTTGCGCCATGTGCGCTTAATCTGCAGCGCTACTGCCCAACTCCCATTGTTGTCCTTTCTGATGTGTGACATTCTCACAGGGGTGAGGTGGTATCTCACTGTTATCTTTATTTGCATTTCTCTGACAATCAAAGACTTGGAGCATTTTTTCCATATATCTGTTGGTTTTCTGGATCTTTTCTATGGTGAATATTCTGTTCATATCCTCTCCCCAATTTTGGATAAGGTAATTTGTTTTTTGTTTGTTTGTTTGTTTTGCTGAGTTTGGTGAGCTCTTTATATATTTTGGTTATATATTTATTTATATACTTAAATACTAAACATAAATATGTCATATTTATATATATTCATATCATATTTATATATTTATATATTTTGGTTATTAGGCTTTTGCTGATGTTTGGCATGAAAAGATCTTCTTCAATTCTGTAAGAAGTCTCTTCATGTGATGGTTTCTTTTGCTCTGCAGAAGCTTTTCAGTTTGATGTAGTCCATTAAGTAGTCTTGATGAGTTCAAAAGGTCAAGGCCAGCAGGGACTGACAGAGAGATGTAAGTCCCTAAGGTTTCCCACCTTCAGTTTGAGCCCATGAACTGCTGGCAGGCAGACATGGCTTATCCATGGGGCCCCCTCTCCCCTGAGGGCTGTGTCCTGAGGTTCAGGGATGAGTCAGGTCCCCATGCGTGGGGCAAGGGCTGGCTTGGCTGGCCACCACCACCACCCCTGGCTGCAGGGTGACCCGCTGTCCCTCCCAGGTGGCCATCCACACCCTCTGGAACATCCGCATTGTGGTGCTGGCCAAGCCAGAGCACGAGAACCGCATCAGCCATATCTGCACAGACAACGTGAAGACCGGCATTGCTAACACGCTGGGTGAGCCGTCTACACTCACAGGCCAGGACTCAGCCTGATTCAGAACTGAGTGCTGAGAAGCTAAAGTCCTGAGGGCCCCTGTGTACTGGGGTGGTGAAGCCCCATGGACTCAACTCACTGCGGGGTTCACACTGCAGGCTCTGGGGAGCTGGTCAAGGAGCAGTCCTGACTCAGTGGGGGTCTGTCTACACTACAGGCTGCGGGCAGCTGGTCAGCTCCCATTCTAGGAGAGGAAGAGGGAGGGGAAGAGGAAGGAGGTAGGGAGAAAATGCATCACTCTGGCACATGCAGCACTGGGGATCCAACTCAGTACCTTTCACCTATGAGCTCTACCTGCTGCCCACTGCCCTGCCATTCCCTGGGCCCCACTGATGTCCCTTTTCTCCCTCTGGTCCTCCCTTAGGGAACAAGGGTGCCGTGGGGGTGTCCTTCATGTTCAATGGCACCTCCCTGGGATTTGTCAATAGCCACCTGACCTCGGGGAGCGAGAAGAAGCTCAGGTAACAAGAAACCAGGGTGGGGGTGGGGGTCAGGGCAGGGGTGAGGGAGGGTTGGGATGGGGATGAGGGTGAGGGTAGGAGTGGAGGCAGGGGTGGGGTTAGGGATGGGGAGGGTGGGGATGGGGACAGAGGTGGGGTAGGTGTAAAGGTGGGGTATTGGTAGGGGTAAAAGTGGGGGTCGCGGTAGGAGTAGAAATTGGGGCAGGGGTGGGGGTGGCAACAACCACAAGGTTCAGCAGTGCCCAAGCTCAGGAAGTCCTGTGTGCAGGACTGATGCACTTCCATTACCATTGACCTAATAGACACCCCATCCCCTCCACTTCTGTTGGGGATCCCAGCCAGGGCACCCCCATATCAGCGACCTGTCCTGGTGGTGAGCTGGATGTAGAGCTTGCAGACCATCTATGCTGCTGTCCCTTCTGGAATGTTCTGACTCTGCTGAGTTGTGGAGGGTGTGTCCTGTGTCCCCAGTTTCATATGAAAGGCCCTTAACACTGCAGCCCGGCTCCTCCTACACCTGCAGGGCAGGAGATAGGAACCTCAGCCCTACCTTTCGATAGCCAGCCATGGGGGTGGAGGACCAGGGCCCTGTGCTGAGTAGTGTCCACTGACTGACTCAGGCGAAACCAGAACTACATGAACATCCTCCGCTTTCTGGCTCTGGGAGACAAGAAGCTGAGTCCTTTCAACATCACCCACCGCTTCACCCACCTCTTCTGGCTAGGGGACCTCAACTACCGTGTGGACCTGCCCACCTCGGTAAGCAGGTGTTACCTGGGGCAGGTGGGGCTGCCCACACGGGGAGGAGAAATCCATCTGACAAGGCCAAGGCTCTACCAGGTGGGCTATCTCCTGGCCGTGTGAGAAAGTCACCTGGGGCAAGTAGGATCGCCCACCTGGGGCAGGAGCTGTGTCCCAGGGGCCAGGGCTGCAAAGGACAGAGCCCCACCCCCATCCCAAACTTGTTCAGGGCAGAGGGGCAAGGTGACACCCTGACCTAGAAGGGCCTCGGCTGCTCCCCTCTGGAACTCGACGATACCCCCATTGTGGATACCCCTCCACAACATGCACACACACACACACACACACACACACACACACACACACACACTTCATTCCAGCATGGCTGTCCTAGTTGCCCTCCTCCCTGTCAGGCCCTCAGACCTGACCATGTCCCCAGGAAAGGCTAGAGACTGAAGAGACCACTTCCCTACCAGCCACACTGCACCCCCCCCCCCCAAGAGAGGCTCCTTGGCAGTTAGCTCTCATGTCCTGTGGTTGAGGGGAGGAGGCAGCCCTGAACCTTTGGTCTAAGGGGCCGTCACAGATCAGTCACCTGCTTCACCTGCATGGTGCTGAGTACCTGGTTCCAGGCCGCTTTAGCCTCGGGAGTGAGAAGCATTGAGGACAAGGGCATCCCACTGGTGACACTCCAGTTCTCGCTCAGGTTCTGATCTGCATCAGGAAGCCTCGATCCCCCCCAGATTCAGGGCTACAGACTCGTCTTTCCTTGGCCTTTCATGGTATCCCACAGAGAGAGCGAGAAAGAATAACCCCCAGCTACTGGACTCTCAAAATGATTGCACAAATGAGATGTCCCAAGGCCAGGAGACAGACAGCTCACATAGTGGTGCTGTGCATGGGGCCTTGGGTTTGAGCCCCAGCACCACATGGGAGCACCATGGATGGTAGATCAGCCTGGTGTCTCTCCTCTCTCTGCCTGTCTCCCCTACCCTCACAGAAATAGAGAAAGGCCAAAAACTGGCTTGCCTGGGACCAGAAACTGCCTTACCATACTGAAGGACTCAGGTTTGAGCCCAGCCCCAGCACCATATGGGAACACCATAGCCCAGTGGGAAGCTCCACTGGTTATGGGAAAGTGCTGTGTGACTTCTTCATCTCTATTTAGAATAAAAAGCGAAAGAAAAAAAAAGCCAGCCCTGGAGAAGTGGGATCGCACCCACACCAGGCCCTGATGCTAGGAAAACAAACAAACAAATAAATAAATTTATTTTTTAAAAATGGGCTGAAATGAGGATGGGGTGGTAGTGCACCCAGTAGAGCACACAGATTACAATGCTTATGGACCCAGGTTCGAGCCCCCGATCTCCACCTGCAGGGGGGAAGCTTCACAAGTGGTGAAGCAAGTCTCTGGGTGTCTCTCTATCTCTCTCCCTCCCCTTTCAATTTCTCTGTCTCTATCAAAGGAAAACAAAGCAAAACAAACAAACAAAAAACATGGTTGCCAGGAGCAGTAGATTCACCATGCAGGTACCAAACCCTAGTGATAAACCTGGTGGCAAAAATAAAATAAAATAATAATAATAAAACAGGCTGGGAAGATCACTTAGTGCTGTCAAACATGTGAAGTCCTGGGTTGATTCCTTGGTGTCACATATGAAGAAAAAATAGTGTCCCTCTGTACCTCTGGTACAGCCTATTACTGCCGTGATGTGATCGTGTTTGTGGTCAGATCGGGATTTTCCTTGGAGAACAGTGGGGGTTGGAGAAGAGGGGGAGAGGCAGAGGGTCCTCTTCTTGTGGTGGTACAGGAAGTGGACAGTGAGCTGCACATACACACACACACACACACGTGCAGCTCCACTCCTGAACTCAGTTCAGTATCATCCGGTGTTCAAACAAACAATTAAAGGGGCCGGGTGGTGGCGCACCTGGTTCAGTGCACATGTTAAACTACACAAGGACCCAGGCTCGAGCTCCCAGTCCCCACCTGCAGGGGGAAAGCTTTGTGAGTGGTGAAGCCGTGTTGCAGGTGTCTCTCTATCTCTCTTCTCTGTCTCCTTCTTCATCCTCAATTTCTGAATGTCTCTGTCCAATAAATATTAAAAACAATTAAAAGGAGGAGAGGAGAGACCTGGGTGCTGGGAGGCAGGGACAGGGGTTGGGAATAGCCTGCCTGGGGAGAGGGGTCCAGGTTCGAGGTGTGGTGGTGAAGGGGTGGCTCACTAAGCCATCTGTCGTGTCCAGGAGGCAGAAGCCATCATCCACAAGATTCGGCAGCAGCAGTACTCGGAGTTGCTGTGCCACGACCAGCTGCTCATGGAGAGGAAGGAGCAGAAGGTCTTCCTGCACTTCGGTGAGACCCCTCCTGCCCTCTGTCAGCCCCTGCGGGTGGGTGGGATGGGGACTGGTCCTGGACAAAAGGGGCGCCTGTGGTCGGCATTGGGATGGAAGCCGGGGTTCTGTCTGTTTCAGAGGAGGAGGAGATCACCTTCGCACCCACCTACCGCTTTGAAAGGCTGACGCGGGACAAGTACGCCTACACGAAGCAGAAAGCCACTGGGGTGAGTCCCCCAAGGCCCTGCCCCAGCCCTGTCCCCGGCCTTCTGGCTATTTCACCTCCTCCCTGGGGTCTCCAGAAAGCCACTGAACTTAGTGATGAGGGCCAGGTGTAGGGAAGAAGGAAAGTTAGCAAGTGCTGCTGGTTTGGGACAAGAAGCAAACTATTTCCCTAAGGAGAGTCAGACTACCACACTGCCCACAGAGGGACCCCAGACTCAGTATTTGACTGATTCCCCGTGGGCTTTATAACATCACTGCATCACCTGGGTTCTGAAGGTCATTTTCTAAATGTTTATTTACTCTTGTTTATTTATTTATTCATTTACATATTCATTCCCTTTTTGTTGCCCTTGTTGTTTTATTGTTGTGGTTATTATTGTTGTTATTGATGTCATTGTTGGGTAGGACAGATAGAAATGGAGAGAGGAGGGGAAGACAGAGACGGGGAGAGAAAGAGAGACATCTGCAGACTGTCATTAATGTTCGGGCCTCCAGCAGGCCGGGCTAGCTTCGCAGCGGTAGACAGAGACTCGTGGACACACGGCTAGGCCGGGAAGCTGTATTTCTTTATTCACGAACAACGATTCATAAACTAACCCAAACTAATCACCACACAGATCTGTCCCGCATCCTTCTCCCCCGGCCACTCTGCCAAGAACCCCAGCACTACATAGCATAGGGGGCGGGGAGAAAGTGAGGCGCGAAACTAGCAAGGGCCAAACCAATTCTCCCAGAGGCGGGGGGAAGGAGACCAAACCTATATGAAACATACAACAGCAGACCTGCTTCACCACCTGTGAAGCGACTCCCCTACAACCGGACTCGAACCAGGATTCTTCTGCCGGTCCTTGCGCTTTACACCATGTGCAGGTTGAGCTTTGAGGCTAATGACAAGGGTATGCAGCCACCTGGTGGGGTGGGCAGGGCTGTGAATCTTGTGAAGAGCTCACAGCAGATGCAGCCACGGGTTGGCGCCCCGCATCCACTTCACTGCTGTGACCCCACCTGCGTTCAGAAGTGCCCAGGGTTTCAGACAGTATGTGGCTTTGGTTCATAGATGAAGTACAACCTGCCTTCCTGGTGTGACCGGGTGCTCTGGAAATCCTACCCACTGGTCCATGTCGTGTGTCAGTCCTACGGTGAGTGGAGGTGGGCTGGGTGTCTGTCTGTCTCTCTGTTGGTAAGTGGGAGAACTTCCTGCAGCCTAGTCCTGTGATCTTTGTACTACTGAAAAGTAATCTGACTTTATTTCTTTTGGCAAAAAAAAAAAAAAAGCTTCCTTGGGTTGGATTATACAAAAGAGGTGTCTTTATAAGTCAGAAAATGGCCCAACATTGGAAATCCATACTGTTGGATCTGTGTGTATCAGAAGAGATTCAAAGACACTTTGAGGGGGCTGGGCAGTGGGGCACCTGGTTGAGTGCACACATTATAGTGCTCAAGGACCTGGGTTCAAGTCCCTGGTCCCCACCTACGGGGGTGGGGGAGGGGGAAGCTTCACAAGTCAAGTGAAGCAGGTCTGCAGGTCTCTCTCTCTTTCTCTCTCTCCCCCCCCTTAGTTTCTCCTTGTCAAGTAAAATAAAATTAAAATAATGAAAAGAAATGACCCCTCGGAGTGGTAGATTTGTAGTGCCAGTACCAACCCCAGCAATAACACTGGTGGTAGAAAAATAAATAAATAAAGTTTTTTAAATGAAAAAAAAAAAGAATAAAGACACTGAGTCAGGCTGGTGAGACAACAGTGAGCTGCTTTGCATGTGTGCAATCCAGGTTCCAGCTTGGCCCCACAGCAATGAAGGAAGCTGTGGTGCCATGTCCCCTCTCTCTCTCTCTCTCTCTCTCTCTCTCTCTCTCTCACTCCCTTACTCCCTCCCTCCCTCCCTCCCTCTCTCTCTCTCCCTCAACATTCTAGTAAATCATGATGGAGATGTTATGAGAAGAAATTATCAAGGGGATCAGGCAGTAGCACACCAGGTTAAGCACACATAGTACAAAGCACAAGGATCCTGGTCCAAGCCCCCAGCTCCCCACCTGCAGGGGGGTCGCTTCACAAGTGGTGAAGCAGATCTGCAGGTGTCTATCTTTCTCTCTCCATTTCTGTCTTCCCCTCTTCTTTCAAGTTCTCTCTGTTCTGTTCCAACAGCAACAACAAATGGAAAAAAATGGCTGCCAGGAGCAATGGAGCAGTGGATTGGTAGTGCAGGCACTGAGCCCCAGAGGTAACCCTGGAGGCAAAAAGAAAGTAAAGGAAGGAAGAAAGAAAGGAAGAGAGAGAAAGAGAGAGAGAGAGAGAGAGAGAGAGAGAGAGAGAGAAAGGAAAGAAGGAAGGAAGGAAGGAAGGAAGGAAGGAAGGAAGGAAGGAAGGGAGGGAGGGAGGGAGGAAGGAAAGGAGAAATTATCGATTTAGATAAGCAGAGACAATTCCTCATTACCTGGACCTGCTTCTCCAGTCACTTGTCCTGTTGTCCCGATTCATTGAGAATGGGCACAACCACAGTGAGTGTCTGAGGACGTGGAACGCCTCCCTGACAGGACTGACCTTGTCCCCAGCAAGCGCCTCACGCAATGAAGTCTCTTGCTGCACTGAACTCCAGCCAGCCCCGCCTCAGCTCCTCACAAATTTATTTCATTTATTCTCTTTTTTTTCCCTCACTTTTTAAAAAAGTGTTATTTACTTGATAGAGGCAGAGGAATCATGCTTCACTAATCTTGAAGCCTTTCCCCTGCAGGTGGGGACCAGGGACTTGAACTTGGGTTCTTGTGCACTGTAACATGTGCACTCAACCAGGTGTGCCATCACCCACCCCCCTTTATTTCCTATAAGACAGAATTTTATCATCTACTTAGAAACCTGAAAGCGTTTCTTCAGTCTCATTCTGTGCATGCATGTGTGCGTGCATATGATGCTAGGACTCAAACCCACAGTTCCACACATACAAGGCATATCCTCTACCACAGAGCTGATCCCCTAAAACTCAAGCCTTCAGGGAAGATAGCCTGGGCACAGTGAAGGAAACAGCACCAGGCTTCCACAGAGCCCATGAGGGTGTTCTGGAAAGTGCAGACTCCTGAAACTTCTGGGGCCCAGGAAGTGACCCCACAGTAAGGGGCTTAGCCATCTTCTGGGCAAAATGTTAAATCCTAGCTCCACATGGGACCACCACAACCCAGCGCTGTGTTGTCTCTGTCTGCCTCTGACTGTCGCTCTAAGTGAAATGAAAAGGTCATCCCAGAAGCACTGGGACTGCACATTTGTGAGGCCCTGGAACAGCAAAATAAAAGTAAAGAAAAAGAGAAAGGAAGGAAGGAAGAGAATGGAAAAAAAAAGAAAGGAAAGGGAAGGGGAGGGGAGGGGAGGGGAGAGGAGAGGAGAGGAGAGAAGAAAAAAAAGAAAAGAGAAGAGAAGAGAAGAGAAAAGAAAAGAAAAGAAAAAGGAAGGAAGAGAAGAGAAAAGAAAAGAAATGAAGAAATGCAATAATGCAACATGGGAAGATAACATAATGGTTCTGCAAAAACACTTACTGAGGCACTTAGGTCATAGGTTCAATCCCCCACACCACCATAAGCCAGAGCTGAGCAGTGCTCTCTGTCTCTCCCTTTCTCTCTCCCTCTCTCTGTCTCTCCCTTTCTCTCTCCCTTCCTCTCTCTCTCTCTCTCACTAAAATAAGATAAATAAAATATTTAAAATAAAATGAGGAAAGGAGGGAGGGAGGGAGAAAGAGAAAGAAAAGGGCAAGGAAGGAAAAAAGGAACAAAGGAGAGAGAAAGGAAGGAGAAGGGGAAGAAAGCACCGTGACTCCAGGAAGTTTCCATGAAGCTGCTTTCTGCCTGCCCTGCTGGCCTGGCTTGGCAGGAAGCCTCTTCCTCCCCCTCAGACCTGCTCTCTGCCCCCACAGGCAGCACCAGCGACATTATGACCAGCGACCATAGCCCTGTCTTTGCCACATTTGAGGCGGGTGTCACCTCCCAGTTTGTCTCCAAGAACGGTAAGTGAGGGGTGGTCCCGTCCCCCGCGCTCACCAGGATGGGCCATGTGTCCTGCCTGCCCAGAGCTGTGGGATCTCTGAGGCCAGGCCACCGCGGCCCTTGTGCTCTCTGTTCCTTGTGTGGGCACCCAGCTCGGCACCTGGCCTTGTCACCTGGTCAGCACCTGGTCACCTGGCCTGGATGGTGCCTGAGCGTCCGCCTATGCTGGACCTGACCTGCAAGAAAGGTGAATGGACTGTAGCGCAGCGGGTTAAGCGCAGGTGGCGCAAAGTGCAAGGACCGGCATAGGGATCCCGGTTCGAACCCCGGCTCCCCACCTGCAGGGGAGTCGCTTCACAGGCGGTGAAGCGGGTCTGCAGGTGTCTATCTTCCTCTCCTCCTCTCTGTCTTCCCCTCCTCTCTCCATTTCTCTCTGTCCTATCCAACAACAACAACAACAATAATAACCACAACAATAAAACAACAAGGGCAACAAAAGGGAATAAATAAATTAAATTAAATTTAAAAAAAAAGAAAGGTGAATGGAAATCAGAGTGAAGTAATGCAGACTTCAGGGTGCCACGTAGCTCTTGTTGTTGGTTTATTTGGCTTTTGCATGGAACCCAGGATCTCACACATACAATGTGTGTGTGTGTGTGTGTGTGTGTGTGTGTGTGTGTGTGTGCAGTTAGTCTTTTATTTGTCATGTGTTCTTTCATCCATGAATATAGGAAAGGGTTTTTTGTTTTTGCTTTTTTAAAATTTTTTATTTATAAAAAGGAAACATTGACAAAACCATAGGATAAGAGGGGTACAACTCCACACAATTGCCACCACCAGAACTCCATATCCCATCCCATCCCCTATTAGCTTTCCTATTCTTTATCCCTCTGCGAGTATGGACCCAGGATCATTATGGGGTGCAGAAGGTGGAAGGTCTGGTTTCTGTAACTGCTCCCCTGCTGAACATGGGCATTGACAGGTCGATCCATACTCCCAGTCTGCCTCTCTCTTTCCCTACTGGGGCAGGGCTCTGGGGAAGCGGAGCTCCAGGACACATCGGTGGGGTTGTCTGTCCAGGGAAGTCTGGTTGGCATCATGCTAGCATCCGGAACCTGGTGGCTGAAAAAAGAGTTAACATATAAAGCCAAACAAATTGTTGGCTAATCATGAACCTAAAGGCTGGAATAGTGCAGATGAAGAGTTGGGGGTCTCCATTTTGTGGATAGCTAGTAGGCTTATTTTAGTTATATTCCAAAGGGCCTGTGACTATACTAGTTTCTTTTTTTCCCTGAGCCTGAAATCTGATATGCAGGTGGATCCAAGTTATTGTCTGGAGGAGATGATGCCATGGCTGAAAAAAGGACCAGAAAGCTGGATCAGGGAAGAGAGTAACTCCCAAATATGGGAAAGATGTATAAATATTGTTGACTGTAAACCCCATCGATTTGATCTGATCTGGGGCCCATATTCAGCTTAAGAGCCTATGTAACCTCTGCATCTCTGTAGAGCTGAGTTCACATTCTGTGGTCATGAGTAGGAATGTTCCAAACTGCCCCGGTTTTAGTACCCATCTTCCTCAGTACCCATCTTCCAAAGCTAACCTTAGCAAAGCAAGGACTATAAAAGCTGAATAAGGGCAAGAGACTGACATACTTTAATGATGACTCTTTAGTCACTATCAGGCCACCCCATCAGCTGGGGCCCTAGTCAGGAAGTCCTGAGATTCCCAAACAGACATGATGGGCCTAGATCTCAAATAGATCCCTCTCCCCAATATTACCAGTCATCTCTATCAGGAACATCACAATAGACCCCTTTGTGGGCCCCCATAGGACCTTGCCCTCAACATGGATCATTAACGGTAGAGGATGTTCCACCCTTTGAAGGGAGACTGGACAACATATTCTATGCACACACATAATTCTTATGACCTACTCCAAGCCCCTTCCCTCACTTTTTTTTCCTTACAAGAGCGCTGCTGGGGATTGAACCTGAGACTTTGGAGCCTCAGACATGAGAGTCCTGTTGCATAATCATGCTATCTCCCCAGCTGCCCCCCCCCCCTTTATTTTTACCAAAGCACTGATCAGCTCTGGTGATGGTTGGTGCCAGGGATTGAATCTGGGACTCTGGCATGCAAGTTATGTGTGTTCTTTCCCCAGCTCTGTAAATTACTTTTCAGTCATTGAAATAAATAGAGTAGGATAGTAAGGGGCCTGGGGGGGAGAGTACATAGATCAGGGGATGCCAGCTTTCAGCTGTGAGGTGAACACCAAAGTCATACATCAGTGTTCAACCAGGTGTGCCACTGCCCAGCCTCTCATGGTTTTATCTTTGTTGTTTAATACTTTATTTTTATTTAACAAGAGAGAAATAGAAAGAGAGAGAGAGAGAGAACAGAGAGTGCTGCTCAGCTCTGGCTTATGGTGGTGCTGGGGCTGAGCCTGGGCTTTAGACTTCTGTAGTGAAAGTCTTTTGCAGAACCATCACAGGACAGATCCCGCTCAGCTCTGGCCGAGGGGTTGCAGAGGATGAAAGCTAGGACTTCAGGCCTGCATGTTGCATGTCCTGTGCTCACAGCTGTGCTGTCTCCCCGGCTCCCAAGAACAGACACTTGTGTTTATGGATTTCTTCTCAATAAAGCTGGGGATAAAGAAAAGGAGAGGAAGAATGGAGGCCAGAGAGTGAGGGGAAGGAGGGACCCGGCTCCCCAGCGGCTCAGAGCTCATCCGGGGCCCAGGTGCTGGTCCCGAGCAGAAGAATCAACTAGTTAACAGCAGCATCAGCAAGCTGGAGCTCTGAGCATCTCCAGAAGGGCAGAATGGAGTGTGGATGGTGGGGTCTGGGGATAGGGACCCCTCTTGCCCTAATTCAGAAAGGCTGTGGATTTGGACATTGATCTTAAGCCATCCCACAGGCCCTCTGGGCTCAAAAAAAAAAGAAAGAAAGAGAGAGAGAGAGAGAGAGAGAGAGAGAGAGAGAGAGAAAGAAAGAAAGAAAGAAAGAAAGAAAGAAAGAAAGAAAGAAAGAAAGAAAGAAAAAGGGAGAGGCTGAAGCAGTGGGTTAAGGACCTCTAGGCCAGTGGCCCATAGCCCTTCCTCTGCCCTCCCCACCCAGGAACCATCATTGAAATGCTGGATGGGATTCAAGCAGAACCCCCTTTCCCCCAGACTCTTTCTCTCTCCTGGGCCCTAAGGGTGCTGGTTTAGATGGCAGACCCCACTCCCCCCTCCTCCCCATTGCAGGCCCCGGGGCTGCTGACAGACAAGGGCAGGTGGAGTTCCTGCGCTGCTACGCCACCCTCAAGACCAAGTCCCAGACCAAGTTCTACCTGGAGTTCCACTCAAGTTGCCTGGAGAGTAGGTGGCAGGTCAACAGCCTGGCGGGCCACTGGGGAGTGGTGGGGGGGAGTGGGAACAGGGGACAGACCAGGCTGGCTCATAATTCAGCCCCTGGGGGATGTAGCACCTCATCCTCCTTCCTCTAGGAAGGACTCCTGGATGGGCCTATTGAAAAAGGCTGAGGAGTAGGGCTGAGGGTAGGGAGGATACCTGAGGACAGCCAGGTACTGGAATAAAACCTGCCAAGTATAAAAGAAAAAAAT
Source organism: Erinaceus europaeus (assembly GCF_950295315.1). Lineage (NCBI taxonomy): Eukaryota > Metazoa > Chordata > Mammalia > Eulipotyphla > Erinaceidae > Erinaceus > Erinaceus europaeus. Next base: position 13,699,037 of record NC_080168.1, read on the forward strand.
GGGGCGGGGCCAGTGCTGGGTAGTGGCACACCAAATTACCATGCACAAGGTCTTGGGTTCGAGTTCCCACTCTCCATCTGCAGGGGGAAGCTTCACAAGTGATGAAGCAGGTCTGCAGACACCTCTCTCCTGATCTCTGTCTTCCCCACCCCCCTCAGATTCTCTCTGTCCTATCAAAGAAAACAGAGGAAAAAAATGTTTAAATGGTTGCCAGGGAAATAAATGTTGCCATTCATAGTGCCAGCACTGAGGCCCAGTGATAACCATGGTGGGTAGGATGGAAGAAAGGAAGGAAAGAAGGGAGGAAGGAACGAACGAAAGGAGAGGAGGGAAGGAAGGGAGGGAGAGAGGGAGGAAGGAAGAAAGATAGAGAAAGCGAGAGAGTGAGGGAGAGAAGAGGGCTGACACAGGATATCTTACCGGGGAGGGTGTCTGCCTTGCCATGTGTGTGCCCAGGGCTGCCACGTAGAAGCACGGCAGCACCAGAGGAACCTCTGGTGTCATGGGCTCTCTTTCTATCTGAAATAAATGAATGACAGGATAAGCTATGCAGCAGTGAAATTAAACATGTGCGAGGCCCCAGCACTGCAAATAATAATAATAAAAGGCAATGGAGGTTAGAAATCTGGAGTCCTAAGACCCCAACAACTTGCAGTGCCGTTGCTCCAGATAGAGGGAGCAGCAGCACAGAGGGGCCCTGCAGGGAAGGGGACAGGCAGACGGACAGATTGTACCACACATGGGGGACCCCAAATTGGGGTTCTGACATAGAGTAAGGGAGGGGCAGAGTGCTGTCCTTCCCTGAGGTTCTCTCTCTCCCTCTCCTTCTCTCTGGTGGTCAAGAGCCTCAGAAGCCTCTAGAGGTAGATAGCTGTCCCAGACACACTGTGTTCAGGAAACATCCATTTAAGCAGCATGTTTGGACAAATGGCCCAAGCGTTCCTGGTAGGTTGGGCTCTGTGCTCCCAGCCATCCTCACTGAGCTGGTCTGGAGCCTGGAGTGGCTGTGGGGACAGAAGCTCCAACGGAGGACCATCATCTGTGATGTTTCCAGAAATAGGACGCTGCAGGATGCCCTCCAGCTCAGCTGGGCTCAGTCCTCTCTGTCTCAGCTCTCTCTGTCTCTCTCTGTCTTGCTCTGTCTCTAGCCCAGCCCTGTCAAAAAAAAAAAAGGGTTTCTGTGGGGTGTTTTTTAACAAACTCTCCAGATATTTGCATACATTTCTATGGAAACGGTGTGTTAGCTGAAATTAGCATTTCCAAAGGCTGCAGGCTTGAGTGGCTTGGGGACCTGTCACATTGTGGAGCCAGTGATGTGAGGGTGATATGACACTGGCTCTCTGCTGCCTGGCTAGTGGCAGAGAAGCAGGGCTTGGAAGCTCTTAGATTTTTCTGAAAACTGTTAGTTCTGGGTTGGCTAACGGCCACCCATGATGCCCAAACAGAATCCTTCAAAAAGTCTAAACTCAAGATGATGGGGAAACAGACCCCCACAGATATAAAAGGAGGGGAGGGTGATGTTCCCTGGTCTGGAGGCTCATGGAACGGCGGGGGGGGGGGGGGGGGGGCGGGGGTGTGTTCCCCAGGTGCCCTGTTCACCTCGTTCATGCTCTATTTCCTGAAAACCAGCCTCATGTCCCCTCTCAGGTTTTGTCAAGAGCCAGGAAGGAGAGAATGAAGAAGGAAGTGAAGGCGAGCTGCTGGTGAAGTTTGGGGAGACCCTCCCCAAGGTAACGGGAGAAACAGATGAGTCTCTGGAGAGGGTGTTGCGGTGGCCACTTGTAGCCCCCCTGGGGGGTGCCTCCCCAGGGTCCACTCTCAAGAGGGGAGCGTTCCAGGAGGTGGACCCAGAGACACTCGCTCCTCACTCTGTGAGGCTAGGAGAACCTGACCCAGGCTTTTCTGGGCAGAACACCCCACAAGCCTCCCCACTCAACTGCAAAGGTTGATCCCATTGCCAGAGGAAGTGGGTCTTCCTGCACCTGCAGTAAACACCCTTTCTGCCCTCCTCACTACACATCTTCCTGCTCCGTACAGCAGCCCATGGCCGGCAAGAGGGCGGGAGGAAGGGGTCTCACCTGTGCGTTAGAACTCTGTGCACAGTGGGGAGGGATGTCAGGTTGTGTGACAGTCCCAGACTGTAGATGTGAGTGCTCCTGCACACAGCAGTCCTCCCTGTGAGGCCAAGTCAAGAGCTCAGCTGGTATGGGTGCCAGCCGGGAGCCCTGGAAGTTGCGAGATCAATCCTCAGCACCACCACAGCTGAGCAGCTCCTCTCTCTCTCTCTCTCAATCTCTCTCTCTCTCTTCCGTGATAAGACAAATCCTTAGGAGTCAGGTGGTAGCTCACTTTGCTGAGTGCACATGTTATCATGCACAAGACCCTGGGTTCAAACCCCTGGTCCCCACTTACAGGGGGGGAATTCATGAGCAGTGAACCAGTAACGCAGGTGTCTCTCCCTCTCTATCTCTCCCTCCCCTCTCAATCTCTCTTTATCAAAATAAATATTTTGAAATTAAAATAAATCTGGGAGTCGGGCAGTAGCGCAGCGGGTTAAGCACACGTGGCGCAAAGCACAAGGACCAGCGTAAGGATCCCAGTTCAAGCCCCCGGCTCCCCACCTGCTGGGGAATTGCTTCACAAGCAGTGAAGCAGGTCTGCAGGTGTCTTTCTCTCCCCCTCTCTGTCTTCCCCTCCTCTCTCCATTTCTCTCAGTCCTACCCAACAACGATGACATCGATAACAACAACAATAATTAAAACAAGGGCAACAAAAGGGAATAAATAAATAAATATTTAAAAAATAAAAAATAAATAAAACAAATCTTAAAAAAAATAAAAGGAGGGAGACCTCATATTTACTGGGTGTGTCCGAGAACCATCCAGCAAAGAGCCTACAGGAAGTTGGGGGCTGGGATGAAATGGAAGTTCTATACCTGCCACTTACTGAGTCACGTCTCTAAGCCCAAAGTCACCCCAGGGCCCCACTGAGAGTAGACACAGGCCTCCTACCCAGGATGGGCCTGGTTCTGGGAGGGCCCTGGGGGCCAGGCACAAGAAGTGGGGGGCTGGCAGGCCCCTTCCCTGGTCCCACTGAATGTGCATCTCAGGCCCTGACATTGGGGCTTACAAAGGAGACCTTTAGGGGCAAGCATGTTCAATGTTCTACTCACTGCATTACCTTCTGGGCTGCTCTTTAAAAAAGGTCTATTTTATTTATATCATATGAGGGAAATTGTTTCATGAGGGAGAGAGAAGTCAGAACACCACTTGAGTACAAGCAGCACTAGGGACTGAACCAAGAGCCTCAGGCATGCAAGTCCTGTGCTCCACCAGCTGAACTGTTGTCCTGGCTGCTCTTTTTAAAGACTTGTTTATTTATCAGAAATAATATCCTTTAAAATTGTTTATTTATTGTTTATTTTTGATAGAGTCAGAAATTGTGTAGAAAGGGCGAGAGAGACACCTGCAGCACTGTTTCACCACTTATGAAGCTTCCCCCTACAGATGGGAACCAGGGGCTTGAACTCAGATCCTTTCACACTGTGACACTCAAATGGGTGTGCCACCACCTATTCCCCCATCCTCTTTTTTTCCTTTCTTGTCATCCAGCTAGCTTTTTCAGATACATATAGATGGCCTGGCACTGCTTTGCCCTGTGCACAACCCCGAATCAAGCCTGGCCCCCACTGTGCTAAAGGAATCTTAAGTGCTGTGCTGTCTTCCCCTCTGTCCCTGTGTCAAAGTTCGAGTGACAATAACAACAAAAAGGAAGAAACTGAAACAGAGATGGGGGCCAGGTATTGTTGGACTTGGTGGAACACACATGTTACAGTGAGTAAGGGCCAGGGTTCAAGAACCAGTGTTCAAGCTTCTCCCCTGCACAGATGGTAAAGCAAGGCTGCAGGTGTCTCTCTATCTTTTCCCTCTTGACTTCGTTCAGTCTCTAACTTATTATCCAATAAACTAAATAGAAGGGAGGGACGGAGGGGAGGAATGAGGAAGAAAGGAAGAGATAACAGAGAGAGAGATACAGGCTGGCTCTACCTGGGTAGACATGCATGGCAAAACAGGCACAGTTCCAGGTGAGCTATCTTACAGGTCTTGTTTGTTTGTTTGTTTGTTTAAGAGAGAAAGACCAGGGAGTTGGGTGGTAGTGCAGCAGGTTAAGCACAGGTGGCACAAAGAGCAATGACCAGTGTTAAGAATCCTGGTTCAAACCCCCGGCTCCCTACCAGCAAGGGAGTCGCTTCACAGGCAGTGAAGCAGGTCTGCAGGTATCATCTTTCTCTCCTCTTCTCTGTCTTCCCCTCCTCTCTCCATTTCTCTCTGTTCTATCCAACAACAAATGAGATCAATAAAAACAACAATAATAACTACAACAATAAAAAAGGGAGAGAGAGAGAGATAGGTGGTGGCACACCCATTTGAGTGTCACAGTGTGAAAGGATCTGAGTTCAAGCCCCTGGTTCCCATCTGTAGGGGGAAGCTTCATAAGTGGTGAAACAGTGCTGCAGGTGTCTCTCTCGCCCTTTCTACACAATTTCTGACTCTATAAAAAATAAACAATAAATAAACAATTTTAAAGGATATTATTTCTGATAAATAAACAAATCTTTAAAAGGGAGAGAGAGAGAGACCAAAGCACCTTAGGCACAAGTAGGGTTAAGGATCAAACCCAGGACCTTCTGCAGGCACTCCTACACTCTACACTGAGCCCCTCCCTGGCCACTCCTTCCTGCTTCCTTGAGTTGCAAAGCAGAGATCCCAGGTGACTTTGTTTAGTCTCAATCACCATCCGGGCTGGTGGGCCACCACTGTGGCCCCCTCACCCCCAAATCCTGCCCTTTCTCTCTGCAGCTGAAACCCATCATCTCTGACCCCGAGTACCTGCTGGACCAGCACATTCTCATCAGCATCAAGTCCTCCGACAGTGATGAGTCCTATGGTGAGGTCCCAGGATGGGGCAGTGTGCTACAGGGTTCTCAGGGAAGGGAGGAACCACCTGCCCCTCTTTCCCCCATCTGCCCTCCTCCCTCCAGAGAGTCATCCTTTGCTTCTGGAAGGAGCCTCCCCTCTCTTCTGTGTCAGGTGCTCTGCAGGTGTTGATTTAACCCCTCCAATACCCCCACCAGCTAGCCACAGTGACAACTGAGACACAAACATCAAGTGACTGTCTCAGGTCACTAATCAGCTGAGCCCTCACTGGAACCCGGGTCTGCCCTACTGTGTTCTGAGACCCCAGCACCAGGCCACTGGGGTGACGCCAACTTCTGTGAAATCTTCAGCCTGTCCAAGGCCTCAGCCCAACACCAGGGTGACCCCTGGATCTTGTGCTGAGTGGCCAGAGTATGAGGTAGTTACCAAGTGCTTTCCACTCCAAAGGATGGTTAATGGAGATGTGAGGGTTGGCACAAGGAAACAAGTATAATCCAGGTGCTGGCAACCTAAAAAGATGGCAGATTGGTGCCTAAAAATTAAATAAATTAATAAATGTCATCTTACCCTCAGCCCAGAGTCTGAGGTTTCTGTAGGGCAATAGTGAGTTAGGGAGAGAAGCAAAGGGGGCCCAGTCCCCCAGCTGTGTCCCTGGCTTCAGTGATGTGACAAATCCCCAGAGCACAGTCACCAGGTCAGAACCAGTGCTCTGCAGGACACCCCCCCCCCGTGTCTCTGAACCCCCGTGGGGTTCAGTGTCACATTCTCATTTCTGGGACCGACCTCTAGCTGGGCCACACACAATGCATGGGAACATTCTGTCCCACAGAGCACCAGACAAGGTCAAGGTGAGGGCCAAGAGGGAGAAGGTGAGGGAGAACAGGACGGGGCTTCGAATGTCTGTTTATCTTCTAATAACCATTCACAGGGTGGGAGGGGCAGGTGGCCAGAGACAGGTAAGCTGCAGAGAGGAGCCAGGTAAGAAGCCAGACTGAGGGGCTAGATGGTGGTGCACCTGCCTCAGCACATACATTATAGTGTGCAAGGACCCTGGTTCAAGCCCCCAGTCCCCATCTGTAGGGGGGAAGCTTTACAAGTGGTGGAGTAGTGCTGTAGCTCTCTCTCTCTCTCTCTCTCTCTCTCTCTCTTTTTCCAGAATACTGATCAGCTCTGACTTATGGTGGTTCAGGGGATTGAACCTAAGACTTTGGAGCTTCAGGCATGACTGACTGTTTATATAACCATAACCATTATGCTATCTACTCCTGCCCTCTCTCTCTCTCTCTCCCTCCCCTTCCATATATATATATCCCTCTCCCTCCCTTCTTCACTCTCTCCCTTCCCTCTTGATCTCATTCTGTCTCTATACAAAAATAAATAAATAAAATATTTTTCAAATATATAAATAAAAAGAAGCCAGACTAAGGGTAGAGACCTGGGAGCAGGGAGCTGTGGAAAGTTTCAACAACCCTGTAGCCTGATTAGATTTGCACCTTAGGTGTTTGCAGTGATCAAGAGGAGCAGCGGGAAGCCAGGAAAGGGGTGGCTGAGGGTACAGTGGAGAAGGGAAATGGGCCATGGAAACTGGGAGTGGGTGCGAGGTTCCTGCACTCCTGGTTTGAGTGAGTTTTCTTTCTCTTCCACCGGGTTGGCTGTGGGGAGGAGCAGGCTCAGGAGGCTAAGAAGCTGCAGCAAGAGGAGGAGGAAGGAGAGGAGGAGGAGGAGGAGGAGGAGGAGAGCCAGAAGGTTGTGGTACCCCTTCTCCCCTCCCAACCCCCATTCAGAGTCCATTCAAGAAGAAGGTGTGGTCACAGCAGCAGATTAACAAGCTAAAGACCCAGCCGTGTCCAGTAGCTGTTGTCTGGGGCCATCCTTGATCTTGCCAGAGCACTGTTCACAGGCAGTTAGCAGTGAGTTTGAGGCAGTGAAGAATGATTATCTCAGAGGGAAAGGTTGAAGGTGTTTAACGCTGGTCAGTGGAACCTGGGGCCTCATGCGTACAAGGCACACGCTCTATAGCTGAGCTTCCTCCTCAGCCTGTAGCCTTGTTAGTAAAGATACTGGGTTGTTGGAAAAGTCGGGACACATTTTTGCATAGGAAAAACACGTCATGACTCAGTATTTGCTGTTTTCTGACACTGGGCTCTGAGAGTCACTTTGTCGGTGCCAGTGGTGCTGAGTGGAGTCTCAGTGTGTACCATTTTCATTCTCCGCCAGCTGCCTTTCCTTGGCTCCAAGTCAGCCTTGCCTCAGCCAAGTACCCAGGACCCCCCCTCCCCCCGCAGGTCTACTCTGGCATGAGGGGCAGGGCTTGGGGGGGGGGGTTCTAGTTCTCTGTCTGAGAGAACCTTCCAGCTTCCTTAGTTGGCACCTGATGGTCAGTCAGAGATGGGGTTTCCAGGAAGTCCCTGTAAGTGTAGAGAAAGCAGCCCTTCCACCATGCTGTTCTACCAATGTTCCCAATCCCCTTTCACTGCTGGCATTTGGACAGGAGTCTGAAACATTTCTAACCGTCTCTGTAAAACCCTTTTATTGGGGAGCTGGCAGTTGACAGCACAGCAGCTGACACAGGGGCACAGCTTCTCATCTCCCTGTGTTAGGTGTCCCCAGAGCACTCTCGCCCTCCACTTGGGTCCTTTTCTACCATCCTGCACCAGGACCCCCTCGCTTCTCTCTCTCCCCAGAGTCTTTTGCTTTGGTGTGATACACCTCACCCAGTCTGTATTTTGCTTTGTGTTTTCCTTTTCTGTCCTTCTTTCTTTTTTAAGGTTCTTTTGCCACCAGGGTTATCACTAGGGTGCATTGCCTGCACAATGAATCCACCACCCCCATTGGCTATTGTTCCATTTATTTTTATTTGATAAGCAGATAGAAATTGAGCAGGAGGGGGAGGTAGAAAGGGAGAGAGAAAGACAGACACTGTCAGACCTGTTTCACCACCTGTGAAGCACCCCTGCTGGAGGTGGGGGTGGGGGAGGGAGGGCTCAAACTCAGATCTTTGTGCGGGTTCTCGCACTTTGTACTATGTGTGCTTAACCGGGTACATCACCACCGCGACTTAACACATTTCTTAGCCACTGTCATTTCTAGCTTCTTACCTGCTAGTCTTGCTTTTTCATTCCCTACCTTGTTCCAAAGCTTGAGAAACAATTCTTCCTTCCAGTGGCCAGAAGAACATTTCTGTCTGATTTCCCACTGGGCTAGCTATGTGGAGTTCCCTCTGATGCTAGGTTTGAGATGTTTTCCCCAAGACTTATCCTGTCACCCTGGTTTGGCCACTGGTTTGAAGGAGAATGTTGGGATCGAGGAGCAAGAGGTCCAGGCAAGATTCCAGGCTTTTCTCCAGGTCAGTAGTGAGGTGCCCCTTTCCTCCACAGGTGAGGGCTGCATTGCTCTGCGCTTGGAGGCAACGGAGACCCCGCTCCCCATCTACACGCCTCTCACACACCACGGAGAGATGACCGGCCACTTCCGTGGGGAGATTAAGCTGCAGACCTCCCAGGGCAAGATGAGAGAGAAGCTCTATGGTGAGTGGACACCAGCCATCCCTTCCCAGCACCTTCCTCTGCTCTGTTGTGCCAGGAACAGGACTGAGGGGACACTGCAAAGTTCTAGAATATTCCCTCTGTACTGGACTTAGAACAGAAACCCCAGGACTGGGGATATCAAACAGGTCACCTGGTAGGGCCTTAACACACACAAGATGATGGGTTCAAGCCCTAGAACCATGTTGGGTGAGCTCCATAGATTATGGAGTAGTGCTATGATGTCTGTCCTCCTCTCCCCTCCTCTCTCTCTCTCTCTCTTTTTCATTCTCTTTCTCCCACTCGCTCTCTTCATGTCTCTCCCTCCCTCTAAAATAAAATAAGATATCATACTTAGGAGAACACTCAGAGGCTGGCCCTTGTAGTTTTGTTTTTGTTTTTTGTTAGGTTTTTTTTTTCCCCCTTCTTCTTCTTCTTCCTTTTTTGCCACCAGGGTTATCTCTGGGGCTCAGTGCCTGCGCAATAGATTGACTACTACCAGCAGCCACTTTTTCTTCTTTTCTTTTTTCTTTTTTTACTTTACAGGACAGAGAAAAATTAAGAGGGGTGGAAGATAGAGATAGGGAGAGAAAGAGAGACACCTGCAGACCTGCTTCACACATTCTTGAAGTGTACCTCCTGCAGGTGGGGAGCAGGGGCTTGAACCTGGAGCCTGGCACATGGTGATATGTGTGCTTAACCAGGCACAGCACAGCCTTCCTCCAGCTTTGTTACTGACAGTATTACCAGTTTCTGATTTGAGGCTTTGAAGGTTCTCTGCTTATGCTACTAGCAAGGCTGAGAGGGGTCTCTGCACCTGTTTCTCCTTTTCTGTCAGTTTTGCTTTTTATATTCCTGACTCTGTCTTGGGGATCAGCCCTATATTTTCTGGGCCGAAGGGTTTTAATCTGCTTCTGATTCAGGCTATGATTACCAGACTGACTGCCAGGCCTCAAACCCAGGGTCTCATGCATAGGAAGGTGTGCATACTACCTTCTGAGCTATCTCCCAGCCCCCATTTCCCTGTTCCATCCCTGGGCAGCATCAATTTGGGACGATCACTGGACAGTCCATGGGTCCCCCATACCAACCCCTCGCCTGGCACCACCCTTGGCAGATGCAGCCAGTCCATCTCTGAGTTGAGTCCCCCCGGGTCCTTTCCTTCCAGACTTTGTGAAGACTGAGCGGGACGAGTCCTGTGGACCCAAGTCCCTGAAGAGTCTCACCAGCCATGACCCCATGAAGCAGTGGGAGCCCACCAGCAGGTAGGTCTGGGGTGGTGGATTCACTGCAGACATATATGACCACAGAGGAGCACCTAGGTAAAGGATAAGGGGGAGCAGGGAGGAACGAGGGGGATAGGAAAACTGGCAGGAGTACTCTGGATGCCGGGGAGCAGACTGTCATTTGAGTCTCAGGGTTGAGAACTATATTTCATTATACCATAAGCAGTGAGAGAAAAGTCTTTACTGAGTGGCAGACTCACAGCCTATACCTCACAATGAGGTCCTGCCTGAATGTCTCCCACGGACTCTCTCTGCCCAGTCTCTCAAACAGGTCTTGGGTAGGTGTGCATACATCTATTCAAGTATAAACGTCGTACAAGCATATATAAACACCTTCCAGGTGTATGTAGACACTCAAGGGCAGCATAATCAGATGATCTCTTTTGTAGTATGTATCAGACTCGTCATCTCCAATTCTTTTTTTTTAATTTTTTTATTATTAACTTTATTTATTTGTTGGATAGAGACAGCCGGAAACTGAAAGGGAAGGGAGAGGTAGAGAGGGAGAGAAAGAGAGACACCCGCAGCACTGCTTCACCACTCACAAAGCTTTCCCCCTGCAGCGGAGGGGACTGGAGGCTTTGTCACTTCAATTCTGGTGATTAGATGGATTTTATGTTTACTCTGTAAATACTGACCTTACCCCCAAGGATGTAAACCCAATTCAGGGGTAGCAGATAAAGCCTCCATCAGCCTGAAGGCATTTTGACCCCTTTATCTGTGTTGACCCTGATGTGGCTGAACATCTCCTGGAGGCTGCAGACAGAACTACAGGCATAAAGAATTTCTGGCATGTCTGGTTCATTATAATTCGGGGTCTATCAAGAAATCTGGAGTTCTCCAACATGGGGGTGCTGTCCTGCTTCTGCTCTAAGACTCCTGGTCATTGCCCCATGGACTCTGGAGGCTGAGGGGCAGCCACAAAATCCAGGGACTCCTCTGTGCCAAGTTCTGGAGAAGCCAGGCCAATTGGGACCGTTCTCAACCTGGGGACGTACAGCCTGACACATAGACACACCATCCAGGAAGATTCAGGCAGGCAGGAGATGGTCTTTGCATCTCTGTGAGGCCGAGGGAAACTAAGCTTGTTACAAGGGGCCGTGGGGGGGCAGTGAGCGGGTGAGGGAGCAGGCACTTGCTCCAGGCAGGCAGACTGGGAATAATCCAGGCTAACCCAGGCACTTGTTTTGTAATCACTGGAGGATAGTAGTCCCTCCACCACTCAATGATGTGACTCAAGTTCTAAAGTCAGGCCACTAAAGGTCAGGGAGATATGCAGCAGTAGAGCACAGGAACTGCATAAAAGACCCCAGGTTGGTCCTTGACACCACCCCTAGCCAGAGCTGGGTGAGTGAATGAGTATCTCTACCACCAGATACAGGTTTCATCAAGGCAGAAAAGGTAGTTGCCTTTTTCACAAACACATCCTGGCCCACACTTTACTAGAGATTGAGTAATTGTTTTATTGGATGGATGAATGAATGAATAGATAAATAAATGGATAGATGGATGGATAATGAATGGGTGGAGGAGTGGATGGATGAATATGTAAGTGGATAAATAGGTAAATGGGTAGATGTGTGGATGGATGGATGGATGGATGGATGGATGGATGGATGGATTGATGAGTGTGTGGATGGATGGTTGAATGGGTGGATAGCAGATGAATGGATGGCATGACTGGGTATATAATAGATACATATATAGATGATGGATGGGTAGGTAAGTCATTGGGTAGATGAATGGATGGATAAATAAATAGCTGATGGATTGGGAGGTGGATGAGTGAATGGACTGATAAGTGAGTAAGTAGATGGATGGATGGATGGATGGATGCACTGTACCCAAAGTGAATAGCTTCAGAGCTTGAGGGACCCATGGAACAACAGAGGTTACTATTCTCCAGCTGATGCTGACCCCAAAAGGAAGGGGCGCCCTGAGATGTGACTCTCTGTGTGTGCTCCCCACAGGGCCCCTGCTGGTGGCGGCTGTGCCCTGACTGAAATCATCAACCCCAATTACATGGGTGTGGGGCCCTTCGGGCACATGAAGCAGACCCTGTCCCCTGACCTGCAGCCCACAGCCTGGAGCTACGACCCCCCACTCAAGGAGTCCTCCCTGGGACCCGGGAGGGGTGAGAGCCCCCCAACACCTCCCTCCCAGCCGCCCATCTCACCCAAAAAGTTTTTGTGCTCAGTGACACCCCGGGGCCCCAGCTCCAGGACCCAGGAGGCAAGGTGAGCTCCTCTCTACCACCCCACTCCTTCCTGGGGCCTCTGGGGCTGGGACCCCACCCTGGAGTGGACACTATGTGAGGCAGGCAGGCCTGGGGGTGCTGGGCACTGGAGAAAGGCTATAGGGCTTCCCAGTCCCTGCCCTTTGGATGTGAACCAGATAGGTTTTTTTTAATTATATATTTTTAATATTTACTTAATCCCTTTTGTTGCCTTGTTGTCTTGTCGTTGTAGTTATTATTGATGTCATTGTTGTTGGATAGGACATAGAGAAATGGAGAGAGGAAGGGAAGATGGGGAGAGAAAGATAGACACTGTAGACCTGCTTCACCACCTGTGAAGTGACTCCCCTGCGGGTGGGGAGCTGGGGGTTCGAACCTGAATCCTTATGCCGGTCCTTATGCTTTGCACCACTTGTGCTTAACCTGCTGTGCTACTGCCTGACTCCCCAATTAGGTTTTTTTATAAAGGGAAGAGACCTGTCAGGGTCAAGGGGTGGAGCACTGCATTAAGTGCACATCCTATGAAGTGCAAGGACCTGTGCAAGGATCCTGGTTCGAGTCTCTGGCTCCCCACCTGCAGGGGGTTGATTCACAAGCAGTGAAGCAGGTCTGCAGGTGTCTACCTTTCTCTCCCCATCTCTGCCTTCTCCTCCCCTCTCAATTTCTCTCTGCCCTATCCAATAAAATGGAAAAAAATGGCCACCAGGAGCAGTAGATTCATAGTACAGGCACTAAGCCCCAGCAATAACCCTGGAGGCAAAATAAATAAATAAATAAATAATAAAAAAGAAAAGAGTCCTTTAAAAAATATTTTATTTATTTTTAAGTATTCTCACTCTTTTTTCCCCCTCCTAGAACACTACTCAGCTCTGGCTTATGGTGGTGTATGGAATTGAACCTGGTCCCCAGACTTGAGATTCTCTTTGCATAACCATTATGCTATCTGCCCCCACCCAATATTTTCATTCTTTGGATAGAAACATAGAAAGTTAGAGGGGATGGGAGATACTGAGAGATACAGAGGGGGGAGCTCTCAGAGTGTTGCTCGGCTCTGGCACATGCTGGCAACAGGGACTGAGGCTTCAAACACATAAATCTGATGCCCTATGTCTGTGCTGTCTCCTCAGCTCTGCTCTGATTTTTTGTAATCAAGGTGACGTTCACAGAGCATAAGCTTCACCAGAAAGGGAACAGGTGGGTGGCAGTGGGGACACTATGTCCACCTGGCAGTCATTTCTCACAGTTCCCGCCTTCTTGCTGTCTCTTCCTTTTCCCCGCCCCCTGCCCCCAGGTCCTGCGAAGTGGGCAAGACCCCAGGGGACCCCCCGCCTCCCGAGGAGCCTCCGCTGACAAAGCCCGAAATGTTTGAGAACCCGCTATACGGGTGCATGAGTTCCTTCCCCAAGCCGGCCCCCCGCAAAGATCAGGAGTCCCCCAAAATGCTGCGGAAGGAGCCCCTGCCCTGCCCGGACCCGGGGCTGGTGTCCCCCAGCATCTTGCTGTCCAAACCTCCGCCTGAGGCCGACAAGGGGTCGGGCAAGCCCTTCCTCAGCCCCACGCCCCGCCTGCGCTCCTTCACCTGCTCCAGCTCCGAAGCACAGCCCGCGGGGGGCAACAAGGCACAGGCCAAGCCTCGGGCCTCTGCGGCGGGCACCCCCGCACCCGTGCCCAGCAAGCGGCCGGTCAAGCCTTCCCGGTCGGAACTGAGCCAGCCGGGCCAGCCCGCGCCCTCGCCCTTGCCCTCCACGCGGCCGCCGCTGCCCGTGAAGAGCCCCGCGGTGCTGCACCTGCAACACGCCAAGGGCCGAGACTACAGGGACAGCTCGGAGCTCCCGCACCACGGCAAGCTGAGGCCTGAGGACACCCCTCTCGGCAGGGCGGCCATGCAGGTGCGCAGGGGTGGGGCCGGGGGATGGGGTGGGACGTGCACCTGCCTCTACCCGTGTCTGCCTGTCTGTTTGTGCATGCTCCAGCCTCCTTGAGCTCCAGGGAAGGAGGGTTCAGGTGTACCAGCATTGCCCCTCTGTGCATGCCCATGGGATGCAGCTGTTGTGCCCCGGAGTAAGTTGGTGGGCACTCGTGTGTGTGTGTGTGTGTGTGTGTGTGTGTGTGTGTGTGTGTGTGTGTGTGCATACCGTGCCCACGCATGCTGGTGCGTTACAGGGTGACTCCACTACTGCCTCCCAGGGCTGCACTCGGGATTCGGTGCCTCCATGCATGGATGGGACCATTTGTGCAGGAGTGTGCTTGCATGCACATGGAAGGGGGGAGGCATTGGGAGTCTGGGGAGACAACATAATGGTTCTGCAAAAAAGATTTTCAGGCCTGAGGCTCCAGGGCCCTAGGTTTAATCCCCAGCACCATCAGAAGCCAGAGCTGAGCACTATGGCCAGGAGTGATCTGGGGTGCATTTGGACTTGCGTGTATACGTGTGGGGGGACTGGGGCAGGGGAGGGAAAGGTGTGTGTGAGAGAGGGAGAGAGAGATGGAGGAGAGAAAGGGGTAGAAGAGAGAGGGATGGAAGAGGGAAAGAAAGATGGGGTAGAAGATAGAAAGAGAGGAATGGAAAAGAAAGAAGTGGGAAGCGAGGTGGGAGAAAGAGAGATGGAAGAGAGAGAGTAAGAGAAAGAGAGCCATCCACCTGCTGAGGAGGAGCAGGTTCTAAGAAACGGTGGTTCTAGAAGCTGCTCTGTCGGAAGTGGGTGGAGGCAGGTCTGAACCCAGGCCAGGCTTGCCCCACGCTTTCTCCTCTTCCTGAGGGCAGGGGCTGTGGAGAGCTCAGCCACCTGGAATCCCAGCCCCCAAGTCACTGGCAAGGCATTGTCATCCACACTTGTACTAGTTTCAAAAACTGCTCCCATCTACTCCAAGACTCCAAATACAATGTTCCCTTCCCTGCAGTGACACAAATGTCATTTTTGAGTAAAACAAACAGTGGTTAAGACCAATCCCTGGAGAGACCAGGCATACATGTTACCGTGTGCAAAGACTGGGGTTCAAGCCCCTGGTCCCCACCTGCAAGGTGGGAAGGTTCACAAGCAGTGGCGCAGTATACAGATGTCTCTATCTCTCTCTCCTCTCTCATCTTCTCTCTGGAGCCAGGCTTCTTGGGTTTGAACCCCAGGCCACTCACTTCCTGGTGCTATGTATGCCTTGAGGTTTACTTACCTAGAAAAGGGGATCTTTTTTTTTTTTTTCTTTTTTTTCTTTTTTTTTCTTTTTTTTATTTTAGGAGGGGTACAACTCCACACAATTCCCACCGCCCAATCTCCATATCCCACCCCCTCCCCCGATAGCTTTCCCATTCTCTATCCCTCTGGGAGCATGGACCCAGGGTCATTGAGGGTTGCAGAAGGTAGAAGGTCTGGCTTCTGTAATTGCTTCCTCGCTGAACATGGGCATTGACTGGTCGGTCCATACTCCCAGTCTGCCTCTCTCTTTCCCTAGTAGGATGGGTCTCTGGGGAAGCTGAGCTCCAGGACACATTGGTGGTGTCTTCAATCCAGGGAAGTCTGGCCGGCATCCTGATGACACCTGGAACCTGGTGACTAAAAAGAGAGTTAACATACAAAGCCAAACAAATTGTTGAGCAATCATGGACCCAGAGCTTGGAAAAGTGGAGAGGAAGTATTAGGGAGGTACTCACTGCAAACTCTAGTATACTTCTGCTTTCTTACTTTGGTGCCATACTCCAAACTCAATTTCTGCTTTGCGTTTCTACTTTTTTTTTTTTACATGCATAACATTCCCCAGATTCCCATTTAGCAATACAACCCCCACTATTTCATTCATCATTTTTCATGGACCTGTATTCTCCCCACCCACCCACCCACCCCAGAGTCTTTTACTTTGGTGTAATACTCCAATTCCATTTCAGGTTCGACTTGTGTTTTCTTTTCTAATCTTGTTTTTCAACTTCTGCCTGAGAGTGAGATCATCCCATATTCATCCTTCTGTTTCTGACTTATTTCACTCAACATGATTTTTTCAAGGTCCATCCAAGATCGGCTGAAAACGGTGAAGTCACCATTTTTTACAGCTGAGTAGTATTCCATTGTGTATATAGACCACAACTTGCTCAGCCACTCATCTGTTGTTGGACACCTGGGTTGCTTCCAGGTTTTGGCTATTACAAATTGTGCTGCCAAGAACATATGTGTACACAGATCTTTTTGGATGGATGTGTTGGGTTCCTTAGGATATATCCCCAGGAGGGGAATTGCAGGGTCATAGGGTAGGTCCATTTCTAGCCTTCTGAGAGTTCTCCAGACTGTTCTCCACAGAGGTTGGACCAATTGACATTCCCACCAGCAGTGCAGGAGGGTTCCTTTGACCCCACACCCTCTCCAGCATTTGCTGCTGTTACCTAGAAAAGGGGATCTTAATGGTTCCTGCCTCATAGGTCTGCTGGCAGGATTAAATTTCATTATGCAGTATCACTGTGTTATCATTTATAAATCAACTACACCTTATCCATCTTACTTTGGACAAATAGTCTATATCACTATTTTGTTGGACTGCAAAATAGAGCATACTGAGCTCTTCTGAGGCTGAGTAAATAATCAGATAAGCACAAGGCTGACTGACTTCTTTTCTCTTTCTTTCTTTTTTTGGATAGAAAGAAATTGAGAGGTATGGGGGAGATAGATAGAAAGGGAATGAGACAGAGAGACACCTGCAGCCTTGCACCACTCCTTAAGCTTTCCCCCTGCAGATGGGACCAAAGGCTTGAACCTGGGTCTTGTGCACTGTAATGTGTGCGCTTAAACAGGTGCGCTACTGCCTGGCCCTCAGACTCATTCTTAGTAATGAGTGTGGGAGAGGCCCAGAAAGGCTGAGTGACCCATTGCTTGTCTTAGACACCACCTCTCTATGGCTTCAGTAGCCGGAGGATGTGAGGAAGGAGAAAGAAGGTCAATTTGGGAGACAGACAGATTTAAAGATACACGTTTTGCCTCTCCCTTGAATAGCTCTTCTTGGGACATACCCCTACAGGAGATGTTTGCATGTAAATCTCTAATGCCACTTTCTTTTTTAAAAAAATTATTTATGTATTCATGAGAAAGATAGGAGAGAGAATAGACATCATTCTGGTACATGTGCTGCCGGGGATTGAACTAGAACCTCACGCTTGAGAGTCCAATGCTTTATCCACTGCACCTCCTCCTGGACCATGTAAATATCTCTCTTTAAATATATTTTATTGATTTTAGTGATAGAGGTCCAGAGAGAGACCACACAACTGCTCAGCTCTGGCTGATGGTGGTGCAGGGGATTGAACCTGGAACCTCAGATCCTCAGGCATCAAAGTCTTTTGCAGAACTGTTCCTGGGTGTCCTCCGGCCAGCGGAGAAGCAGCAGCAACACGGGGAACTGGGAACCGGCGGTGAGGGTGAGGCACGGAGGAAAGGACCAACCTCCTAGAGTGCTTTAGGGAGACAGCTCATTTATTGTTCATACCCAGGGTTAGATATAGTGATCACTATCCAATAGGAACATACTGGAAGTATGCAGGACCCAACGAGGAAAACATGTGACACTCACGCCATGTTAGTTACCCCCAGGTGCACCTCATTCATACTCTTAGGTTATACCTGCTTCTCATATCCAGCTCGGGCTCAAAGGCAAGTTGCCAGCCTATATGGACCCAAGTTATGGCCTTATAAAAGGAGGTCACATATCGGTCATGCATGAGAAACAGGAACCTTTAGGGTATGTTGTGTAAGGAGGCAGCTCTCTTGCCCCTGAGCTCGGTGCCCTCTCAGCCTACAGAGTTGAGGAGGGATATGCCTTTAGGCCAGGTCTGCCTTGGGGTCCACCTCCTCAAGACTCAATGCGGAAGTGACAGGCCTCTGCCCAGGTTGGGGGAGCTGCATCCCCACACAGAACCATTATGTGGTCTTGCCATCCTTCTCTTTAAAAAAAAATATTTGTTATTTGATTTGGGTGCAGGGCGAAAGCAAAGAGACAGAGACAGAGAGAGACAGATAGAAGGAGAGACATCTTAAGCACTGTTGCATCACTCATGAAGCTTCCTCCCTGGGGCTTAAACCTGGGTTCTTAAGCAGGGTGACTTGTGTGCTCTACCAGGTACATCACCACCAGATGCCAGCAAATATCTCTTTCCAAAGCAATTTTCATTCTGCCTTCAGGGCCCCTTCCATGATATCAACCTTTTGTCAAGGACCTGCTTGTTTTGTTTCATTTATTTATTTATTTATTTGGATAGGGACAGAGAAATCAAAAGAGGTACCTGCAGCATTGTTTCACCACTCAAGAAGCTTCCCTTCCCCACTCCTGCAGGTGATTCCCTTCTTCTCTGGGGACTTGAATCTGGGTCTTTGCGCACTGTGACTTGTGCAGTCAATTCGGTGCACTACCACCCGGCCCCTTGAGGATCTATCTGAGGGAACTGGACTTTTGCTCCCCTACAGTACACAGATAATACACACCTATAGTTTAGAATACAGATATTTATATGTAGATAAGATACAGAGCTCCTCTTGCAGTGACTTGTTAAAGGAAGTGGATGGTAGTTAAGGGTGGTCTGGTGACAACAGGCCATGATGGCATTCTGTTCTTGTCCTGCAGTGATGCCCCTGGAGGACTGCGCAGAGGAGCAGCAGCAGAACTCCACTCAGACCCTCTCCCAGGCCCTGGCTCCTCCCCAGCTGTCTGCAGGCCTCCGTCTTCCCAGGAGAGGGCCTGGCTTCTGTGTGCTCAGCAGAGTGTGCCAGCCACCCCACACAGCACCCAGTGCTGAGATGGGCAGGAAAAGGCCCTGAGATGGACCACTGATGGCTCACGCCCCCCAGCTGCCCCCTCCATGCACACACTTTTTAACCTTGGTACTTGGTACCCAAGAGCCTTCTTCTGGCCACCACCTGGAAGGAAAGCACCAAGGTGTCATTCTTGGGTGGAGCTATTATTAATAATAATAATGATAATGTTAATAATAATAAGGACCGCACTGACCCTGTAGACCTTGTGTGTGCCAGCTACTGTGCACGCCTAGTGCTTTACAAACTTCAGGGCACCACATCATCTTTAATAGACCGAAACCACGTTCCCAGACCCCCAGTTCCAAGCAGGATGTCCTGGGTGGTTTGGACCAAGCATTAATGAGGCCTGATGGGCAGGACCCACCTCTCGGAGCTGAAGAGTGAGTGAGGTACCTGGCCACAGTCAGGCTGCCTTCTGGGTGGTACCAGCTGCTTTTGCTTAAGCTCAGGACTTCCAGTGGGACCCAGCCCAGGGGGCACAGATATTCTGGACTCTTATCTTCACTTGAGAAGAGCTGGCAAAATGGCTTCTAATTGGAGAATCCCAAGTCAGCCCAAGCTAGACATGCCCCACCCCAGGCCAGGTTCCCCCTGGTTCCTTCTGGGGGTGGACAGCCTGACCCCCCCCCCCCAGTGCCTCTATGTGCTACTAAAAGATCTTACTGTTGCCCTTCTCCCTCAAAACACGCCTTCCCGCCTGGTTGTTAGAGATAACAAAACAGGGCAGTCTTTTCGGGGACCCTGCCAACCCATGGCTCCCAATGCCTTTTCCTGCACTGCTTTTTGACGTTGGTAGGAGATCAGCTCTGAGCTGGGAGAGCAGGAGGGGGTACGCCTGTACCCACCTGTGTGTCGTCTCAACAATAAAGTGTCTTTCTTGCTTGGTTTCCATCTGTGTGGCTTTTTTCTCCCCCCATTCGGAGTCCCAGGCATGACTCACAGGGACAAGAGGGTGTCGGCGTTCATAGTGAGATGGGTGTGCTTGACCCCGACCCCATGAGACATCCTAGCACCCGACTGAAGTTGGACGAGGAATGTGTCATGTGTGGGACCCAGGCTCGAGCCTGGCCCTCACCACACTGAAAGAAGCTTCGGTGTTGTGTTGTCTTTTCCTCTCTCTCTGCCCATCTGTCTGTCTGGAAACACTGTGAAGTTTTAAGATTCTCCTTGAGGGAAGCTTCATGAATGGCAAAGCAGTGCTGCAGGTGGGTCTCTCCTCCACTCTATCTCCCCCTTCCTTCTCAATTTTTCTCTGTCTCTAAATAAATAAATAAATAAATATGTATTTTGAGAGTCGGGCAGTAGCACAGTGGGTTAAGCGCGAGTGGCACAAAGTGCAAGGACTGGCTTAAGGATCCCGGTTCGAGCCTCCGGCTCCCCACCTGCAGGGGAGTCACTTCACAGGAGGTGAAGCAGGTCTGCAGGTGTCTATTTTTCTCTCCCTCCTCTCTGTCTTCCCCTCTTCTCTCCATTTCTCTCTGTCCTAACAACAATGACATCAATAATAACAATAATAACCGCAACAACAATAAAAAATAAAAAACAAGGGCAACAAAAGGGAAACTAAATTACAAAATTTAAATAAATAAATAATAAATATGTATTTTAAAAAGAGAGGGGAAAAGCAAATTCTCCCGGGGGATGGCTTAGAGGTAGAGTGCAGATGTGAAGTTCTGAGTTCAAACTCCAACACCACATGTGTTCTGTCTGCCTCTCACACAACAGAGTGAAAAGGAGAGAGGGAGCCAGGCAGTGGAGTTGTGCACACATGTTACAATGCCCATTGTACAGGTTCGAGCCCACAGTCCCCACCTGTAGGGGGAAGCTTCACAACTGGTGAAGCAGGTTTGCAGATGTCTCTGTCTCTCTGCCTCTCTGTCTCCTTCTCCCCTCTCAATTTCTCTCTGTTTCTGCCCAATAAATAAACAAATCATTGTAAGTAATGAAATCAATATGCCATACTTATGTCCAGTACTCTACCTACTGTGCGCCGACTGGACCACAATAAATCTATAAACAATCAGAAAACCTGAGATTTTCCGTCCCTGTCCTTTGCGCCAACTGCTCAGCCCTACACCCACCCTCTGCAGCCCCTGGTCTCCCTTCTCCCTGCCAGTCAGCCCACCCCCTTAGTCCATTCCCGGTTCACCCTGCTCCCCAGCCTAGACTTCCCAAGTCTTTCTCTTCCCCCCACCCACTCCTCAGAAGGCAAGATCAGAGGGGACCTGGGAGCCCTCTCAGCAACTCTCTCTCAGCAACTCTCAGCAACTCCGCCAGAGACCTCTGTCCCCTCCCGCAAAGTCCTTCATCAAGCTCCCTGAACAAGTGTGTGGGGGTAGCAGGTAGAGGGTTAATTAAGCCTTTGACAACAAACACTCTGAGTGTCCACAGACCCTGAGATGGGTCTTGACCACAGAAGCTACTGCTGTTACTTTCTATTTTTAATCATTTTTATTCTTCCTCTCTTACACGATGACATTGAAGTAGTGGATTCTGGGCTGGCAGGAAGGTGACGTCACCATAGTGGATATTCTCTAGCCAGTTTGTCTCCAACCTCTTTGCCCCCTGCCCACCGGCCTTCCAGCCAGCCGTCCAGCTCTGTGCCACCAGTCTCACACCAACAATGGCTCTGGGAAAGGGTCAGCCCAGCCAGCACTGCTCCTTCCAGGCTGGGCTTCCTTTTTATTTTTTTATTTTTTTATTTTTTCCCAGGGAAGTGAGTCATTCAGAAAAGTTCTCCCTCATAGATACCTTCAGGTTCTCCTCTGGGCTGGGCCTTAAAATAGCTCCTTTCTCTCTGCAAACCAATTTCCATGGAGATCCAGCTCCCTCAAGCTCTGGAAGCTTCTGCAAGGCAGCCAGCCCAGCTCCAGCCTAGCTTTGCCAAAGAGAAGCCCTTTATCATGCAAACGGATTGTCTCACCTCCACCCACAGCCCTGGAGTGATAGGCCTGCTCAGTCGCCACCAACAACCCCCATGTCCCTTTGGGGGGTATCAGCCCTCCACAGACCAGAGACCAGAGAGAGACACTTTTTCTCTCGCCATTGCTGGTCTGTTAGGGTCCCCTCTCACTGAGCAAAGCAAAACGCAAGAAGGAGGCTTGTCTGTGGGTGGTCCCCATTCACGCATCCAAACACACACATTTGTCCTCAGCTGGCTGTCAGGTTAGCTGGGGGAACCAAGGATGGTGGCAGGGGTGGAGTGGGGGGAGCGGCCCCAGGCTGTGGGGGCAGGCAGAATGGGATGTAAGTTACTTGTCCTTCATTTGTTTGTTTGGGCATTTCCCACCCTCAAACTGCTCATCTTTGACACTGGGTGGTGCTAGAGGTGAAGCCTTGGTGAAACCATCGTACTTCCCTACCCTCATCTTCTTCCTTTTGTTTTGCTCGCAGATACAGGGCCTCACTCATGGAATGTGTTCTTTCAGGGATGCACAGAGAGAAAGAGGGAGCTAGACTGTAGGACCAAAGCTTCCCTGGGTGCCAGAGGACCCCCACCTAGGGTGTCTGGGCCACCTGCACGGCTGGACACACAGCCTACTCAGTGGGCTATCTCTCATTTTCATTTTCCTTTAAGCATATATGTATCCAGTAACAAGAGAAAAAGTAGCCCTCGAAACAGCTCACTTGAATAGTGCACTGCTTTGTCATGTGCACAGTCGAGCCTGGTTCGAGCCTGGCCCCCATCATATTGAAGGAAGCTTCAGTGTTGCAGTCTTGCTCTCTCTCTCTCTCAGCCTGTCCCCCATCATATTGAAGGAAGCTTCAGTGTTGCAGTCTTTCCCTCTCTCTCTCTCTCTCTCTCTCTCTCTCTCAGCCTGGCCCCCATCATATTGAAGGAAGCTTCAGTGTTGCAGTCTCTCTCTCTCTCTCAGTCATATTGAAGGGAGCTTCAGTGTTGTAGCCTCTCTCTCTCTCTCTCTCTCTCTCTCTCCTCTCCCTCTCCCTCTCCCTCTCCCTCTCCCTCTCCCTCTCCCTCTCCCTCCCCCTCCACCCCCCCCCACAGCCACCGAGCTTCACCAAAGAGCCATTTCCTGGGTCACTTGTCTTCATTTCAGAAAGCTCTGGTCTGTGCAGGGTACAACACTTCTGAGCACCCCACTGTACCAGTCTGTGGCAGGGGGAGCTGGAAGCCTTCTGTGTGATGGCCTGGGAGGCTCCAGTGAGTGTGAGGACACTGTGCCTGGCATGACAGATGCATCAGGTGAACTTGACCCTGAGCCCCTTGTCTGTCCAGGAGCTTGGTCATATGGACCCCCCAGGGGAGCCAACAGAGAGGCAGCTAAAACCTTTCTCTTTTTTTTTAATATTTTATTTCATTTTGGATAGAGAGATATATATAGAGAGAGAGATGGAGAGAGGAGGGGAAATAAAGAGGGAGAGGGAAGGGAGGACAGGAAAAAGAAAATGAGATACCTGCAGCACTGCTTCCGTGTGTGTGTGTGTGTGTGTGTGTGTGTGTGTGTGTGTGTGTGTGTGTGATTAATAGGTCTACAAGATTGTACGTTTACAGTGTATAGCTTCACACCACACCCACCAGCAAAGCTTTGTATCCCCACCCTCTCATCTCCCAAACTTTATCACTTGTGAAGCTTCCCCCATGCAGGTGGGGACTGGGGGCTTGAACCCAGGGCTTTGTACACTGTAAACATGTGTGTTCTACCACTTGTGCCTCTGCCTGGCCCCTACTTTTCTTTCCAGTTACTATAGCTGTGTACAGATCACCTAAGGAAGCCCACAGAGAGTAGAGACAGCCAGGAAGAGCCAGCGTGAAGGCCACAGCCAGTGCAGAATGGGGGGGGGGTATGGGGTCCAAGATTAAGCCCTCAGTACCACCATAAGCCAGAGCTGAGCAGTGCTCCAGGCTCGCTCTCTCTCTCTCTCTCTCTCTCTCTCTCCTCTCTCCATCTCTCTCTCATCAATATAAAATAAATTGTGAAAGGAAGGAAGGAAGGAAGGAAGGAAGGGCCAGGCAGTGGACCCGGTTAAGTGCTCACATTGCAGTGCACAAGGACCCAGGTCAAGTCCCTGACCCCCACCTGTGGGGGGAAGCTTCACAAGTGGTGAAGCAGGGCTGCAGGTGTCTCTCTGTCTCTCTCCCTCTCTATCTCCCCCTCTCCTCTCAATATCCCTCTGTCTCTATCCAGTAACGAGTAAATAAAATTTTTAAAAAGAAAAAAGCACATGTACAGAAGGACACGGTGTTAGAGGAGGGTGGGGCAGAGGACAGAAGCCAGTCCCACTTGTTATAAAAGTGAGTAAGCCAGGGAGTCGGGCGGTGGCGCAGCGGGTTAAGTGCAGGTGGCACAAAGCCCAAGGACTGATGTGAGGATCCCGGTTTGAGCCCCCGGCTTCCCACCTGCAGGGCAGTCGCTTCACAGGTGGTGAAGTAGGTCTGCAAGTGTCTCTCTCTCCCCCCTCTGTCTTCCCCTCCTCTCTCCATTTCTCTCTGTCCTATCCAACAACAATGACAACAAAACAAGGGCAACAAAAGCAAATAAGTAAATAAATAGATAAGTAAATAAATATTTTTAAAGAAGTGAGTAAACCAGTCTTCCGATGGAGACTATTCCAAACTCTCCACCCTCACTGGCAGTAAAGATGGGGGGGGGGGCAAGACACAGACTCCCATCGGTCGATTAAGAAAAGTCGACCAGAGAGCAGGGAGAGTGACAGTCATCTTTCACTGCCTCAGGGAACATGCGGGATTCCTGGCAAGACTCCCTCCAAAGCCATTTATTTTTGGCTTGGAGAGTAGGTTGGATTTTCTAACAGATTTTTTTTTCTAATTATGTTTTGCTTGTGTTAATAGAAGGATCTGATTCCTCAAGTAAATACCACCTGATCACCCATCAGGACGGCTGAGAAGCGTGCCTGGCACCAGGTGGGGGCCAGGCTGGCACTTACCAGAAGGCCAGAGACAATGCAGGAGACAAGAATCTCTTGCTTGGCTGTTCAGGGGTGTTGCCCTCTCCACCTGTATTTTTAAATATGATTTTTATTTATTTTAAATAGAGACAGAGAGACATTGAGAGGGAGGGGAAGACAGAAAGAGAAAGAGATACCTGCAGCCCTGCTTCACTGCTTGTGAAGCTTCCCCCACTGTAAGAAGGGACCAGGGTCTTGAACCCAAGTCCTTGCACATGGTAACATGAATGTTCTATGAGCTGCACCACCACCCAGACCCTGTTTTTTTTAAGATTAATTACTTTTGAATTATTATTTTTATTTATAAAAAGGAAACATTGACAAAACCATAGGATAAGAGGAGTACAACTCCACACAATTTCCACCACCAGAACTCCGTATCCCATCCCTCCCTTGATAGCTTTCCTATTCTTTTTTTAATTTTTTTGTATTTATTTATTTATTCCCTTTCGTTGCCCTTGTTGTTTTATTGTTGTAGTTATTATTGTTGTCGTTGTTGGATAGGACAGAGAGAAATGGAGAGAGAAAGGGAAGACAGAGAAGGGGAGAGAAAGATAGACACCTGCAGACCTGCTTCACCGCCTGTGAAGCGACTCCCCTGCAGGTGGGGAGCCTTCCACCAGTCCTTGCGCTTTGTGCCACCTGCGCTTAACCTGCTGCGCTACTGCCCAACTCCCAGCTTTCCTATTCTTTAACCCTCTGAAAGTATGGACCCAGGGTCATTATGGCGTGCAGATGGTGGAAGGTCTGGCTTCTGTAATTGTTTCCCCACTGAACATGGGCGTTGAGAGGTCAATCCATACTCCCAGCCTGTCTCTCTCTTTCCCTATATGAGAAAGGAGAGAAAAGACAAAGAGAAAGAGAGAGAAAGGACACCAAAGACCAGAGCTCCACTCTGGCACATGCAATGCCAGGGATCAAACTTAGGACCTGATGTTTGAGCGTCCAATGCATTAACCACTGCACCACCTCTCAATGGCTGTTATTTATTTTTATTTAGTTAATATGTTTACTGAATAGAGACAGAAAATGAGAGGGAAGGGGGAGGGAGAGAGGGAAAGAGACGACTGCAGCCCTGCTTCACCTCTCATGAAGGTTGTCCCCTGCAGGTGGGAGCTGGGGACTTGAACCCCAGTCCATGTTCATTGTAACATGTTTGTTCAACTGGATGCACCACCACCCAACCCCTGGTTTTGTTTTTGATTTATTTTATCTTATGTTTTGGCATTGCTAGGGTCTTGTGCTGTGTGATTTTGTCGTTGCAGGCTGACTTGTTTATTTGGAGAAAGACAGACAGAGAGGGAGAGATGCCACAGCACTGGAGAAGCTTCCCCCAGGAACACTGTCACACTCCCATGTAGTGGTGGGGCACGAGCCTGGACCCCTGGTATGGCAAGGTAGGTGCCCTGCCCAGTAAGCTATTTTTCCTGTTGGTGTGTGAAGGCAGATGTGCCACCAGCCAGCCCCTGAGCTCTGACTCTGACTCTCACAGATGCCCAGGAAAGACAGGGGCTTGGGGATGGTGTCATTAACATTTCAGCTTCTTGAACATACTCAAGGACCCAGGTCCAAGCCCCCAGTCCCCACCTGCAGGGGTGGGAGAAGCTTCACCAGTGGTGAAGCAGGGCTGCAGGTGTCTCTCTCTTTTTCTCTCTCCCTCTGTCTACCCCTTCCCTCTCAATTTCTCTCTGTCTTTATCAAATAAATAAACAAATTTAATATAAAAAAGTGGCCATGGGCAGGGGTAGATAGCATAATGGTTATGCAAAGAGACTGTCATGCCTGAGACTTCGAAGTTCCAGGTTCAATCCCCTTTACCACCATAAGCCAGAGCTGAGCAGTGCTCTGGTAAAAATAAATAAATAAATAAATAAATAAATAAATAAATAAATAAATAAAAGTGGCCAGGTGGTGACGCACCTGGTTCAGTGTACATACATATTACCACACCATAAAGGCCAGGGTTTGAGACCCTGCTCCCCACCTTCAGGGGTCTGCTTCATGAGTGGTGAAGTAGGTTTGTAGGGGTCTTTCTCTCCCTCTTTCTATCTACCCCATCCTCTCTCAACTTCTTTTGATTCTGTCTAATAAAAATTAGAAAGAAAAAATAAAAGCCACCTGGAGCAGAGGATTCATAGTGCTGGCATCAAGCCCCATCAATAACCTTGACTGCTAAAAGAGAGAGAGAGAGAGAGAGAGAGAGAGAGAGAAAAGAAGAAGAAGAAGGAGGAGGAGGAGGAGGAGGAGAAGGAGAATGGGAGGAGGGGGAGGAAGAAGAAGGAGGAGAAGGAGAAGGAGGAGAAGGAGAAGGAGAAAAAGAGGGGGGTCGGGTAGTAGTGCAGTAGGTCAAGCACACATGGTGTGAAGCGCAAGGACCAGCATAGGGATCCTGGTTCAAGCCCCCAGCTCCCCACCTGAAGGGGGCCCGCTTCACGAGCGGTGAAGCAGGTCTGCAGGTGTCTGTCTTTCTCTCCCCCTCTGTCTTCCCCTCCTCTCTCTCGATTTCTCTCTGTCCTATCCTAGAAGGGGGGGGAGGAGTCAGAATGAGGCTGGTTCTGGGAAGAGGCTGCACCCCAAACCTCCTGACTCTGTGAAGGAGCAGGGACACGGGGACCTCAGACAGGCCTGCATCAGCCAGCAAGGCACACAGGCGACAGCCGGTCCAGGACACCCATCCCAGGTCCCAGAAAAACAGATTAACAAGGGAGGGAGAAATAAAATTAAATGCCTTTGCTGAACCCCCCAGGACAGGAGATGTGATGCTAGCTGACTCCCTCTACTTGGTACAATTCCTAAAAATACTCACTGTGTCCTCCTCCGGGCACATGCACAGTGTCTGAAATCTCTCCACCCCGACTCAATTTGGATCCACTCTCTATGAGAACTGTTCCCAGGTTGGAGACTTCCTGGGCTTGGGTCTTCCATTTGATTCCCAAAAAAGTATATATTAAATATGAGAGAGGGTATCACTTGAGATGACAGAGAGAGAGAGAGAGAGAGAGAGAGAGAGAGCAAAAGCAGAGCAACACTCAGTTACATGTGGTAGCAGGGGTCAAACCAAGAACTTCGTGTTTGCAAGTCTGATGCTCTACCAGTTGAGCTACCTCAGCTGTTGCAGGTTGAGTCTTGAAGGAATAGATATGACCCCCCTGTTCAGTCTGGTCCTGGTACTACAGGCTTACCCAGGTAGATGGGTCAGACCACAGAGGGGCTTGATGGCTTCACTGAAAGAGGACTTGTGACAAAATGAGGCAGCTGTCCCCTCCTTGGATGGACTTTCCTTGGGCTGAATGGAAGGGGTGGAGTTGGGCTGGACCCCAGGGTCGCAGGGCCACTCAACTCCACTCATCTGGGCATATTTATTTATTTAGGATAGAAATGGAGAGAATGTGAGCGAAGGGGGAGAAAGAGACACCTACAGATCTGCTTCACCTCTTGTGAAGCTTCCCCTGCTGCAGGTGGGGACTGGGGACTTGAACCCAGGTCCTTGCTCATGGTAACATGCGTGCTCAGTCGTGTGTGCCACCACCTGGCCCTGATCTCAGCATTTCTGAGCCTCCCTCCTTGCCTGCCTCCACTCAAGGAAACAATTCACCCTGCTGCAGGTAGGCAGCGGGTCCAGGCCCACCCTCTCGTGCTGCTGGCCCTGCCACTCACGGCAACTGGGTGTCAACAGTCACTGCTGGTTCTGGCTCAGAACGTCACCCAGGGAAGAGGAAATTCTCCCTCAAAGCCCCAGCAGCTCAGTGTGGAGACAGTTCTAAATATAGGCTCCCAGATGACGGTGGCTTGTCTGATGTCACTCTGTGACTGCTTTGCCACGGTGTGTTCCATGTAAAGGAATAAGAAGAAGAAAAAAGAGTGGAGTTGGAACACTGGGCTGAAGTGAACCTTTGTTCCCCACTCATTGCAAAACACACTTTGCGGCAAGTTAATTGACTGGACTCCTTGGCCTCAGGAATTCAAGCAGCAGTGTTTGTAGTGCCACCAAAGCTCTGATTATACCCCCTTCGAGCCCACACTGCGGGGACTACCAGAGTCTCCAGACTAACTGGCTTCTAGAAAAGAGACATAAAAAGACTCTCCGAGGGAGTCGGGCGGTAGCGCAATGGGTTAAGCGCAGGTGGCGCAAAGCACAAGGACTGGCATAAGGATCCCGGTTCGAGCCCCCGGCTTCCCACCTGCAGGGGAGTCGCTTCACAGGCAGTGAAGCAGGTCTGCAGGTGTCTATCTTTCTCTCCCCCTCTCTGTCTTCCCCTCCTCTCTCCATTTCTCTCTGTCCTATCCAACAATGATGACATCAATAACAGTAATAATAACTACAACAATAAAAAACAAGAGCAACAAAAGAGAATAAATAAATATTTAAAAAAAGACTTTCTGAGTGTTCCTCTTAAGCCAGCCTGACTGGACATAAGTGTGTGGTAATGTGCCACTTGAGGGACCCACAAGTGCAGTTTCTTCTAGGGAATAAATGTAACCAGAAGCTTGCAGGATAACGCACCTGGTAGTGTGCTTGCTCTGTTCATGTTGACAGCTCAGGTTGGAGCCAGAGTCAAGTGATGCTCTGGATAAAGAAAAGAAAACTTCTGGGAGTCAGGCGGTAACACAGCGGGTTAAGCACAGGTGGCGCAAAGCACAAGGACCGGCATAAGGATCCTGGTTCGAGCCCCCGGCTCCCCAGCTACAGGGGGTCGCTTCACAGATGGTGAAGCAGGTCTGCAGGTGTCTGTCTTTCTCTCCCCCTCTTCTCTCCATTTCTCTTTGTCCTATCCAACAACGATGACAGTAAGAATAACTACAACAATAAAAAAGGGCAACAAAAGGGAATAAATATTTTTAAAAAGTTCTGCTGCAGTTGGAGTTTTGTGATTTGTTGGGTTGAGAGAGATCTGGGCACTTGGCAAAGGTCACACAAGAAAGATGGAGAGGGGCCCAGTGGTGGCGCACCTGATTGAATGCACATTACAGTGTGCAAGGACCCAGGTTCAAGCCCCCAGTCAAACTGCAGGGGGGAAACTTCATGAGTGGTGAAGCAGGGTTGCAGGTGTCTCCTCTCTGTCTCTCTCCCTTTCTATCTCCCACTTCCCTTTTGATTTCTGACTGTCCCTATCCAATAAATAAAGAAAGATAGTAGAGGGGCCAGGTAGTGGCGCACCTGTTGAGTGCATGTTACAATGTTCAGGGACCCAGGTTCGAGCTCCTGGGCCCTACCTGCAGGGGGAAAGCTTCACAAGTGGTGAAGCAGGGGTGCAGGTCTCTCTCTGTTGCTCTCCCTATCTATCTCCCCCTTCCCTCTCAATTTATGGCTATCTCTGTCAAATAAATAAACTTAAAAAATTTTAAATGAATAAAAATGATAGAAAAATAAAAAGAAAGAGAAAGAGAGAGATGGAGAAGCTTAGTTCCATACACAGTCGCCTTATCTGTGATGATCAGGCGTGTCTGCATGGCTCCTGTGAGGGTGGATTACACACTTTGCATCCAAATCATCAGCCAGCCACCTCTCAGAATTCATATTCTGTGCATGAGGAGAGAGTCCTGTCGTCCCCAATGAAAGCAGTCACAGAGTGACTGCTGATTCTGAGAAAACGCTCCCTCAGATCTGCCTGAGTCCCTGAACATTGTAACATGCACTCAACAGATCTTTGGCAATGCCTCCACCTGGCGGTTGGAAGCGGAAGTGGAACAGTGAGCTGCCGCCTTGCTCCCTTTCCTCAAAGCCCGTCAGAGACCCAGGGTCACCCTGACTCAGGGACACCAGAGGGAGCAGGAAGCACCAGAAAAGAGATCTCTGAGGAGGTGAGGTGACTCAGGTGAGTAGAGCCCAGGACTTGCGTGTCTGAGGCTTGGGGTTCAATCCTTGGCACTGCATGTCTCAGAGCAATGCTCTAATATCTCTCACTCTTTCTCACACAGGAAGAAAGGGAAGGAGAAAAAGAAGGAAGGGAGGGGACGAGGATGAAGGAAAAGAGAAAAAGAGGAAGGTTCGCAAAAAGGAGAAGAGGAAGAAATAAAGAAAAGAAAGAAGAAAAGGGGATGAATAAATAACTCTCCAGCAATCTAATGTTGGGGCTTTCTTTAAAAAAGAAAAAAGGGGGAGTCGGGCGGTAGCGCAGTGGGTTAAGTGCGCAAAGCACAAGGACCGGCATAAGGATCCCGGTTGGAGCCCCGGCTCCCCACCTGCAGGGGAGTCGCTTCACAGGCGGTGAAGCAGGTCTGCAGGTGTCTATCTTTCTCTCCCCTTCTCTGTCATCCCCTCCTCTCTCCATTTCTCTCTGTCCTATCCAACAACGAACGACATCAACAACAATAATAACAACCACAACAAGGCTACAACAAGGGCAACAAAAGTGAATTTAAAAAAAATTTTTAAAAGGGAGGGTGGGAGGTAATGCAGCAGGTTAAACGCACATGGTGCCAAGCGCAAGGACTGGCGTAAGGATCCTGGTTCAAGCCCCCGGCTCCCCATAATCAGAGGGGTCGCCTCCCAAGCAGTGAAGCAGGTCTGCCGGTGTCTTTCTATTCCTCTCTCTGTCTCCCCCTCCTCTCTCAATTCCTCTCTGTCCTGTCCAACAATAAAAATAACAACAAGGGCAACAAAGTGTGAAAAATGGCCTCCATGAGTGGATTCATAGTGCAGGCACTGAGTCCCAGCAATAACCCTGGAGGCAAAAGAAAAAGAAAAAAGGATTGATTTATTTATGTATTGTAAGAGAGAGCCAGAGCATCACTCTGGCACATGTGAACTGGGAATTGAACTCACGACCTCATGCCTGAGAGTCCAAAGCTTCATTTACAGCGTCACTCCCCAGGCAGCTAATGTTAGATTTTTCAAAACTGACTATCCGAGGTTTGGTTTGATTTGTCTTCTTTTGTTTTGCCACCAGGTTTATTGAAGGGGCTTATAGTGCAGGACTCCTCCATTCCTGGCAGTTTTTGTTTGTTTGTTCTGTTTTCCATTTTTTCTTTCCTCTAGATGAGGGGTTGGGGGAACATGTAATTTCCCCATAGGCCATCTGGATATTTATAACATCATTAGCAAACAATACCGAATTATTGACGTAAACATGAGTATTTAGTGTTGCTGTGGAAAAAATGCAGCAGTTGTCTTGGCAGGACCAGACCAAATGATTTCTCAGGCTGTATAAAGCCAGTGATCTGGACACCCTCCGCCCTGCTCTAGACAGACTGAGAGACAGAGAAACTGAGAGGGAGAGGCAGTGCTCAGCTCCTCGTGGTTATGTCATGTGGTGCCTGGGGTCATATCCAGGGTCTCGTGTATGGAAAGACATGCAATCTAGCTCCTATGCTAGTACGGTGCCCTAGTAAACCTCCTCAGTATAACTCAGCACGCCCCCACACGTACCACAAACATACCCTCAGCAGTCTCAGCTGGGCAAAGTGTGACCAGCCCCTGAGGGCTCCCCTAGCAGAATAGCACCTGGGGGTGTGGAGAGGTTAAGACTTGGAAACACTCAGCACTGAGTGACAAAGCCCCATGGCTCCCTGAGAAACTGTCTGCTTGCACACGCTTGGGAGGTGCATGGCCAGCATCCTCATGTTAGCTGCCTTATGCAGAAGGTGTCCTGGGCAAATCCTGAAAACAGTTTTTTTTTTTTTCCCCCTTTTGTTGCCCTTGTTGTTTTATCATTGTTGTAGCTATTATTATTGTTATTGATGTTGTTGTTGTTGGATAGGACAGAGAGATATGGAGAGAGAAGGGGAAGACAGAGGGGGAGAGAAAGATAGACACCTGCAGACCTGCTTCACCGCCTGTGAAGCGACTCCCCTGCAGGTGGGGAGCCAGAGGCTCAAACTGGGATCCTTACGCCAGTCCTTGCGCTTTGTGCCACCTGCGCTTAACCCGCTGCGCTACCACCTAACTCCCCTGAAAAGAGTTTTTAGAATACCATGTCTTGATGGATTCACTCACGTGAAATCTAGAGAACTGGTATGTGTGTGTGTGTGTGTGTGTGTGTGTGTGTGTGTGTACCTGAAAGAAAAGAAAGAAAGAAAAAAAAACAGGCAAGCAGATGTTTCTAAGACTTTGTGTGAGAACTATGGTGGTTATCTTTGAGGGAAGAGAGGATGGGGATACAACTTTGGTGATGGGTAAGGTGTGGAACTATACTCTGTACTCTTTTTTTTTTTTCTTTATTTCGGGGATTAATGGCTTACAGTCAATGGTAAAATACAGTAGTTTGTACATGTGTAACATTTCCCAGTTTTCCACATAACAATTCAACCCCCACTAGGTCCTCCTCTGCCATACTGTTCTAGGACCCGAACCCCCACATACACACTCCAGAGTCTTTTACTTTGCTACAATACAGTATACCCTGTAATCTTAAAATCTTGTAACTTACTATTAATCACAGATAAAAAAATTAATAAAATAATATGCCTTGGAACCAGGCACACCCAGTTGAGTGCACACATCACCATGCTTGAACTTGAGTTCAAGCCTCTGAGCACACCTGTTAAGCACACATTATTACAGGGCACTAGGACCTACATTCAAGCCTCTGGTCCCCACCTGCAGGGGGGAAGCTTCACGAGTGGTAAAACAGGGCTGCAGGTGTCTGTCTCTTTCCCTCTCTATCTCCTCCTCCCCTCTCAACTTCTGTCTGTATCCAATAATAAATAACAAATAAATATTTAAAAATACACAAATAAACTTTTACAAAGAGAGGAAGAGGGAATGGAGGTTCCTTAACCTTTCTGCGCCTCCCATTTCCTCCTCTTGTCCATGAGGATGAAGATGCTGGCACAGTGAGCTGGAGTTCCACTGATTAAGGTTGGGAGACTGAAGGATGGCAATATGGCAGCCCATGGAGGGGGCACAGTGTTGGAGTCCCAAGCATGAAGTCTAGTGTTCAATCCCTGGCATTTGGATATGTCAGAGTGATGCGCTGGTTCTCTCCTGTTTTTCATAATAAATAAATTAAGTTTAAAATTGTAATATCAAAATAAATAAATTAAGCTTTAAAAATTGTAATATTGGAAATACTCAGCACAGCATCAGTGTTTGTGCTTAGTCATCTACTAGGGTCAAGTTCTCACCTATATAATTGACTTTATCAAGAAGCCCATGTTCTTTCCTTTAGCTTTGTCTTTCATATGTAACATATATATAATATGTAAAAAATGGGAAATGTATAGGAAAAACATGCAATAAAAAAATCAGTGGGGGCTGGGAGACAGAACAATGATTACGCAAAAGACTCACACCTGAGGCGCCAAGGCGCTGGTTACCCACACTACCATAAGCCAGAGGTGTGCAGTGCTCTAGAAAAACAAATACAAGTAATGCCCCTGTTCAGAGATAATGTTAAGACTAGTTTTGTATAGCCCATTCATTCATTTTAAAAAATGTACTGAGGAGTCGGGTGGTAGCGCAGCGGGTTAAGCGCACATGGAAAAAATGCAAGGACCCGTGTAAGGTTCCCGATTTGAGCCACCAGCTCCCCACCTGCAGGGGAGTCGCCTCATAAGCAGTGAAGCAGGTCTGCAGGTGTCTATCTTTCTCTCCCCCCCTCTGCCTCCCCCCCCCCGTCTCCATTTCTCTTTGTCCTATCCAACAACAACAATAGTAACTACAACAATAAAACAACAAAGGCAACAAAAGGGAATAAGTAAATAAATAAATATTTTAAAAAGAAAGAAAAAAATATACTGAAAGATGGCTCAGAAGACAGAGCACACTCTTTTTTTTTTGCCTCCAGGGTTATCACTGAGGCTCAGTACCTGCACTACAAATCCACTGCCCCTGCAGGTCATTTTTCCATCGTTGTTGTTGTTATTACTATTGTTGTTGGCTAGGACAGAGAGAAATGGAGAGAGGAGGGAAAGACAGAGAGACACCTGCAGACCTGCTTCATTGCTTGTGAAGTGACCCCCTGCAGGTGGGGAGCCGGGGGCTCAAACCAGGATCCTTGCGATGGTCCTTGCACTTTGCACTGTGCAGAGCACAGTCGTTACATGTGGAGCACCCTGGCTCCATGCCAGCACCACACAGAAGCACTGTGGGGAGTACCAACCGAGCACCATGGATGATGGAGCTCTAGTGTCTCACTTCTCTCCTTCTCTAAGCTTGTGATTGTTTTTAAAAGATTTTATTTATTTATTAATGAGAAAGATAGGAGGAGAGAGAAAGAACCAGACATCACTCTGGTACATGTGCTGCCAGGGATTGAACTCAGGACCTCATGCTTGAGAGTCCCATGCTTTATCCACTGCGCCACCTCCCAGGCCACAACTTGTGATTTTTTTAACTGGGCTATGAAGGCCACTCAACAGTATTGCACATTCTCATGACCCTTCAGTTCACTCTTCCACAGCACGTTTTTTAAAACTTACTGAACACTTAGTCTAGAAAAGGCTTCACACTCCTGTTAGTGATAGAATTCTGAGCAGAAACTGACATGGTTCTTGTATCATGGAATTTGCAGGCTGGTTAGGGGTGGGGAGGGGACACACTTTCATCAAGTAAGATCCAAATCTACAGGAAGATGCAACTATGGTTAAATGCCATAAAAGAGAGGTACTCACATGATGGAGACAGCTGACTTTGCAGTGAAGGTCTGTTCTACAATAAAGACACTCAGTGTTTCATTGCTAAAAATACAATTAATTTCTATTTTCCAGATTTATTGATAATGCAATGACAAAGGGTGGGAGGAAGTGACTACTGAGCTGAGAATCAACACCAAAACAGACATGAGGGAAGGGTGTGCCTGTGGGAAGCACAGAAAACCCTTCCCCGTGGTGAGTGGGAGTGAGGGTACAACTGTGTGTGCTAGATAAAGCCAGCACATCAGAGAGGCCAGCCTAATGGAGCTGAGTAGCCTGAGTCTAGAAAGGACATCCTCCAGTCATTCACTAAAAACTCTGAAGGTGACCAAGGAGATGGCTGAACTGGTGGAGTGAGGGACTCGCATGCCTGAGGTTCCTGGTTCAAACCCTAGTGTCACATGTACTGGACCGGTGCTCTGATTTCTTTCTCCCCCCAACCCCTGCCGTGAAACTCTCTCTGCCTAAAGGTAAATAAATAAATAATGAATCTTTGAAACACTGCATAGGAGGAGACAGAGATGTGCTTATTTTTACATAAATGAATTAATGCTATGTACTGCTTTTATCACAGTCATTTCTCATAATAAAATAGTCGTTTAGTCTCTCATATTGCTGGAAATCGAGTGTATTTCCACTTAGCACTGTTGTTAACAATGCAATACTAAATGTTTACATGAGTATTTGCTTTTTTTTCCCTCCATGGTTATTGCTGGGGCTCAGTGCTGGTACTATGAGTCTACTGCTCCTGGAAGCCAGTTTTTCCATTTTTGTATTGGAGAGGACAAAGAGAAATTGAGAGAGGAGGGGTGTTGGAGGTAGAGAGGGAGAAAGATAGACACCTGCAGACCTCCTTCACCACTTCTGAAGTGATCCCCCCCTGCAGGTGGGGAGTAAGGAATCGAACCCACATACTTGCTAGGGTCCTTGCACATAGTACAATGTGTGCTTAACTTGGTATGCCACCACCTTGTCCCATATTTGTTTCTATTTATTTATTTTGGTGACAACAAGGAATGAACCCAGGGTCTTACCCAAGCAGTTTAACTGAAAAGACTCCCTAGGTCAGTATTTTCATTCACTATTTTAGAGAGGCAAACAGATAGGGGAAGAGGGAGGCACACACCATAATACCCTCCATCATCCAGGTGTTGAACCCAGAACCTTATTCCACTGCATAAGGCATGTGTTCTATGGGGTGAGCTATCTCCCAGTCTTTATATAGACATTTGCCCAAATATTTCTTTGCATGTCTTCCCAAAAATGGAATTACTAGTTCTCCAATTTTGTTAACATATTTTAATCATAATCTTGTCTGAAAAAAAATCACCATAGTCAATGGTTAACAAGTGATGCTTTGGACTCTCGAGGTCGACACTACTGTTATATTTGGGGACCTTTGTGGTGACTTTCAGAACCTGTTCTGTCTCTCTTTCTCTCCCCCCCCCCCCAGTATGTGAGAATATCACTTCTGGCTTTTGAACCCCATAGCTTCTGCACACTAATTCAGGCCACTCAGTACTGACTGCCAACAAAGTATCTGTAACTACAGCTGAAAGAGCTTGCCTATCTTACTCTGTGGCTTCACAGGAGAGAGGAAAGGCTTGTTTATCTCTCTGAGGGCTCTTCCGCCAGAGTTGAGAAGTGAAGGCAGTTTCTTTTCAAGAGTTACTTATTTATGAGAGGAAGAAACAAGAGCATGATTCAGCTCTGGGACCTCAGGCATGCAAGGCCTGTGTGCTATGTTGTTATCATCTCCCCAGTCCCCCATTTCTGACATTCCTCCCCCTTTTCTACTTTGTCTAGTTCTTATTTTATGCAGTAAATTCACAATCTCTTTAAAGACTAGGAAGAGCTTAGCTGATTCTATTACAGAGCAAGATTTTCCATTCTTGAATTGACTGATGCCCTCATCAGAGTAGGTAACCATGGAGACAAAATGGAAACCACATGACAAATCAAGATGACAGAAATCTGCTTCATCTAACATCGTCTGGTTACCAGAGACTTGTGTCCTGACCACAGTGGCCACCTTCATTATTAAATTTTATCAGTCCAGTGCAAACATGAATTGTCCAATTACGAGGGTGGGACTAAAGACCATAGGAGACCAGTAAACTAGCTCACTTGGATAGTGCCTGCATTGCCATGTGCACCACACAGGTATGAACCCAGCCACTCGCTGCATTGAAGGAAGTTTAGGTGTTGTGGTCTCTTTCACTGTCTGCCTCTCTGTCTCTAGCAAAGTAAATAGCAAACCCTAAGCATCTCCAATCTGGTGGGGGAGATAGCTAATGTTTATGGAGAAAACTTTTATGCTAGGCTCTAAGGTCCCAGGTTCTATCCTTAGCACTACCGTTAAACCAGAGCTAAACAGTGCTACTGTTGCAGAATTAGGCCCTAACACAAAATTATGTGAAAGAAAGGAGTTTTATGGGAGTTGGGCGTAGCGCACGTGGCGCAAAGCACAAGGACCAGCTTAAGGATCCCTGTGAAAGCCCCCGGCTCCACACCTGCAAGGGAGTCGCTTCACAGGCGGTGAAGCAGGTCTGCAGGTGTCTATCTTTCTCTCCCCATCTCTGTCTTCCCCTCCTCTCTCCATTTCTCTCTGTCCTATCCAACATCGACGACATAAACAACAATGCAATAAAACAAGGGCAACAAAAGGGAATAAATAAATATTTATTTTTTAAAAAAAGGGGTTTTATTATCACTAGTGGGTAGAAGAACCAAATCACTTCAGAAAGTTTCTCTGCCCTGAACAAAGGAACAGCACAGGTTTAAATAGCATTTTTCAACATGGTTATATCATGGTTGCATTTTTATTTCAAAGGAGCAGGACAAATTGAAAGCACTTTCACAGGAATGCGTCAAAATCAATGTATTAATTTGACACAAAGTAACTAGGCAAAGGAGGAACATGGAACAAGGAGCAAGGAGGCTGCAATTGCCTCTCCTCCTGGTACTGGCCTTCATAACAGCCCTTATCTCAAAGGAGGCCCCCTGGTGCTGTTCTGCTCAGGAAGGGGATGGGGGTGGGGGCAGCAGCAGTGGTCTCATTGGTCATCAGACAACAGGGAAGTATGAGTGCAGGTTGTATTAAAGGAATATGCATGCATGTCACTATGGTGGTGAAAAAAACAAAAGCACCTCTGACTCTTACACCCTCCCTCTTTTTGGAGGGGAGTATACTTATTTATAAGTTTACTCTCTTAGCATACTAGTGATTCCTACACGGACTGTTCTTGCGTTTGGTTAACTACTTCCTAAAACTATTGAGAATCTGCAAGTTTCCAAAAGGAATGATGGGTTACCCCCATATTCTCGGGAGTTTGTGTTCCATTGTCCCGTGCTACTGACAAACTATCTTTCCCCTCTTTCAAAGTTTCATTTGCATTCTAATCCTGATTACCTTCCAAGGACCAAATTAGGCTTGAGGTCATAGGTAATAGCTGGGGTGCTAATAATTAACACATTCCATCTATTCTTATCTTCCTGAGCTGCTACTCTTTGCATTTCACCATTGGGGAAAAAAAAAAAGTTTTTTTTTTGGAGGGCGCGGGTGGGGTGGTCAGGGGAACTCTGATTCAAACAACCAGACTTAGATGGGTTATGACAAGATGCCAGGTAAAAAAGTAAAGTTAGATGTATCAAGTGTCAGGGACAGTGCAAACGGCAAGGCAAAGGTCATTCCTTTTAATCCTCCCAACCCCCTAAGGTGTCATTTCGGCTCCATTTTAGAGATAGCGCGACAGGCACGGGGAGATGATAACGCATTTATGGTTGCCCAGCTGTATGCTAGGCTTGTAAACCGACCAGAAAGTAGTCATCAAACTAGGAAGAAAGAAGAAGGAAACGTAGGCGGGTTGATAGGTGGAAGCGGCCCCTTTCCAGTCTCTTTGATGTCCGCGGCGGAGCCTACAGCTTGGAACGCCCTTCATCAGCTTCCTTTCTGCCGAAGGCACTTCCGGCTTCTTGAATACGTCATCACCGAGCGCCGCGCGACCTTACAGGCCACGTGCGTGCTCGTACAGAGTCGATAGGCGGGTGAAGTGCTTTTCCGCTCTCGGCTCCCGTCACTTCCGGCGGGAACCGGAAGACGGTCCCTTATGGCGGTGGGGTTGGCCTATATGTGCTGAGCTCCGGGGCTGCCGGCCTGCCCGCGCCAGCGGGTTGCCGCATGTTGCGGGCGGCGGCCGCCTGCCCACGCTCGGATCATGTCGTCGGGTCTCCGCGCCGCGGATTTCCCCCGCTGGAAGCGCCACATCTCGGAAGAGCTGAGGCGGCGGGACCGGCTGCAGAGGCAGGCGTTTGAGGAGATCATCCTGCAGTGTGAGCGGCGGGCGCGCCCCGGGGACCCCGAGACCCGCTCCTGGAGTCGCGGAAACCCGAGGTCCCACCCCTGGTGCTCTGGGGACTCCCAAGATTTGCCCTTGGGGACTCTGAGACTCAGTTCCGGGAACCCCGAGGTCCTCCTTGGCGCCCCGGGAACTCCAGAGACCCGCCCTGGGGAACCTCAGGATCCGCCTGGCGGCCCCAGAACCCACATCCGAGGACCCCGAGGCGCACCCCGGAGCCCGGTGGCCGCCCTGCGCCTGCTCCCCGCCTCTGGAGGCCGTGTCCCTGGGTGTGGGGTGTCTCCCCCGCCCACGGCCGTCGGCTTTGAGCGGCTGAGCTCCTTGTTGTAAGCGGCTTGGGATGCCAGGTGTTTGCATCCTCCGGCTTGTGGTTCTTACTCTGCCTCCGTGTCCTTTTTAGGCTGTTTATGTTCTGAAGATACGGGAGAGCGAGAGAAGCAGAGCCTCGCCCAATTGCCGGGAATCGAGCTCAGAACCACGTGCTCGTAAATTGCGCCCTTCCTGGCTGAGCCACCTTCTAGGTCGCACACTTAGAGCCTTCTGCTTTGTTTTTTTTTAAATTTTTTAAATGGACTCTTCTGTAAAAAGTATTTAACTGTTTACTGGATAGAGATAGAAATCAGGAAGGAAAGGGGAGATAGACAGACACCTGCAGCCCTGCTTCACCGCTCAGGAAGCTGCCTCCCTGCAGGTGGGGACCAAGGGCTGGAACTTGGGTCCTTAACTCATAACATATGCTCAGCCAGGTGCACCACCGCCGATCCCCACAGCCTTCACATACTTTTAACACGGGGCATCTTGGGTACTGGGAACCAGTGTGAGAGAGCTGGTGTCCCCCCCCACACACACACACACACACACTGCAATTTCTGTGATGGGTGACTTTAGATGGGGGTGACAAGCATCTCCTCCCCACGCCCATTTTACCAGAACTGGAGGCGCCTTTGGGGCTAGAAAGGGCCCGGCAGCCTCATCTCCCTCTTGATAAGCCCGAGAGAACCCTCAGGTTATGTTATGGTGGGCGCTCTTTGTTGAGTTCTGGGTGTGTTATATTAGTGGTTCCCACCTGCAGGGGAATCGCTTCACAAGTTGTGAAGCAGGTCCACAGGTGTCTGTCTTTCTCTCCCCCTCTTGTCTTCTCTCGATATCTCTCTGTCCTATCCAATAATAATAACCATAACAATGATAAAACAACATGGGCAAGGGACCGGGTGGTGGCGCATCTGTGACGGTGTGCAAGGACCCAGGTTTGAGCCCCCTGTCCCCACCTGCAGGAGGAAAGCGTTGCAGGTGGTGAAGCAATGTTGCAGGTGTCTATCTCTCCCTCTCTCTCACCCCCTTCCTTCTAGATTTCTGGCTGTCTCCAATAAATAAAATAAAGATAATTACAAAATTAAAAAAAAAAAAACATGGGCAACAAAAGAAAAAAAGTAGCCTCCAGGAGCAGTGGATTCATGGTGCAGATACTGAGCCCCAGCAATAACCTTGGAGGCAAAAAAAAAAAAAAAAAAAACTAAAGGTGGAGCCAGGGTGATAGTTTGGTGTTAGAGTGCAGGACTTGCATGCCAAAGGCATGGAGGTCTCAGGTTCAATTC
The DNA here is from genome assembly GCF_950295315.1 of Erinaceus europaeus. Classification (NCBI taxonomy): domain Eukaryota; kingdom Metazoa; phylum Chordata; class Mammalia; order Eulipotyphla; family Erinaceidae; genus Erinaceus; species Erinaceus europaeus. The sequence goes on from NC_080168.1 coordinate 13,740,258, forward strand.
CCAGCACCACCACATGCTAAAGAGTCCAGTTGGGTGGGCTGCCCATGCTTAGGCCGGGAAGTATCTAAGTGTGTATGCTTACCTGGATTTGGGGTGCCTTATTACTGTGATATTCAATAGAAGAGAAATCTACTCAGTCTTCTGCTGATTTGTTGCTGTTCAGATCTTTCTAATGAGAAGAGGCTCAGGTGGTGGCACACCTAGTCAAATGCGTGTGTTACCACGTACAAAGATGGGGTTCAAGCCCCAGGTCCTTCCACCTGTAGGGGGAAGCTTAGTGAGTGGTGAAGCAGTGCTGCAAGTGTCTGCCTCACTCTCTTTACCTCTAAATTTCTCTGTCCTGTCAAATAATAATACATCTATTCTTAAACAGGTATATGTGTTGCTTTAAGAAAAAAGTAGTGATAGAGTACATGCCGATTATAATAACTTCTTTTTTTTTTTTCCTGACAGATAACAAGTTGCTAGAAAAGTCTGATCTCCATTCAGTGTTGGTCCATAAGCTACAAACTGAAAAACATGATATACCAAACAAGCACGAGATAAGGTACCCTGAAACTGTGTAATCTGTCTCTGTTCAGTTGTCAGTCTCTAATTTAGAAGGCAACCAGCCAGTTACTGTTCTGTGCTCCAATTTCTGTCAGCTCCTTTCATATACAACGTCATATTTGGGGCCAGGTTGGTGGCACACCTGGTTGAGCACACGTTACAGTGCTCAAGGGCCTGGGTTCGAGCCCCCAGTCCCCACCTGCAGAGGGAAAGCTTCACGAGTGGTGAAGCAGCTGCAGGTGTCTCTCTGTCTCTCCCTGTCTCCCCATTCCTTTCCATTTCTGGCAGTCTCTATCCAATTAATAAATAAAGATTAAAAAATGTCATGTTTACAACTTCTCCAGTGCTAAGGAGCTAAAGAGCACATGGCTTTAAAGCAACGACGAGCGCCGCGCATCTAATAAAGTAGGAGACTGAGCGTCTAGAGTAGATCCTGTTAAAGCAGGATTGGCTGCTACATAGACTTGGCTTTATATGCCATGGGGCCGCTTAAGGCAAGACTAAATGCATCTTCTTTTTAATAAGAGTAGCTACTGTCTCAGTAAATACACGCACGTGTTGATGGGGGTGTGTGTTTCCTTGAGTCACAGACCTTATTAAGTTCACAGTGCTTGTTACCACTTTAAAAATTCATACTATTTCCTACTAGTTAACATTTAAGAAAACATAAGTGTGGTGGTCGGGAGGTGGTGCAGTGGATAAGGCATTGGATCCTCAAGCATGAGGTTCTGGGTTCAATCCCCGGCAGTACATGTATCAGTGATATCTGGTTCTTTCTCTCTCTCCTATCATTTCTCATGAATCAATAAATAAAATCTTAAATTAAAAAAAAGTAAGTGCAGGGTTGGGGGCAGGTGGTGGTGCACCTGGTTAAGTGCACACCTTCCAGTGCACAAGGACCCAGGTTCAAGCCCCTGGCCCCCACCTGCAGGGGGAAAGTTTCACAGGTGGTGATTCAGGGATGCAGATCTCGGTCTCTCTCTCTCTCTCTCCAATAATAAGTAAATAAAGATTTTTTTTTAAAGTTAATGCACACATAATACAAAGCATAAGGATCCCAGTTTAAGCCCCCCGGCTCCTCACCTGCAGGGGGATCGCTTCATAGGTGGTGAAGCAAGTCTGCAGGTGTCTATCTTTCTCTCTCCCTCTTTATCTTCCCCTCCCCTCTCAATTTCTGTCGTATCCAAACAGAAAATTCAGAAAAGTAGCAGCAGGAGCAGTGGATTCATAGAGCAGGCACTGAGCCCCAGCTATAACCCTGGAGGAAAGAAGAAGAAAAATGGTAAAAACAGGCTAATGGTAGAATACTACCATTAGTATTCTAATGGTGCCTGCCACTTGATTTACCCCCTCCTAGAACCGAATCTCTTACTGTCTGCTTGCCATCTGTGTCTCCTCTGAGGAGTGGGCAGAAAGGAGGAAGAGAATCCAGGTTTGCAGAATCAGTTCACAACTGGAAGTATGTTACTCCTGTCTGGTTAGATTTGGTGACCGCGCCTCTCTGTCTGTCAGCCAAATGTGTTTGCTTAGAGAAGTACCATACAATTCAGTTCATATTTTATTTTGTTTACCATAGCACTGCTCAGCTCTGGCTTGGTGTGGGGGATTGAACCTGGGACTTTCACATAACCGTTATGCGGTCTACCCCCCTCAGATCTCTAAGTTGAGTATCACTGGTGTGAGAATTCAGCTGGAGAAGACTTTAACTACTTCTTTTTTTTTTTTTTTTTAATTTTTTTGACTTTTAACTTCTTAGGCACCCTGGGATCCATAGTCAAGCCTCTCGCCTCCCGGCTGCCATGTTTGTATTCATGGTGTCCTCGTTTTTCACAGGGTCACCTGTGATTATTTTCATGAGAAAAATATACAGAGATCAAAGCACTGCTCAGTTCTGGCTTATGGTGGTGCTAGGGTCTGACCCTGGGACCTCAGTGCCTTGAGAATGAGAGTCTTCTGCAGAACCACTATGCTGTCTCCCCAGCCCTGTGATTTCCTTTTTCCCTCTCCAACTGCCCCTCCTATGGGACTCTGGCCTCAGGCCTGCAGAATCTTCACCCATAGGCTCAGATGCAACTGTCCTTAGTCTCTGTTGACTTTCCCCACCCACCCTACCCCCAGTTCTGTCTTCCTGTCCTGTCCTTCCTGGCTAGGTGATGCTCGTGGCTGCAGTGTGGACTGGACGTTGAGGTCCAGAGGTAGACAAGCCAGAATCCCGCTTCCAGCTCTAGTGGTGGTTTTGGGGCGGGGGAATCTCAGAACTGAACTGCTTCCTTCTCCCTTATGGCTGTCCTTCAGGTGCCCATCTCATCCTAATTAATCTGAACTCCCTACTTAAAAAGCTTTATCTTCATCATCTGTTTGACCCCCCCTCCAAGAGTCGACATAATCCCCTGCTTACTAATGAATAAGGGTAAACTCTTTAACCTGGACTAGGTGATTCCTGTAGTTGGTTGAGTGCTTCCTGAACCACAGCCTCTAGAAAATCATTAGAAAAACATTCTTTGGGAGTCGGGCGGTAGTACAGTGGGTTAAGCACAAGTGGCACAAAGTGCAAGGACCGGTGGAAGGATCCTGATTCGAGCCCCTGGCTCTCTGCCTGCAGGGGAGTCGCTTCACAGGCGGTGAAGCAGGTCTGCAGGTGTCTGTCTTTCTCTCCCCCTCTGTCTTCCCCTCCTCTCTCCATTTCTCTCTGTCCTATCTAACAACAACGACAATAACTACAACAATAAAAAACATGGGCAACAAAAGGGAAAATAAATAAATATTAAAGAATATTTTAAAGAAAGAAAAAAGAAAAGCGTTCTTTGAGCCCCATCCCCGACCTACTTCTCAGAAACATGCTGGGTCCTAGTATGTGGAGTTATTTTGTTTGTTGTTTTTCATTTTACTTATACATTTTGGAAAGAGACAGACACCTGCAGACCTGCTTCACTGCTCATGAGGCACCCCCTGCAGGTGGGCGTAATCGAGTCTTGAGGTGATCTGATTCTAGTACTTGATTATTGACAGTTTCTAAATATCATTTTTGTGTGTGAGCCTCAGACTCTTGTATCCAGTTGCTACTCAGTATACCCTCATAGACATCTGTACTGAGCTCTTCAGACCCACACACCACTCACTCACTGCTCCCATCATCTTTCTCTCTCAGCAGGTCAGTCGGTGCCACTCATTATCATTGTCAGCAATCAGTAGTCACAGCTTTTAGAGGCAAAAGTTGATGTAACTGCTGGCCTGGACAGACTCCCTCAGCTGCCTTACTGACTACTTGTCATGTCCCAGTTGGATGTTCCGAACTTAGGGTATGATGTCTGATTTGTCTGTTTCCTCTTTTGCACATTCTCTGCCTTGTGTGGGGACCAGCGCTGGACATGATGGGGCCTGGAATGACAGTCAGCTGCAGGAAATGGCCCAGCTGAGGATTAAACACCAAGAAGAACTGACGGAGTTACACAAGAAACGAGGAGAGGTAAAGGCACTGCTTTGCTCATCTGTTTGCTACTCCGAGCAGACCCCAGGGTGGGGCAGGTGTTATTTCCCACTGGTGTTTGGAGACTCTGGTCCATGCAGTGTGATCAGGGCCTATTTGAGGGTGGGGGTGGGGCTGGGGTCCCCAGAGGCCTGCAAGCAAGAAAGTGAGGCGAGGATCGCTGCCATTTGTCCTGTACAAGATGCTGCTGGGTCCTATAAAGTTCTTAACGATGCCTTCGCGAAGCCCAGAGTAGTTCATGAGGAAGAATCAGGTCCTGGCTGTGTCCGCCCTGCATGAACTGACTGCAGATTGTGAGCAAATGCAGTTTACTGTCCACGCAGCTGAATTGATGGGTTACAGCAGCTGGAGACTGGACAGAACAGGTAGCCGGCAGAGGAGTAGGCCTGTGTCCTCGCAGGAATGTGGTAGTCTCTTTGGACACTCTGGGCGAGGTCTTAAAACCTCTTCTTCATCAAAGCTGTTCTCTCCCAGTTGGCTCAGCTGGTGATTGACCTGAACAACCAAATGCAGCAGAAGGACAGAGAGATGCAGATGAACGAAGCAAAGTGAGTAGAGGTGACGTCCCCGGGCCCCAGCACGGGGTCCCACGTGTTGTTCCTTGGGACTCTTGTGAGCAGGGGTAGTGTTGACCTCACAGGTGAGTCCTGTGTGTCATCCCTGCTCACAAGAGCTTAATTTTTAGCGTGTGTGCTAGACTGGGGTCTTTCCTGCTTACTCCAAGGATGGGAAAGTGGGTGGTGCCCTCCGTCTTCCCAGTCCCTAGCAGACCCCAGGAAGTAGCCACGACCCCTGTCTTTACAATCCTCACCAAAAGATGGAAGATAGTGGGCCTGAGGGTGGAGAGTATGTGAACTGGTTGTTCCCGATCAGGGAGAAGCCTGGCAAGAGAAGACAGACTCTAGAACCTTCAGGCCAGCTGCGAGCCTGGCTCTCATCTATGCCTTTTTCCTTACCGAGTAGCAGGGGCTGAATGAGGGCAGGAGCGGGTGGATGCTGCAGTTAACTGCTCTTCAGCACCAAATCCTGCTTTTCTGAAAGACACTTTCCCCCAGCTCCCAGTCTGGGTGGATCCCTACCCCACTGAGGGATGGCTAGTCCCTGGCCAGGTACTCTGGTGGGGTACTGACGGGGCACCATTTCCCCCACCTGCTATGCTTCCAGAATAGCCGAATGCCTGCAGACCATCTCTGACCTGGAGGCGGAGTGCCTGGAACTGCGCAGTAAGCTTCAGGACCTGGAAAGGGCCAACCAGACCCTGAAGGACGAATACGATGCCCTGCAGATCACCTTTACTGCCCTGGAGGAGAAGCTGAGGAAGACAACCGAGGAGAACCAGGAGCTGGTCACCAGATGGATGGCCGAGAAAGCGCAGGAAGCCAATCGCCTCAATGCAGAGAATGAGAAGGATTCCAGGTAAGACATTGTCTGGTTTGTGGGTCCCACTTTTAGTACAGTCAGAACTGCTTCTCTGGAGAGGAAGAGCCTGGCCGCTCTAGCCATGGGTCGTGGGGAGCGCTGATAAACTCCGTGTTGTCCGCCAGTGGGATGGAAGAGATTGGCATTTGTGAGAAGCTTTACAGCTAGCTGAGCACAAAGAGGCTTTGACGCATACTATTTTTGCCAGTGCATTTTAACTAAGGATCAAAGATGTGGAGGTAGATAGATAGCATAATGGTTATGCAAAGAGACTCTCATGCCTGAGGCTCCAAAGTCCCACTTTTATCCTCTGTACAGGCATACGCCAGGGCTGATGGGTGCTCTGTTAGCACTGAACTAGGTGCACCACCGCCTGGCCCCTGTGGAGTTTCCTTTAAAATTTACTTACTGGGGCCCGGGTGGTGGCACACCTGGTTGAGCGTCCATGTAACAGTGCTCAAGGACTCAGGTTTGAGGCCCTGGTCCCCATCTGCAGGGGGAAAGGTTTTCGAGTGGTGAATCTCTCTGTCTCTCCTTCTAAGATAATACAAAAAAGTTTTTTTTTAAGTTCATTAAGGAGAAAAACAGGAAACCCTGGAAGTCATACACACAAATCCAGCATTCTATTCACTGCCACCTCCTGACAGCTCAGCAGAACTCCTGCTGAGGACCCAGTAGCCAAGCTGGAAGTCTGGGTGGAATCCTCAAGACACAGAGAGGTGACTTTACCCCAGAAAAGACATTAGGACCATGGTCCAGGAGGTGACGCAGTGGATAAAGCACTGGACTCTCAAGCAAGAGGTCCTGAGTTCGGTCCCCAGCAGCACATGTATCTTTCCTCCTATCTTTCTCATAAATAAATAAAATCTTTAAAAAAAAAAAATAGATTAGGACCAAGGTTAAAAACGGGAACTCGTTAGGATTTGGGAGGGGCCAGGTGGTGGCACCTGGGTTAAGTGCACATAGTAAGAATTTGGGAACTACAGACCAAAAAAACCAGAATGATTCTGAGGGCTAGTTGGTGGTCCACTTGGCGGGACATGCGCTGCCTCTGGTGAGGGCCTGTGTTTTGATCCCTAGCACCACATACAGCCCCAGGAGAGCTCTGGATGATAAAGCTGTGCTGTGGTGTCTTTTGTCTCTAAAAACTAAAGAATAGAAAATTGGACTGGTGAGGCTGCTTCATGGTATCACACATAAGTGTATTCTTTTTTTTAAATGTTTATTTTATTTTGAGAGAGATGCAGAGACACAGAAATACTAGAGCACTGCTTAGCTGTGGCTTATGGTGGTGCGAGGGGATTGAACCTGGGACTTCGGAGCCTCAGACATGAGAGTCTGTTTGCATAACCATTATGTGATCTCCCCAACCCTAGAAGTTTATTCTTCAGGCCACCTCTTTTTTTTTTTTTTTTTTTTTTTTTTACGGGACTGGAGAGAGCACACCTGGTAAGCTGCATACCTTAATCATATAGGTCACCCAAGTGTGAGCACTGACACTATGAGTTCAGTGCTGTGGTCTCTTAACCTGAATGGAAAGTGGCCCAGAGCAGTGAAACTGCATGTGCTCAAGGCCCTGGGTCCACACACATTCTTTAAATAAAAGGAGGGAACCCACGTGGCCACACCTACTGGCGCCATGCAGATTTAACTGCATCCAAGGCGACTGTCCTGTGCCAGTCTGCTGAAGCCTTGTCTGTCTTGGTGGGTCAGGAATCTGGCTGCACTTAGTTTACAGTGAGAATAGCTGTAGTTACCCAGAGAATTGTTACAAGGCTCAGGCCAGTCCAGGCCAGTAAGATAACTCCCAGATCCAAGTCATTTTTTTTTTAATTTATTATTTATTTATTCCCTTTTGTTGCCCTTGTTTTTTATTGTTGTGGTTATTATTGTTGTTGTTGTTGGATAGGACAGAGAGAAATGGAGAGGGGGGGGAAGACAGAGAGAGAGGGAGAGAAAGATAGACACCTGCAGACCTGCTTCACCGCTTGTGAAGCAACTTTTCTGCAGGTGGGGAGCCAGGGTTTGAACCGGGATCCTTACACCGGTCCTTGTGCTTTGCGCCACCTGCGCTTAACCCACTGCGCTACAGCCCGACTCCCCCAAGTCATTTTTAATTAAATCTTGTCTTTGCTTTTTTTTTTATATTTATTTATTTTCCCTTTTGTTGCCCTTGTTTTTTTATTGTTGTTGTAGTTATTGTTATTGATGACATCATTGTAGGATAGGACGGAGAGGGATGGAGAGAGAAAAAGCCACCTGCAGCCCTGCTTCACCGCTTGTGAAGCGACTTCCCCTGCAGGTGGGGAGCTGAGGACTCGAAGTGGGATCCTTATGCTGGTCCTTGCGCTTCGAGCCACCTGTGCTTAACCCGCTGTGCTACCGCCTGACTCCGTTTTTGCTTTTTTAAGATACTAAAAAATTGGTTTCATATGTGGTAGTTTCTCTTGTGAGAAGCCAGAGCACTACTCACACCTGTGTTGCAGTGATGGGTTCAGGAGCCTCAGGTTTGTGTGTCCTGCCTTGTACCTCTGAGCCATTTCCTTGGCCCCAGTAAATCTTACTACTCCTTTCCTGTGGTCAGTGATATAAGCCAATTGCTGTGAAAACTGCATCTTCATGACTCACCGTAGGGGAAGCTGGTGTGCTCCTTTCTGTCCTCAGAGGCCCTGGGTCCCTGTAGGCAGGCCGCTCCTTGCTGATTCACTGCTCTCTGATGACTTAAGTCCTCCTGCAGACTGCCCAGAAATCCCTTGCCAGGGCGAGTCTTGGTGGTGTGACAGTTACAGGTCTGGGTGTCTTTGCCCAGGACAGCTGTTGTGTTAAACACACTGAGTATTTGGATGACCTGTTAAGCTAGTCATTTGTTGAAAGCCAGAAACTCACTCTCTGAGCAGAGGTAAACAGTGGCTCTTCTTCCTGATAGGAGGCGACAAGCCCGGCTGCAGAAGGAGCTCGCAGAAGCAGCCAAGGAGCCTCTGCCTGTTGAGCAGTAAGTAGAGCTGTCCCAGTCCAGGTGTGAGCTCAGTGGCCAGCACCGTCCTTTCAGAGTCCGTGTGCTGCTGACTCAAAAGTTTGAGGGAGGACTCTCTCCCCCTTTTTGATTTTTTTTTTTGTTGCTTTGGGGTTTTATTTTAATGTCTAAAACTTTGTCTTTTAAAGATTTTGTTTATTTTCATGAGACAGAAAAGACAGAGCTCTGCTCAACACTGGCATGTGGTGGTGCCAGGGTCTGAACCTGCAGCCTTGGGGCTTGAGGCCTCTGGCGTAGCGTGAGTGATGGCTGCTGTCTTTCCTTTTCCCTGTCTTCCTGGCCTTCTCTCACCCTTTCTCCCTCTCCCCCTTAAAAATTGATCATGGAGAGAGGCATGACATCACTTTGGCATTTGGAAAGTCACGACTAAATTCTGGCCTCGTGCTTGCAAGCCCAAGGCTCTGTCCACCCCCCCACCTCCCAGGTGACTTTAGTTCTAACTAATCTGACATCGATTTAAAACATTACACGTTTTTAGGAGAACAGTTTCACACTTGTCTGTCTGTGACTCCAGGGCTATCACACCAGAGAGACCCCTCCACCCCCACAGCTCACACCCTGCTCCCCATTCCCTGATGGCCACCATCGTTTTTTTCTTTCTTTTGAGAGGGAGCAAGAAACAGAGGTTGGGAAAAAGGAGACACCAACCCACTACTTGCAAAGCTTCTGCCATGTAGGTGGAAGTCAGGCTTGAATCCAGCCCTTGAACATGGTAGTGGCCCTACCAGGAGAGCCACCACCTGGCTCCTGTTTCCTGCAGAGTCCTTGCCCACTTTGTTAAAAAAAAAAAAAAAAGTCCTGGGCTACATATCAGTGATCTTGGAATAACTACCGCAGTTTCCAGTGGAGGGGATAAAACACAAATTTTGCTGGGAACTGTATGGAATTATACCCCTATTATCTTATAGCTTTGTGATTCTATATTGTCACTAATAAATAAACTTTAAAAATAATAAGGCAAAAAGTTCTGGGCCAGAGAAATAGCTCACTGAGTAGGGCATCTGTCTTCCACGGGCAAGACCCAAGTTAGAGCCCTCACACCACATGGGAAGCACTGCCCCACTGAGAGGAGCTCTGTGCTATGGTGTCTCTCCATCTCACACTGTCCTGAAAACAGCCCAGGGAGGCAAAAATGTGAGGAAACACACACAGTTTTCCTATTGATGTTTCCCAGAGCACTGCTCAGCTCTGCCTTGTGAAGGTGCTAGGGATTGAATCTGGGACCTGTGGTGCCTTGGGCTTTGAAAAGCTTTTTGCATAACCATTATGCTGTCTTTCCAGTCCCTGAACTATATTTTGGGGTGCTGGGGCAGAGGCAGGACACCACACTTGTATGCTAGGGTTCAGTTTCTTTTTATTTATTTTACAGAGAGAAAGAGACCACAACATCAAAACTTCAACGCCTTGAGGGCTGGGTTTGAACCTGAGTCAAACACACACTATCCAAGCAAGCTATTTCACTAAAGGGAGATTTTTTTGTTTTGTTTTTGTTGTTTGTTTTGTCTGGTTTATAGTGGTGCTGGAGGGTGAACCTATGACCTCAGCTCCAGGTATCAGAGTCTCTGCATTACCACTATGGTATCTCTCCTAACCAAGAGTTCCAGTTTTCATCTTCGCTACCTACAACCAGAGATGAGAAGTTCCCTGGTACAGAAAAAGAAAAGTATATTGTAGAATTTAGTACTAGAATTAGGAACTGCTTTGTCTAAGGTGCCTTAAATTATTCTTTTTTTTTTTCTAACCAGAGCACCACTCAGCTCTGGCTTACGGTGGTGCTGGGGATTGAGCTTGGGACATCTGAGTTTCAGGTAAACCACTGTGCTTTTTCCTGGCCAAATCACAATTTAAATATGATTTTTAAAGCCTGATCTGCTTCCTTATAAATGAAAGGGAGTGCTTTAAATTCATCTGGGAGATAATGTAAAAGAAAACAAAGGTTCTCAAGATAAACCTTTGCTTTTGGTTCAGAGTAGACACTTCTCTATTCATAGATGTGGAAAATGAATCAAAATATCTTTTCCTGAAATCACAAAGCCCATAAATACAACCTGTAAGTGAGAGTGAGCTCTGGTTCCTTTAAAATGGAGTCTTGCAGAAGTATCATTCTCTTGATTTACGGCCTAAGTGGGTGACAGGTGCGACCTGATTAAATTAAAGTGGCCTGCCCAGAATCAGTCAGGCTGAGCTAGGGTGCAAGCCTCAGGGTGTCTGGCTGTTCTGAGTCTCTGCTTCCCTAGGAATGAAGTTTCTGGGTCAAAGAACATTGACATCTTAACAGAGCCTGACCAATGAGTTGGCCGATGCCCTATTTTCTCATGGTCCAGGCCTTTGTACTACAATGACAATAATTCTCTTTAAAAAAGAAAAGAAAAAGTTAAACTCAGTTATAATTTGTTTCACATATTTACACATGCAACATGCATGGAAACACACACACACCCCGAGTCATTTTATTGGAGGAAATAATGGTTTACTGGATGGTACTCCTGGGTACTGCTCTGTCTTACAGCATGTACTGCTGCTCAGTTGTTTTTCTCTGCCACTGCTATTCTCTTGTTACCCTTGTTTGAACACAAGTGCTCCCAAGCCACAATGTGAGGACAAGAAAGAGTGCAGCTCTGCTCTTTCTTCAGACCTGTCTTTGTTCTCTGCATCCTAGATCAAGACTTGGTTTGAGAACACTGAATCCTAGAATCAGTGGCCAAGGAAAACAATAATACTTTGACTCAACTTAATTTGTAAGTGTTTAGGTATATATTTGCATAATCCAGGTAATCAGATTTTGCTTTTCAGTTCTCTAAAACCCAAACATTGATGGGCTTGGATTGTAACATTTCATTATTTTACTTCTCTGGAGAAAATTGCAACTCTGCAGGAGGCCATTAAGACTAAAATAATTACTTGCCTTCCCCCTCAAGCAGGAAAACAGGAGGAAGGGGAATTCCAGAGGTGCTTTGCATCCTGTGGAGTAAACAACAACAAAAGAATGGTTCCTCTGTGTCAGTTACTTCATGCCAAGCTAGATGAAATCCCCACATGTGGAGAGCACCAAGCGTTTAACCATAAGCATTACAGATCCCTGGGGCAAACATGAATTGTGAATTGTTTTCCTGTTTTGTATTGTTGAGGTAGCTTTTAAAGCTGGCTTGTTGTGACCATTGATCACACTGCCCTTTCAGCAGCCCCTGTGGCCTCTGGATCTTCTCTGGTACCCTTCACTTGTACTCCACAGCTACCCCGACTTGTCTCTCATTTTTGCCTCCTCAGAACTGTGTCTTCATGTGTGCTACAGCCCAATTGGGAACCGGCTCTGCTGGGATCTGTCTTGGGCCAGGGAGCTAGCTCAGCCTGTTAGCGCACAGGGCTTTCCTGCCAGAAGCCCAAAAAGCCACAAGTTCAATTCCCAGCACTACTGTATGCTAGAGCTGAGCAGTGTCCTGGTGTCATCTGTCTCTCTTATAATGAATAAGATTTCTTCTATTAATAAAATAATCTTTACTTACTTTTTATAGTAGCCGGGGTTGTTTCTGAGGCTTGGTGTCTGCACAGTGAATCCATCACTCCTTCGACATTATCTTTTTCTTTTTATTAGATTGGACAAAGAAATTGAGTGATGTAGTGCTGTAGGTGTCTTTCTCTCCCACTCTGTCTCCCCTTACCTTCTCAACTTCTTTTCTGTCTTATCAAAGTAAATATTGAAAAAAATCTTGAGCAATGGTTTATTTAGTAAGTCTTATTAAGCCAATATCTCGTTACTTTCCTAGTGAGAGCTGCATTCACACGTAAAAGAGTCAAACATAATCAAAATCACATTTAAACCAGTTTATTTGTAATTTTACATGAAATCATTATTGTTCTATAAACTGATTTTTCAGTTGTACGATACTAGATCAACATCTGTAGACACAGGATGAGATTTGCCTCCCCAAACTGGTTTCTGTCCTTGCAGAAGCTCACTTAAGGTCCTTTTCAGTTGGGATGCTGGGTTGACATGAGCCTGTTAAATATGTCTTTTAGTGTGGCTCAGAGCACTGCAGTCGTTTTTTTTTCTCCAGAGTGCACCTAAGCGTCACTGTCAGGGCCAGGTCACTTAGGCCGTGTGTGACAAGGCCAGGCAGCGCAGACTCGTCGCCCAGCTCCTGAGCAGAATCAAAGACTTGGCTTCTTGCCTTCTTTCCAGGGAAGATGACATTGAGGTCATCGTGGATGAGACCTCTGATCACACGGACGAGACCTCTCCCGTGCGAACTGTCAGCAGAGTAACCTCGTAAGTAGTCAGGCTTGGGGTTGGGGGTTGGAAAGCCAGAGCCACCATCTGACAGCCCTGAGCTGAACCTCCCGGCCACTCACACCCACAGGAAACCTGGCTCCATGCTGACCTAGCCTCTTCCTCAGGGGAGGAGGGCCACCTCTCAGTGCTGCCACCGGCTGAGAAGGGGGACACAGAAAGGAGTCACACTCTTTCATTCTTACTTGGGCTTAAGAATTTGATTTGTTGTAGGACTGAAAGCAGGGGGACTGGTCATTCGCAGCCAGGCAGGATCAGTTATTTCTCATCGTCTGGGTCATTATTTCCAAGGAGATGAATGTAACACTAGGGAGTCGAGATTCTTCTCCAGACTGGGTTTTCCCTCCTGGCTTCCCAGAACTATCTTTCTGGTAGTTCTCTGCTGTGGGGGTTTCCTGACTGGGGCTTGGGGGCCTGAGAGGAATCAGACCTCCAGGTACCTGTTTTTATGGACTGTTGTTTATTTACTGATGATTTAGACAACATGTTTCTAAGGTCTAAACCTATCCTCCCCCCCCCCCCCTTTAGTAAGCGACTCTCGCAGCCTGCTGGAGGCCTTCTGGATTCTATCACTAATATCTTTGGGTAGGTTAGAAAACCTTTGCCTTTCCTTGTTAACGTGTATGTAAATGAACCTAATAATATGTACATGGTTTACTAGCCTTTTTTATGTATACCAGTGTTTCAGTGGTGCAGAGAATACAGGTGCCTTGGTTTCAGCTTTTCATTTAGCTTCTTCTTTCCCCTCCTCAATTTCCTGCCTCTTAATCGCTGTCTGCTGGTCTCTGGCCTGGCCCTTTTTAGTCTGTCCGAGTCTCCCCTTTTGGGACATCACTCTTCTGACACTGCCAGGTGAAAAACAAAAGTTCCTCTCTCCACCCAGCATGTGTGTGTGTGGGTCGTTGATACTTCCGCCAGCCTCGCTCCATCACCCTTCGCCAGCAGACATGCAGGTGCTCACTGGGACGCTTTGCATGTTCCGAGGAACCGTGTTGGGCCTCTCTGGGTGCACAGCAGGCTGAGCGCTTGGTGCAGTCGTCATGCTCTTGTCACTCTGGCATGCGTTCAGCTCCGCGGCACTGAGGGTGGTTGTAACTAGGCACAGAAATCATCTTCAGAGGGTTTTACCAAAGCTGCTGACTCCCTCTGAGCCAGCAGAAAAGTGAGCTGACAGCCAACTGATTGGGGAGGCAGTCTTTGTTCTGGATTCTCCTCGCCACTGGGGAGTACAGGCAGGCGCTCTCTCCAGTTATCATTTGAGTGAAGCTGCTGCTAATGGTCCATTGCTGTGTTGTTTGAAGGATCTGGAAGAGAAAGACCATTGACAAGAGTTGCCTTTGAACCCCCAGTGAATTGCATGGACTATCAGCCTCTACCACCCTGTCTAATATTCTCCTTTTGTTACTTCTCAGGAGGCGTTCTGTCTCTTCCCTCCCTGTCCCCCAGGATAATGTGGACACGCATCCTGGTTCCAGTAAAGAAGTGAGAGTGCCAACCACTGCCATGTATGTCTTTGTAAGTGTGGCGTCTCACCAAGCCACCCCCTAGCAGTGACAGCGCCCTTTGTATTGCTGCAGTCAAGTGTTCTGTTGTTCCGTTTGTGTCAGCTTTTGTCCCTGCTGGCTCTGCCTGACGGAAAGGATTGATCTTGCTTAATTAGCTCAGAGCACAAGATTTATTTTTACTGTTCTCTGAGGCAGGGCCAGCAGAGAGGACTGGTGGTATGAGAGGAAAAACTAACTAGGAGTGATGAGGAATTGGGAGATGTGTCACTCAGCTGTTGTTCAGTTCATGTCAGAACTTACAGGATTTTGTGGAAACATGGTTAAGCGGCTCTTGGTTTCGTGATTTATATCAGAAGTCCTGTGACTTCTGACCTTTGGATACAAGGATTGGAAGCAGGAGAGTGCTAGACGGGAGCTATCCCTGTGACTCAGGTGTCAGCTAGAGTCAGAGCTGGCTGGCTTCTGATATTGGCTAACCCAGGCTCCCAGCTAGGAGAAGATGGAGTGCCGTGACTGATTGACAGCTGTCCCATGGGTTGTGGGAGGCCGTGTAGGATGGGATGGAAGGGCAGAAGGAGCAGAGCTCCGGGTGAGTGAGAGAGTGAGTGAGTGAGTAAGTGAAGCCAGCTGAGAGAAAGACTTTTTAGAAATGGGGAACTTGGGGCATAGTGTAGATAGTATAATGGTTATGCAAACAGACTCATGCCTGAGGCTCCAGCGTCCCAGGTTCAGTCCCCTGCACCACCATAAGCCACAGCTGAACAGTGCTCTGGTAAAAATAAATAAAATAAATTTAAAAAAAAAATTTTTTTTTTAAGGTGAATTCACCATTTAAAAAAGAAGTGGGAAACTTGGAGTTCCAGGCATAAGGAGAAGTTGTTGAAGTCAGGTGTTTCCACACAACGGCCGGCTGGTGTATCCTTAGATGCTGTAGAGAGCCCCACCCTGGATGAGGAGGTGGCTCAGTGCCCACCGTTCTCCCCCCTTCCCTCCTGTGATTCCTGGGCGGGGCTGGGTGCCTCACAGGGGTCAGTGATGATTGGTAAAAGGTCTGATCGCACAGATATCACAGTCCCTTCCTGCCCTCAACTCCCAGCAGCCCCCTTTCTCCTCCTTTCACACTTGAGTCATGTGTAAGGGCCAGCGGAGCTGCTGACATTGTGGGACCCCATCAGCCTGGACCTCAGTGAGTGATGGGGTCTCAGCTGACAGGTGTCCGACAGAACAGCTTTCCAGGAGTCAGATGAGTGGCGGCCATGGGTGTGACCGTGCATGATCTCAAGTTTTCAATCTGAGACCTCCCAGGTGGAGAGGACCCAAGAGGAAACAGAGGCAGGGGCGTTGTGTGGAAATGGAAGATCAGGTTCATGGTTGTAGGGCATGCTGAGAGTGGGGGCATTTCCCCTAAGCTTGACTCAGAAGCCTGGATTTAGACTGACTTAGTTGTGAGATGGGTAGAATGCCAGTCTTCCCAGGCAGGAGGCCACGTTCCATAGCTGGTACTGCATATACCACTGTGATGCTTTCGTTCTTCTCCTTTTGTCTCTTTCTCCCAATCTCAATAGTATATAAATCATTTTAAGAAAATGTTTATATATTTAAGGAGAACCAGAACACCTCTCTGGCATATACAGTGCAAGGGATGTAACTTGGGACCTCATGCTTGCAAGTCCAACTTCAGTAACATTTTGAGCACCTCACTGTTTGAGTTCTAAGCAAATGTGACAAACTCCTTACAAGAGGACTCTCAGGCAACTCTGTAATGGCCTAAATTACCTAAAATGTATAATGTATGTTCTCCATGGTCCTAAACCTTCCCTTGTACATTTCCCACCCCCCAATTCTCCCACAGAGATGTATTTTCTGTGAAAGAAAGGGAGAGGCCAGAGTGTTGCTGTGACCTGTAAGGTACCAAAGATCAGATCTGGGGCCTCAGCACGTATGTCCTGTACCCTGGACGTGCTGACCTGCCTCTGGCCACCCACTCAGCCTGCTTTTATAATGGGAAATTTCAGGCGCAGATGTGAAAGTAAAGGCGTGTTGAGCCCCACATCAGAAAGATGCTTTCAGTTAGCTGTTTCTGCCCATCCATCGTATCTCCCCGCCCCCAACACTTACAGGGATGATTGGAAGCCAGTCTCAGGTGTGGTTCATGTATTTCAGTCTCTAGGCTGTTAGGAGAGATTGCTGTGGTGTCTGCTCATGCTCTCTTCTCGGTTGTAGCTTGAGGTGTGTTTTACTGTGTTTCCCTTCTCATCCTTGATCATCCAGTGGATGTCAAGCTTAGAAATTTCCCTGGAGCAGCAGGGGTGGAGACAACAGGAGTTCAGTCCTCCAGCATCAGCCGTGTCAGAATGCTCTGGTTCTTTCTCGTGTCAATGAGTAAACAGATCTTAAATAAATATCTCTCTTTTTAAAGGGCGGGGAGATAGCTCACCCAGTGGAGTGTACACTTTACAGAGTTCAAGCCCCAGCCACCTCCTGGGAACACTTGCATGAGGAAATTCTATGAATAAAAGAGAGCAGGGCACTGCCCTGGCATATCCAGTACCAGGAATCAAACCCAGGGTCTCTTGTGTGCAGGTCCTGGACTCTCCCCACTGGGCCACAGCATCAGCTGCAGAAATCCCATTATCTGTAGAGGAAGTTTAAAAATGCAAAGCATGGGCTGGCCAAATAGCTTAGCTCCCTTGGTTAGTGTTCTGCTTTGCCATGTGTGCCACCCAGGTTCAAGCCTGGCCCCCATCACATTGAAGCTTTGGTGCTGTGGCATCTGTCTCTCCCCAGCCCACCCTCTGCCTCTACCTTTAAAAATAAATAAAAGGATCAAGATCCCAGCTTTCAAGGGGGAAAAAACTCAGCCGTTAGTGTACTCCATTTTTTAGTGTTTCTGGTTTTTCTGTATTAAAACAGGACTGTAGGTCTGAAGAAGGATCCTGTTTGGGGCCGGGGGGTCAGGTGCTGGTATGCCTGAGGTGAGCACATGTTACAAAGTGCAAGGACCCGGAATCCCACCTGTTGAGGAGAAAACTTCACAGCCGTGAAATAGCGCTGCAGGGTGCTCTCTGTCTCCATCCTCCTTTCCCATTCAATTTCTCTATCTCTGTCCGATAAAAAAATAATATTTTTAAAAGAATGATAATATGTCTTGGGAGACTGGCCGTGGCTCAGGAATCCAACTTAGTAAAAGGCTGAGCCCCCATCTCAGGATGTGGGTTTGGCCTGTGGCTTCCTCCTCCCCTGGGGCGGAAGCTCTGGGTCTGAAGCAGGTGCTTGTCTTGCAGGATGCCCACGACGGAGAGGTGAACGCTGTGCAGTTCAGCCCGGGCTCCCGGCTGCTGGCCACTGGAGGCATGGACCGCAGGGTCAAGCTCTGGGAAGTGTGTGGAGGTGAGAGAAACTATTGTCTGGCTGGCTTCGCTTCCTTTCAGCCTTGCTTCAAGAAGGAGGATTGAATGAGGCCATCTTGGAATTTTGAAGCTTTGAGACCTAGTTAAAGATGGTTTTTCATTTTAAGATGGAGGCAGAGAGAGTGAAGGGAAGCACAGTACCAAAGCTCCCTTCAACGTGAGGGGCGGGGACAGGCTTGAACTGGGGCCTTGCGTATGTGACAGAGCAGCACACAATCTAAATAAGCTATTTTGTTGACCCCTTTGGTTTTTATGTTGGAGCCAGGGCCCTCACGCACATCGGATTTCACCCTTCTACGGCCCCCTTTCCATTCAGATAGAGCATCCACAGCCCCAGACCTTCTCTTCTTCTCATACCTCTTATGACCTCCTGACTGGTCCTGGGCGTGAACATGGTCACACTCCTGCCAGCAGACTGTCTCCGGCCCCTAGAGGTGTTTGTTTCTTCCCCTTTGCTTTTGTGTGGTGCCTGAGGTCAGACCTAGAGCCCCACACACATGCACTCTACCACTGAGCTGCCTCCTTGGCCCCTGAGTGAGGTAAAGGAGGAGGAGAGCAAAGCACTGCTCTGCCTTCCATGGAGTTCTCATTGTGTCTTCATTGCTCTTTCTTGCTGCAGCCTGGGGAGGATCAAGCCCAGCACCTCAGATGTACAAAGCAGATGGGGCTCTTCACTGAGCCACCTCCCTGGTCACCACTGCAATGTATATGTATAATGTGTATAATTGATGTGAGGAGAGAGAACTGAGTGCTGCTCAGCCCTGGCTTAGGACGGTGCCCACTATTGAACCTGGAGCCTCAGAGCCTCGGGTATGAAAATCTTCTGCAGAACTGTACTAGCAGTGTTGCTGGATAGGAGATAGCCGCTAAATGAACCTAAGCAATTAACATGCTTAGATGCACTTCTGTAGTTCGGGGAAGCAGTCTCCGTCATGGTCTGACTTACTGCACCATTTTTCTGCCACAGAAAGACTTAGTCATCCTGCTGTTTTCTCTCCCCATGGCTCATATTTACTGGATCTTGGAACCACATCCTAGAGGTCTTTTCTGAATTAATCCAGGTGTCCTGTTTTTTACCCTGTTAAAGATACCAGAAAAATGACACTTTCCATGCAATTGGAATACCTGTTCTTATTTGTCTCATCAAAAAAGAGACTCTGCGGGGGTCGGGCGGTGGCGCAGTGGGTTAAGCGCACGTGGCGCAAAGCGCAGGGACCGGCGTAAGGATCCCAGTTCGAGCCCCCGGCTCCCCACCTGCAGGGTAATCGCTTCACGGCCGGTGAAGCAGGTCTGTAGGTGTCTATCTTTCTCTCCCCCTCTGTCTTCCCCTCCTCTCTCCGTTTCTCTCTGTCCTATCCAACAACAAAGCAACGTCAACAATGGCAATAATAACCGCAACGAGGCTGCAACAACTAGGGCAACAAAAAGGGGGAAAAATGGCCTCCAGGAGCGGTGGATTCATGGTGCAGGCACCGAGCCCAGCAATAACCCTGGAGGGAAAGAAAAAAAAAAGAGAGACTGCTGGAAATTGATTTAAAAGTTGCCATTGACTGCACCTCCTCTGGTAGAGTCTTGATAGAAGAGTTTCAACAGGGGGGGCAATAATAAGTAAACAAAAGGTTTTTAAAAAAAGATCTATAACAAAATTAACTAGATTTTTTAAAAGGATTTTAAGAGGCCTTTGACCCTTTGAAATTAACCTCATTCAGAATAGCATTTGTTGACCATCCATCACACTTTAGCACACTGTGAGGCAAATAGTGTTGGGACATTAGCCAAAGAGAACTCTTGGTACTTGCAATAATGGTTTTCTGTGATTGCATCTCACTGAAGGCCTTAGTTAACGATTGCTGGTCAGTCTTGGGCTCCTGAAGCCTAGTGAAGGCTAGGAGCTAGGCCTGCCAGCATTTGAGGCTCATGGAGATACACTAAGTGCAAGACTCCAGAAACTCCAGGCAGTGGTTTAGTGATCTGTAAGTTAAGCATAGCTGTTTGCTTTTTAAATAAATTGACTAGTGAAGTTAATAGGCTAGAACAGTACAGGTAAACAAAAACAAAAACTTACTATTATTTTTTTAGGTAAAGAGGAAAAAAGTAAAAAACAAAACAAACAAAAAAACCACAGACTTCATTGCTGTGGGGGCTGGGCTCGAACCTAGGTCTTGCATGTGGCAAAACTGTTCACAATCCAAATGAGCTATTACCCCAGCCCAGAATCCCTTAACCTCACCTATTCCAGAAGTCGCCTTGTACATAACATTATATTTTTATTAGTGATTTAATCGTAGTTTACATGATTATAAACTGATCCATTATCCTTCAGTAAGGAGAAAAACCACATGCATATGATTACAGGGTATAGTTAGTTTTGCACCCAGCACCAAAGTTAGAGAAGGTTGGGCATAACTTTAAAAAACTGCTTTATTTATATGTAAGTTAGAAAGTTCTATGAGAAATAACAGAACCAAGTAAATAAATACCTTCTTTCTAGGTTACCAGACATGTTGCTTAAATTCCAGCTCTTCCTGCTTGCTTGGGGAACAGATGGCTCAAGCGTGTTGAAAGGAGCCGTGTGGGAACACAGGGCCTGCTGGCCTGGCGCCATGGTCCAGCTTGGAAGCTGACTAGCAGCTGCTTTTGTCTCTGACCTTGTTCTTCAGCCTTCATCCTGCAGGGTGGTGGTTTTGAGGATGTGACTGGCTCCCGTCATATTCCATGGGTACCATTGTAACTCGTGGGTCTGACCACTCTGTCTTCCTCATATCTTTATCCAGAGAAATGTGAACTCAAGGGCTCCCTCTCCGGCAGCAACGCGGGCATCACGAGCATTGAGTTTGACAGTGCTGTGAGTATGTTGGGTTTCGGAGGACATTTCAGGCATCTGGCTCTTGAAAACGACTAAATTACTTATCTGGCCTCTGTCCCACATGAGAAGGATGCAGGTGGAATCAGTTCATCTGCAAGCCAGCATCCCTAGGGCCTGGGCTTATGAGAAAATGACTCAGTTCTCTCGAACAGCCATGTCTTGAGTGTTCCAATACACTGTCCTGCGGGCGAGCCATTGTGTAGCTGCCCCCACCTTCAGGTATCTGTCACCTTTATGCCAGTCCTTGTGCTTTGCACCATGTGTACTTAACCCACTGCGCTACCGCCCAGCCCCCAGTTCTAAGGTTCTGATGGAGACTGAGGCGAGGGTGGTGAAAATGGAATAGAAAAACTGCTGACGGAGCCATTCTGAGAGGGCAGTTGCTGAGGTAATTGATGGTCAGGTCAAGAAGGCCAAGAAGGGCCAGTGTAGGCAGTGGAAGAGACAGGAACGTTTGGGTAGGGCTGACTCTGTCCAGGGTGGAGGCAAGAGCCAGCTGTGAGGGAAGGGCAATGTTTTCCTTCCCGGGGTCATTCTTACCTAGGCCAACAAGCTGTCCCTATGTTCCTGCTGGACCCTCAGTGTTCTACAGAAAGGAAACTGCTCTTCGGGGCGTCTTGGTAACTCCCCCTTGAATTCACTTTGGAGTTAAGAGGTTGGAAAATTCAAGATTGCTAACCATAGCGAAGACGGCTGGGGAGACAGGTCTTCTGGAACCAGCCATCAGAATTTCTAGGCTTGATAAAGCACACACAGGGCCAGGGCAGGTGCCTGGTCTGTTAAGATTGTAAACTGAACCAGAGAAGAGCGGGTCTCCAGGCAGATAGCTGGGAAGCGAGGCAAGAGGAGTGCCAGGCACTGGGGTTTGGGCTGTTTCCAGAGAGTTGAATTTGCTGTCATTGGGGGCTGGGGGTTGTTATTTGGGGCTCCCTCTTAGGCCAGTAGCATCTGTGGCATTCAAATGAGATTCGGCAAGGTTAGGAGCAAACCTGTGTTTTCAGCATCTCTACCTTCTTGGTTTGGCTATTAAAGAGTTTATGTTAATGTAAACAGCAGAAATCTTTTTCTCCTGTTTTTCTTCTGCAGGGGTCTTACCTCTTAGCAGCTTCAAATGACTTCGCAAGCCGAATCTGGACTGTGGATGACTATCGGTTACGGGTAAGACCCAGTGAAGAACAGTGGTGTGATCTGCAAACTTCTCGTGGTTATCAGGGTACATACATGAGGAAATTGTGGCCTGGTGGACTGTGTGTGTTCCAGAAAGTCTTGCCTGACTTTTTTCTTTCCTTTTCCCCCTTTTCTCCTTGAGAAGATTGAGACTTTCATTTTACGCTTTTACTCTGCTCAAGTTTCTGTGTCAAACTGTTTGCGGTAGGAAGCCCTCACACTTCCTCTTCTAAAGAGCTAAGGTATTTGGGCAAGTGAGGGTTTGTTCTCAGCACAAAGTCTGTTTCTTGCAGGCCCTGGGGTTCTAGGGACTCTTGGGGACACGGGCGACGTTCACACCCTGGGCGGGGCTGCTGTTGGGCAAAGTGGTGTCTGATTTGATAAAAATGCTCACAGTTGTTACTGGGACTTGTGATGCCATGGACTCCTGGTCTCTTTGATGGGACAGAGAGAAATTAGAGGGGATGTGGGGAGGAGGGGAGGTGCATCTCTGAGTCACAGCTCTTGGAGCTTCCCCTGCAGGTGGAGTCATGGGTTTGAACCCAGGTCCTTGTATATGGTAGTGTGTGTACTCAACCGGGTGCCCCACTGCCCAACCCCAGCACTCATTTTGAGATTTAAGATCCTTATGGGGAGGGCTGGAAAGACAGCGTAATGGTTCTGCAAAAGACTCATGCCTGAGGCTCCAGTGTCCTGGGTACAGTTACCAGCACTACCATAAGCCAGAGGTGAGCAGTACACTGGTTAAAATAAATCAGTTCTGGGGAGTCGGGCTGTAGCGCAGCGGGTTAAGCGCAGGTGGCGCTAAGTTCAAGGACTGGCGTCAGGATCCCGGTTCGAGCGCCCGGCTCCCCACCTGCAGGCAGGTCCCTTCACAGGTGGTGAAGCAGGTCTGCAGGTGTCTGTCTTTCTCTCCCCCTCTCTGTCTTCCCCTCCTCTCTCCATTTCTCTCTGTCCTATCCCACAACAACATCAATAATAACTACAACAATAAAACAAGGGCAACAAAAGGGAATAAATAAATAAAATAAAAATAAAATAAATCAGTTCTTAATGTGGTAGGGTGTTTAGTTTCTTTTCTTTTTTCTCCTTTTTGATTCCCTTTATGGTACTTTTTTATTGCATCAGACAGAAAGACCCTACCACCGCTTCATTTGTGGAGCTTGTCCCGCACTACTATGTGTCAGGGTTCAAGCCCAGTGCCCAGTGCCCCCATATGTAAGGCGCTTGCTCTGCTGGGTGAACTTTCTCCTAGCCTCTAACAGGGACATTTTATTAGATTCTTTAAAAATTCTAAAAGGAAACTGAGAAATGTCACACGTGTACAAACTACTATATTTTACTATTGACTGTAAGCCATTAAAGTAAAAAAAAAAAAATTGTGAAAGGTCATTAAAAAGCCCCCCTGCTCACTGCTTATCCTCTGGTGATGTGATGTGGCCATGGTCAGCTGCCTTTCTGAAGGTGGTTTCTGTTGCAGAAACTTCCTTTGCATTTTCCCGGGGTCAGTGGCTTGGGGTGTCAGGTGTGCCATGGGGAGCAGAGTACAGCCCCAAAGAACTCACTGGAAGCCTCTCCTAGAGGCTCAAGCGATAGTATAAATTCTGCTTCCCTGCTTAGAAGAAGAAGAAAAGGGGCCGTGCACACGTACAGTGAACAGGGACCCAGGTTCAAACCCCCATGCCCCACCTGTAGGGGAAGCCTTACAAGTGGTGAAGCAGGTCTGCAGGTGTCTCTCTTCCTCCCGTTTTCCTCTCAATTTCTGTCTGCAATAAATAAATAAGTAGTTTAAATAAGAGGAGATTAAAAAAAAACTAGTATTATGATGAAAATAAATGTCAGAAACAACTTGTGGATGGAAAAGCTTCTGAGTCTGTCCACTTAGTTTGAGCTTGGGGAGCCCTCCTCCCATGATTGAGATCTTGGGAAGGTGGGAGTCGACATCAGGCTGATCCAGTTAGTTTCCTCAGAACAAGAGGAACAGAACCTGGCCTTTTGGAAGCAAGCTGAGATAGGTAGCATGTTGCCCCCTGGACAGTGCACCTACTGTCCTGTGTGAGCAGCACCAAGTTCAAGCCCGGTGCCCACCATAGTGGCGGAGGCTTAAGTGCTGTGGTATCTTTTCCCCTCTCTCTGTCTGAAAAGTCAGCCAGAGGGATGAAACTCTAGCCGTGACCAGAAAAAGTAAATAAAAGGGATTTTTTTTGTTTTTTTTAATATTTAATTATTTTCCCTTTTGTTGCCCTTGTTTTTTTATTGTTGTAGTTATTATTATTGATGTCGTCGTCATTGGATAGGACTGAGAGAAATGGAGAGAGGAAAGGAAGACGGGGAGAGAAAGATAGGCACCTGCAGACCTTCACCACCTGTGAAGCGACTCCTCTCTAGGTGGGGAGCCAGGGGCTTGAACATCGATCCTTAGGCCGGTCCTTGTGCATCGCGCCACTTGCACTTAACCTGCTGCGCTACCGCCTGACTCCCGGGATTTTATTTTTAAAAAGGAAACTAATGTAATAAAGTGCAAGGTGAGCCCTGCTGAGACAGAGCTCTCCGAGAGGAAGGGATGGGTCTCTAACGGACAGCCACCTCACTGCCAAAGCCCAGTCCAGGGCCTGCGAAGTAGGCCTGGACAGTGCACTGCTTTGTTGTGCATATGACCCAGGTTCGAGCCTGGCCCCCACGGCACTGAAGGAAGCTCTGGTGCTGTGGTCTCCCCCCCCCCCCAGCCTCTCTGTCTCTGTTCATGGACAGGCCTCTTGCTGTTGGTGAGCATGAGAGGTGTCTTTCCTCATGATTCCTTTAGAAGGAATTCCTTGTACCGAGCAGAATCATACTTTCTGGACTTCAGTATCAGCCGTGTTGTTGGAGCGTTCTTGTTCTTGTCAGGACTGGTGGGAAGTTTTCAGCACAGCTACCACTTGGCTGGCAACAGCTGTGAGATTTCACAGGGGCCAGAAGGAAGCTCACCTGGTAGGGTGCATAACTGATCATCTGTGCACCCCGGGTTTGAGCCCAGGACCATATGGGAACGCCATGGCAACTCGTGTCATAGTCTCTCCCTCTCTGTGTGTCTGTCTGAAAAGATCGAAAGACACTTCACCTGGGACTGGTAAAATAGCACACACATGAGACCCTAGCATCACACACTCACACACTTAAGAGAGATCTCAGTGTGGAGTAGATGTAGCTGAGAATCTCGCAGACTTCTCCCACCTATTATGTTCACGGGACTAAGTTTGCATGCGGGATGTCAAGAAAGAGGCTGGTTTCCGTGTTAACACTAGACTCTGGGGTTTCATCCTGGGAGTTGTTTTGAAACCTACTAATTTAAGTTAGCAGGTGTAATTTTAAAAGTCTTTTAAAGGTAGCAGGGAGGTCCCTCCGGGGACTTGAGGTGATTTAAGTATGAAAATGTTGCCTTGCCCTGACTTACTCTGTCCCAGGGCCCCTCTACCAAGGCCTGTGATGGTGCTAGCATCTGACATTTCAGGCAGGGCTATCTGATAAATCCTCAGGGGAGTTCAAAAGAGTCCTTCTGTAAATTCTGCCTGCAGTCTCAGGCATTGGGGGCAGCCAGCCAGCTCCCCAGCAGCTCTCCAGGTCCCCCTGTGTCCCCCTCACTCTGGCGGTTGTCTCTCTCTTTCCTAGCACACACTCACGGGCCACAGTGGCAAAGTGCTGTCAGCCAAGTTCCTGCTGGACAACGCACGGATCGTTTCCGGAAGTCACGATCGGACCCTCAAGCTCTGGGATCTGCGCAGCAAAGTCTGTGAGGAAATTTAGTCTCTGTCTACTCTGTGGGGCCGGGGTGGGGGTCGTCCATGACAGCCCGCTTCCACGTGGTGTGTGCTTGACTTCATTTCCAGTTTCTGCTGTGGGGGGCTGCAGCTTCATCGAAATGGGCGGCTCTGACTCCTGGGGTGAGGGGCCAGTGGCAGAGGGGCCAGTGGCAGTGCTGTGTGCAGAACTCTGGCCTCTGCTTGATTTCCGCTGTCTTCTTCCCTCCAGGCATCAAGACTGTGTTTGCAGGGTCCAGCTGCAATGACATTGTGTGCACAGAGCAGTGTGTGATGAGTGGGCACTTTGACAAGAAAATCCGCTTCTGGGACATCCGGTACAGTGCCCGAGAGCTCTGGGGGAGGGTCTGCAGGGTCGTGCTCCACATATGGCTTGTGTGTTTTAGATCTCCAGGAGAGGCAGGTAGGAGCTTCAGTGTACATTGATCCCAGCAGTCTGACATTCCTTACCCACGGGGTCACCCCTGGCATCACTGCATATTTCCCAGGTGCTTCTCGCTGTGAAAGAAACAGCAATGAGCTGGCTGGAAGTGGGAGTGTGCAAAGACAGGCAGCTTTTTCCAGGGACATCACAAAACACCTCTCAAGATTAGTTTCCAAACAGGAAGAGGGGCTCACATTGCAGGAAAGCCATCAAGAACGTTCCAGACTAGAGTGGTAGGACAGGCTGGGGTGGCCAAAAGGGCAGGGGGAATCTGGGGGCCAGTTGGTCTTTCCTCTGGCTGTGCTGGTGCAGGCCCTGCCCAGGATTCTGTTCTTGACACATACCCAAGGTGCAGATGGGCCAGGGGAGACCTAGAAACTTGGGGGTGGTGGGGGTAGGGCGGTGACTTCCCCCTAATTCTGCTTCCAGATCTAGAACTGGCCAGAAACTATGTGTTTGTCCATCCAGAGTGGCCTAGGCCCCCAGGTGCTTGAGTCAGGGTGTATGGCTAAAAAGAGAATCAGCTTGGCACTTTGTCAGCCCTGATCAGCAGCTCATCCTGATCTGAAGCTGATTGGCAGTAGGTTAGGTGTCTAAGCAAAGGTGGTGTTTGCTTGCTTGCTTTGGCATCACTGGAACTTCATTGCTTCAGAATATCTTCAGATAGAGACAGACACATCACAGCACTGAAAGCTTCCTGCAGTGCAGTGAGGGCTGGGCTCAAAGCTGGGCCACATGCATAACAAAGCATCACACTGCCCAGGTCGGCTATTTTGCTGGCCTTGCTCAAGGAAATTCATTCTTAGAGTTCTGGTTCTCAGAGGTACTGCCATGAGGGCCTGTTGATGAGGAAGCAGCAGTGGCCACTGAGTTCAGCTTTATTCAGGTTGGCAGCCTACTGCCCCTGCATAGTGGAGCACTCTGGCTGTGTTCTCTTTCCCCATAGCACGGTGACCTGCTTAAAAGGGGAACATCCTGGGGGCCTGTGGGTGCAGCCTCGTGGAAGAGAGCGTTTGATCCCCAGCATCTACTGGGAACCTCAGACTTCCTGTCCTTCCCTAGATCGGAGAGCATCGTCCGAGAGATGGAGTTGCTGGGCAAGATCACCGCCCTGGACTTGAACCCAGAGAGGACCGAGCTCCTCAGCTGCTCCCGGGATGACCTGCTGAAGATCATCGACCTGCGCCTCAGTGCTGTGCGACAAACCTTCAGGTAGCCAGCGGCCCGGGCCTGTGGGGGCCCCCCGCTCTGCTCCTGAGTGGCCGGAGCTCGCAGAATGATGCGCTTCTCTTTGTTGTAGTGCTCCCGGCTTCAAGTGTGGCTCAGACTGGACGAGGGTCACGTTCAGGTCAGTAGTGGTGTGCACCCTGCTTTGGCTCATCTTGAGGTTGGAACGAGAGCACTGTCACTGGGGAGTGAGTGAGCTGAGCCTGTAGCGTCCCTGCCTGAGAGCTTCCCACAGTGAATCTGTCGGTTACCAGAGATCATGTCTCAGTCTCAGTCTCTGTCTGCAGCCTACCTTCCCGGCCTTCCTTTCTGATGGCATGAGAGTGCTGTGGTGTGTGGAGTGGAGTGCCCATGCCCCGTGCCTGAGTTTGATTGCTGGTTGAGGGTGGGTGGGGGCAGCATGCCCAGGGGGGTCATGGATACCAGGTCCTGAACCCTGCCACCCAGAGGAGTGGCCGTGCATTTAAGCTCAGAAAATGAACAGGAAAAGTGGGGACCAAGGAAGTGACTTCTGTCTGTTGTCGTCTCCAGCCCTGACGGCAGTTATGTGGCAGCGGGCTCAGCGGAAGGCTCACTCTATGTCTGGAATGTGCTCTCGGGGAAGGTGGAGAAGGTCCTGTCCAAATACCACTGGTGAGCCAGCCCCAGGGGGCAGTGTCCCTCACCCCACTTCTCTGCACCCCCCCCCCCCCACCTTTCTGAATCAATTTCCCCTTTCTGGTTTAGATTTACTTTGGGTTGGGGAGATGGCTCACTGGGTAGGATGTGTGCCTTGTCAGGCTTGGGACCCAGCACCCTGGGGGGAGCACTGTGGCCCTAGGGGAAGTGTCAGTACTGTGGTGGTCTCCTTTCTCTGTCTCCATCTGAATGAAAAGGTCGTCACCTGCAATGAAGAGAAAGCAGCACTGTTCGAGCTTTGCAACACCAGTGGTGGGACTCGTGGCCTCGTGCCTGCAAGCCCTGTGCTCTGCCCACTGAGCCACCTCCCCACCTCTTAGGTGCCTTTTGCTGTTGGTTGACCTGCCACCACTGAGCCATTTTCATCATTTTTGGCTCAGTTCCGTCAGCTGCCTAGGGCCTGACCCCTGGTTTCCTGCATGGTCTCGTAATTACCTCAGGGCTTGTCAGGCCAGAGTGCCTCCTCCTTCTCTTGCCAGAACTGCTTCCTGGGACCAGCTAGGGTTTCTCTGTAGCCTTTGCTTTCTAACTCACCTGCTGGGGGCTGATGGGGCACACAGCCTAGGCCCACAGCCTAGGCCCACTCACTAAGTGCCCCTCCTCCCTGCAGCTCCTCCATCAACGCGGTGGCCTGGTCCCCATCAGGCTCGAACGTGGTCACTGTGGACAAAGGAAGCAAAGCTGTTCTGTGGTCCGACTACTGATGCCCAGGTGTGGGCGTGGCCTTGACCTTTCCCACTGCCGCCCTCCTACAGGGCAGCGGCGTAGCCGGTTTGGCCTTGGCCTCCAGGGGCCTTTGAGCCTGCCCTCGAATAGGATCTCACGCCTGAAAAACTGACGCCAAAGGCCACCTGCCCGCTGCACCTTGGCAGGTCGGGTTTGTGGCAACTCAAGTGGGAAACACTACTACTGGCTCTGGTCTTCCATACCTCAGTGGGGCCACCAGGCACCACTGGCCCCTGCCTGGATGGCAGTGCCAAAGGCACCCCCACTTCAAGTGTTGGCTCTCCACTGTGCTTGCTCCCCTCCTTCCAAAGCACTGTGGCCTCGACTCACTTCTGGGGAACTTGCTTTAATCATTGGATTCAGAAACCCAGAACCTATCCACAAGCCTGGCTTCTGTGGAGATTGGGGACCTGGGGGCCCAGTCACGCACCACCCCCCCCCCCACTGGTCCTTCTGCCACGCTCTACTTGCCATCACATCTGACAGCTTCTGGACTGCTCACAGATCCCCAACCCCTCTCTTCCCAACAGTTCTTAGCTACTTGCCTCCGAGATCTTGTTTCGGTTGAGGGTTTTGTGAGGTAGGAGAAGAGGTTCAGAAACTTTTTTCCGGAGAAGTGGGAGCAGAGTGTGTTCCCGCTCGCCCCCAGCTCCCAGGAGGTAGGAGCACATAGGCCACAGCCTTCCAGGAGTGTCTGAATGACAGCTGCTGGCAACAAGGGACTCGAGGCCTTGAATGTATTGCCGTAAGCCGTGTCCGCCGAGTTCCTCTGCCTTGTGTGCAATAGCCCCTTCCCTCCCGGAGCATGGGGCTTTGGCTCCAGCTTTCTGGAGTAGTCAGCAAGGCTGGGGAATACTGGCCTGTGGCTTTTTTTTTTAAGCATTTATCTTCACTGTTGACCTCCATTTAAGATCTTTGTGTGACTGAGACACCAGTATTTTTGTCACATCTTGATTTGCACTTTATTTTTTAATTTTTATATTTTTCTTTTTGTCCTTCCACGTTGGTTCTCTGGACAGTGGTGGGTGTCGGTGCTGCCACGGATGGAGGTGTCGAGCGCTGTCTCCCCCCTGCCCCTCCCCTGCCCACATCTCCCTTTCCGGCTTGCTGTCCAGAGAGCCTGAGGCTAGGGGAGCTTAAGCCCACAGGCCAGGCGTGTCTTCTGTTTATTTAATTATGTTGCCCAAAAGAACATGATTGTAAATTAAAAGCAAAAAGTCTTATACACTTTTCAAGCTCTGTGCCTCCTGGTGGTTGTTTTGAGTCTCCATCTCCCGGGAGTGGGGAGAGACTAGCTGTTGCCTTGATTGTCGTGCAGCTGCTTATTTGTAGGTCCTGGCAGGTATGTGCCGGCTATGTGTCTCTGTCCGTCCATGAGCCCAGGTTCAGGTGTACCAGCCTTGCTCACACGGCACCTGAAACCCCTGCCAGCACCTCCCAGAGGCCCTGCTGCTGGGCCACCTGCCCAGTTATTTTAAAGAGTGAACAAGAGCAAAGCCAGAAGCCCCTCTGGAGTGTGCAGCAACGGCAGGGGTCAAACCTGACAGAACCTCAGGCATGCAGGCCCTGCACTCTACCTGCTGAGCTGGTTCCCCAGCCACCTGTGCGGCATTTGAACGAGGGATCCTGCACAGGAGTGTCAGGCCCCATGCCATCGTGCACAGAACTCCCCTTGTCTCTGCTGTCCAGTGGGGTGTCAGGAGTGGACCCCAGGGCTCTTGCACTCAGGCAGGCGCACACCCCACTGAGCTATGTCCCTGGCATCTGGTGCTGAAGAGGCCCGTCAGGATTTCTCTAGTCGTGCCGAGGCCGTGCGGTGATAACGACTCCAGACTGCCTCTGGTTGGGTGGGGGGATTGGCTCATGGCCACTCAGCTCCCTTGCAGGCAGCCTTGTGCTGACACAGGTGGTGCCCAGGGCTCTCCCATCCCATCGCCACCATCATCACGCTGCTTCCCAGTCACCGAGTCAAGATTCCATCCAGCTCCGACTTCTCGAGGCAGCTGGTGATCTTTGCAAGCTCCAGGAAGCTGGGAGCCAGTGGTCACCCTCAAGGAGGGGAGCCGTCACTCATCTCTGGGTGGCCACACTGTGTTTGACTGCCTTCCACCAGCCACCTCATGGATTTAGTGGGGGTAGGGGGGTGTGCCTGGGCAGCAGCTTAGTAAAAAAAAAAAAAGTTTTCTGGTGTCAGGATTTGAACCCAGGGCCTTTATACATGTGAGTCATGTACTTTGCCACTGAGACTCCTTCGCTGTCAGTAAATCACTGCTCCAGCCTTTTGCCTTCAGATAGAGGAGTGGACACCCTCCCAGCAGAGCTTCCCCAACGCCACAGGAAGGCCTGCTTTCTGCTCCCTGGTGCTAGGACAGTCTCCCGCGGGCTTTCCTCCAGGAGGCAGTAGGCTGGGGTGGCACATGGGGACACCCTCCCCACACGTGGCCATGGGCCAGCTCTCTAACAGTCCGCTCCAGCTGTGGGCCACGAGCTCTTTGCAAAGAAGCAGATTGATGGGAAGATGCACTGGTCTTGGCAGCCAGGTGGGCACTCGGTAGTCTGACACGGGGTCTGTCTGGCTTCCAGTTAGGACACTGGAGGTCCTAGTGCCCATCGGAGAATGAGCAGATGGTTCCGGAGTAAGTCGGAGTTCCAGAGCAGCCTTGTCAGCTTCCTGTGGAGCTTGGCAGAGAGGGCACTAGGTTTTCACTGGGTGGAATTAATCAGAACAAAACAGCTTTCAGGTAGTGATAGCTGACTGGAGAGGTGAGAGAGGAGAGAAACTTAAATGCTGAGAAAGAAGAAAATGTTTTTAATCGTGCTAATAAACTTTTGGAGATGAAAAAAAAAAAAGAAGATAGCATAATACAAGCACTTCTCATGTCTGAGGCCCCAATTCCCAAGTTCAATCCCTGGCACCACTGTAAACCAGAGCTGAGCAGGGCTCTGATAAAGGGGTCGGGGGGTGGGGAGTTATAATGCTAAGAATAAGCTGTTTCTCATGTGCCAGGAATTGAAGCCAGTCTCAGATTTTTGTTCTGTACGTGTGTGTGTACTGAGCCACAGTGTCACAAAAGGAATTTTGTTGTTACTATTTTTAATACTTTGAGATTAAAGTTAGCCACTTTGGGGCCTGGGAGATAGCTCAGTGAGTAAACGTATCCTGCAAGGGGCCCTGGGCGTCACCCACTAGGAGCACCATGGACAACACCAAGTGAGTTTCATACGTGGCAACCACGAGTTGCGTATTGCTGTGTTTCTTCTCATTGTCTCCAAAGTCCCAGGTTCAATCCCCTGCACCACCATAAGGCAGAGCTGAGCAGCTCTGGTTATGAAATTAACGGGGGTCGGGCGGTAGCACACTGGGTTAAGTGCACGCAGTGTGAAGCACTAGACTCGTGCAAGGATTCAGGTTCAAGGCTCCAGCTCCCCACCCACAGGGGGATCGCTTCACAGGCGGTAAAGCAGGTCTGCAGGTGTCTTATTTTCTCTCCCCTCTGTATCCCCTCTCTACTTCTCTCTGTTCTACCCCAGTAACAGTAGCAGCAAGAAGCACTTCTCAACAACAGCAACAACTACAAAGGGGGGGGGAAGATGGCCACCTGGAGCAGTGGGTTCAGTGCAGACACAGAGCCGTAGTGATAACTGGAGGCAAAATAAACGGTCTGGGTGGTGGTGCACCTGATTGAGCGCACGTTACAATGCACAAGAACCCAGGTTCGAGCCCCTAGTCCCCCACCTGCAGGGGGAAAGCTTTGCGAGTGGTGATGCAGGGCTGCAGGTGTCTCTCTCCCTTTGTAACTCCCCCTACCCTCTTGATTTCTGACTGTCCCTGTCCAATAAATAAATACAAATATGATACAAAAATTTAAATAAATAGACTGGGATGTGGGGCTGGAGAAACAGCATAATGGTTCTGCAAAGGACTTTTGATACCTAAGACCAAGATTCCAGGTTCATTCCCAGCATCACCATAAGCCAGAGCTCAGCAGTGTTCTGGTCCATCTGTATCTGTATCTCTCATTAAAAATGATCTATTTATTCCCTTTTGTTGCCCTTGTTGTAGTTATTGTTGTTGTTGGATAGGACAGAGAGAAGTGGAGAGAGGGGAAGACGGGGAGAGAAAGACACCTGCAGACCTGTTTCACCGCCTGTGAAGCGACTCCCCTGCAGGTGGGGAGCTGGGGGCTCAAACCAGGATCCTTATGCTGGTCCTTGTACTTTGCGCCACGTGCACTTAACCCTCTGCGCTACCACCCAGCACCCTGAAATGATTTTTTTTAACTTGGGAGGTGGAGGTGGGCTTATGGCACTGCACATGTGCAGGGCACTGGGTTCGTTTTCCCAGTCTGCATTAAAACATTGACAGGGAGCCATTTTGTCATTGGGAACTTCACAGTGTCCTGTTCCAACCAAAAACGGATGTTTTCTTAGAGTAGCAAATGATTTTGTTTTTGTTTTTCCAAACTTCGGGGCACTTGTCTCGGTTGCAGCTGTCGTAACCCCCACCCCACCCCGCCGCCCACTGGCCCTGGAAGTTCAGGAAAAGGAGCCAGCCGGGGAGACCTTGGCCACTGGACTATGGGCTTCCGTGTCTTCTCTGCCCACGGCCTCAGGACCTCGTGTGGTCCTGGTCGGTGCCCATAGGCCCCGTCACTAGCACCAGCACGCTGGGCCTCTGGCTACAATGTGTGGTCTCGGGGCAAGAGAAACACATCCAGTCCACACCAGGCATCTCATCATCTACAGCTCCAAGAGAAGCAGCTGAGTTTGTGCTCGACTCCAAAGCTGTTTTCTCACAGGCTTGACACATGAACACGTCTGTCTGTCTCTCTGAAAATTAAAACCCTGGGGGCTGGGTGGTGGCATACCCAATTAAGTGCACATAGTACAAAACACGGACCTGCGGAAGGATCTGGGTTCAAGCCCCACCTCCACACAAGCAGTGAAGCAGGTCTGCAGGTATCTGTCTGTCTGTCTCTCTCCTTCTGTCTCCCCTCCCTTCTCAGTTTCTCTCTGTCCAATAAAGTGGAAAAAATAGCCACCAGGAGCAGTGAATTTGTAGAGCTGGCACTGAGCCCCAGCAGTAACCTTGGCCAGGACAAACGGCACTTCTGCACACTTGCTGCATCTCCCCCAGTTACAAGGCAGGACATGAAAAGAGAGAGCAAGGGCTGGCAGAATAGCTCACTTGGATAGTGCTCTACTTCACCACTCGCGTGACTCAGGCTCCAACCCAGCCCCTCCTACAATGAAGGAAAAAAACTGAAGAAAGTTTTCTCACATGCATCTCATCGTGCATCCAACAATTCCATGTAGATGTCAAGACTGGATTAAAGGATGGTGCTTTCTTTTTTTAATATTTATTTATTTTTCCCTTTCGTTGCCCTTGTTTTATTGTAGTTGTTGTTGTTATTGATGTCGCCAATGTTGGATAGGAGAGAAATGGAGAAAGATGGGGGAGACAGAGAGGGGGAGAGAAAGACAGACACCTGCAGACCTGCTTCACCACCTGTGAAGCGATCCCCCTGCAGGTGGGGAGCCGGGGGTTCGAACCGGGATCCTTAAGCCAGTCCTTGCGCTTCGCACCACTTGCGCTTAACCTGCTGCGCTACCGCCCGACTCCCAGGATGGTGCTTTCTAAAGGTCTGCCCCCTGCTGATGACCGTGGCCTTCCATATCTGACTTCAGAGGCTACAGGTCATGCAAACCAAAGCATAGCAGCCCTCTCTGCAGAAGCCAGGCTCAGGCTTTAATCCCTGGCATCACAGACTGATGCAGAGCTCTGGTCTGGCTCCTAAAATAAACAAATATTCTTAAATTTTATTTTAAGGCTTTTTAAAGCCCTTGACCCTTTTAACTACAGTTGCCTCTTTCAAATCTCCAGTGCTGTGTGCTTCCATCGAACTGAAGCAGCGAGGCCCAGACTTTCTGTTGGGGGCCCTGGGGAGCAGACTGTACCAGTTCTCCAGCGGGGCCTCTGATAAACCCTTAAGACGATAACCCAAACCCAAAGCCATAAGCTCCTTAGCAGAGCCAGAGGCCTGTGGGGAGATGAAACAGGCTCAGGGCTTCCCCCATTGGACTCCTCCAGCTAACCCCAGGCTCAGAGAATTCCTAGAGCAGAAACTCAGAAACCAGTGGAGAGGCCAGCAGGATGGCTCACTTCATGGGCACAACCCAGGTTCAAGCCTGGCACCGACAGCAGTGCTGTGGTCTCTTTCAACCTCTATCTTAAAAAAAAATTGGGGGAGTCGGGCTGTAGCATAGCGGGTTAAGCGCAGGTGGCGCTAAGCTCAAGGACTGGCGTCAGGATCCCGGTTCGAGCCCCTGGCTCCCCACCTGCAGGCAGGTCCCTTCACAGGCAGTGAAGCAGGTCTGCAGGTGTCTCTCTTTCTCTCCCCCTGTCTTCCCCACCTCTCTCCATTTCTCCCTGTCCTATCCCACAACAACGACATCAATAATAACTACAACAATAAAACAACAAGGGCAACAAAAGGGAATTAATTAATTAATTAATTAATTAAAAATTTTTTTAAAAATTGGGGGAGTCTAGCGGTAGCACAGCGGGTTAAGCACAAGTGGCGCAAAGCGCAAGGACCGGCTTAAAGATCCCGGTTCGAGCCCCCAGATCCTCACCTGCAGGGGAGTTGCTTCACAGGCGGTGAAGCAGGTCTGCAGGTGTCTGTCTTTCTCTGCCCCTCTCTGTCTTCCTCTCCTCTCTCCATTTCTCTCTGTCCTATCTAACAATGATGACATCAGTAATAATAACTACAACAACAATAAAAAGGGCAACAAAAGGGAAAATAAACATTAAAAAAATGGAAATGATTTGATAGGTTCCCTAAGTTAGATTTAGTTTTTATTTTACTCTGTTGTATTTATTGGCCAGAGACAGAAATAGAAAGAGAAAAGGGAGAGAGGGACAGACAGACAGACACCTGCAGCCCCACTTCACTCGAAAAGCTTCTCCCCTGCAGGTGGGGACTGGGGCCTTGAACCCGAGTCCTTGTGCTTTGTAATATTGTGTGCTCAGCCGTGTGCACTATTGCCCAGCTAAATCAGATTTATTAATGATCCAAAGGGGGGCTTGTCACCTGTGCTCAAGCCACAGGCAAACAAGCAGGATCCCTGGGGCCCTGGGTGAATCTGGGACCCTGCAAAAGCCTATGTGAGCAGGACTGGGGGGGCCACCAGTTGGGGCTAGTCCCGTACCTCTCTGGACGGGGGAACAGCAGGCAGTTAGCTGGCTCAGTAGAATTCTGGAGGAGGGCCGGAGAAACAGCCTATCAGTTCTGCAAAGGTCTTTCATGCCTGAGGCTCTGAGGTCCCAGGTTCAGTCCTAGCACCAGCATAAACCAGAGCTGAGCAGGGCTCTGGTGTTTCTCTCTGTACCTCTCTCATTAAAATAAATTAAAGGGGGGCCAGGTGGTGGCACACATGGCACAATGCACAAGGATCTGGGTTCCAGTCCCTGTTCTCCACCTGCAGGGGGGGAAGCACACCCAGTGAAGCAGGCCTGCAGGTGCCTTTCTGTCTCCCTCTGTATCTCCCCTCTACTCTCAGTTTCTCTCTATTCTATCTAATAAAGAAAAAAAAAAAAAAAGGCTGTCAGGAGCTGTGGATTGATCATGCAGGCACTGAGCCCCAGTGATAACCTTGGTGGCAAAATAGTTAATTTAAAAAAGAAAAATCATGATCACAGATGACAGGAGGAGAAGAAAGAGGAAAAGAAGGAAGGGGCCCAGCTTTAGCCCTTGCCACCAGAGTCGTGCATCCCCATGGGTGATGTGTGGCTGCCCCTCTCTGGTCTGGGTTGTGGACGCAGCAGACATTGCAGCCTGTCACCAAGAGACCACTCAGCTGGATCGATGGCCCCGGCCAGACAGACAGTCATCAAAGCACTGAGGTGTCTGTGTGTCCTCAGACCAGCTCTCATTCCACAGGTCCGGTGGTGACTGTCCCCAGAGGTGGTCCACTGCTTGAGGAGCCCTGGTTAGAATGCCTCTGCTTCTCTGCTGAGTTATGTGTCATGGTTTCTAAGGGCTGGGCATTATTGCAGACATGCCAGAAATTCTTGGCTTTCTCTATAGTTCTGTCTGCATCCCCCCCCCCCCGGGGTGTTTTGGCCACACCAGGGTCAACACAGGTCTGTGGTCAACATGCCTTGAGGCTAACAAGAAGGCTGTCTTATCAGATACCACTGAATTAGACCTTCATCCTTGGGATGAGGTCAGGTTTGGTAGAATAAACACAGAATCTGATAGAATCACTAGAAATGGAGATAAAAAGTCTGATCATGCCGGTGAGATGTTTGTTTATGTGTGACCCATCAGATGTTTAGATTTGACACAGCTGAATGCATAAGTGGGGGGCCAGGTGGTGGCGCACCTGGTTAAGTGCATATAGTACTAAGCACAAGGACCTGTACAAGGATCCGGGTTTGAGCCCCTGTTCTCCACCTGCAGGGGGAAGCTTCATAAGCAGCAAACCAGGTCTGCAGGTGTCTTATCTGTCTCTCTCCCTCTCTGTCTCTCCCTTCTCTCTCAATTTCTGTCCTATCCTGGAAAAAATGAAAAAAAAGTGGCTGCCAGGAGCAGTGGATTCATCATGCAGGTACCAAGCCCCAGTGATAACCCTGGCGACAAAAGGGTGGGAGGAAGAGAGAGAGAGCAGAAGATGTTAGAGAAATCCGAGCACTAGAGA
Organism: Erinaceus europaeus; assembly: GCF_950295315.1. Lineage (NCBI taxonomy): Eukaryota > Metazoa > Chordata > Mammalia > Eulipotyphla > Erinaceidae > Erinaceus > Erinaceus europaeus. Next base: position 13,777,538 of record NC_080168.1, read on the forward strand.
GATTTGGAGAGATACGGCAGACACACATGTGGGAGACATTTCCCCAAAACCTCATAAAACCCCTTTAAAAAAATCCTTAGGCCAGTCCTTGCACTTTGTGCCACCTGCACTTAACCTGCTGCGCTACCGCCCAACTCCCAAAACCCCTTTTCTCTCATGACTAACGGTGTGATAAAGTTTATTTCTCAGTCCTGAGACACAAACAAAACGCTGCTCCTGGGTATCCAGAAAACCCCAGAGCACAAGGCCCTGTGATGGCGCAGTCCTCCACTGGTGCCTCACAGCCGAGGTTTCCGTGTGAAAGAGCAGCGGGCAGGGGAGACCAGCTCTTCTTAGCAAATCAGAAGAAAACACCTGTCTGGCTCCCTGCTGGGGTGCGGGGTTCAGGTCTCCCTGGTGCTCTGCTCCCCCCCCCTCAATTTCTTTCTGGAGGGGCGTCCACCAAGAGCGGTGTAAGTGTGCAGGTGCAGGGGTCCAGGGAAGCACTGGCAGCAAAAATAAGGTAAAATCAATTTGCAGGATGAAGTTCTGTGTGGTGTCCTGCTGTGATCTAATTGCAGGTAATTCAGGAGAAAGCAGATGCCTCCCCAACCCCCAGACCCAGTTTTTTTTTTTCTTCCCCTTGAATCAAGAGATCAATCACGGTCCTACTTCACCATCCCTGGAGCTTACTCAGTGCCACAAGAGTTCCTTACCCACTGCTGAGTTAAATAAAGGAACTTCCCAGTGCATCCAGTAGAGTACACGTAGTAAAATCTTCTTATTTATTTACTGAACAGAGACGGAAATTGAGAGGGAAGGGCATGTTAGAGAGGGAGAGAGACCTGCTTCACCACTCACAAACCTTTCCCCCTGCAGGTGGGGACTAGGGGCTCAAACCGGGGTTCTTGCACCCTGTAACATATGCACTCAACCACATTACACCCAGCCCCGGGCACACGTGTTAGCATGCGTAAGGAGCTGGGTTCAAACCCTCAGTCCCCACCTGTAGGGGAAAAGCTTCACAAGCAATGAAGTGGTGCTGCAGGTGTCTCTCCATCCCTCTGTCTCTCTGGTTCTTCCTCTGTCTCACACCCTTATTTAGTGGTGGAGTTGTGCAAGTGCCAAGTCCCAGTAATAACCTGGAGGGGGGGAAAAGAAAGAAAGAAAGAAAAACGGAGGAGACAGGAGAGATAGTTCACCCAATAGAACACACACTTCATCATACTCAGGCACCCGGGTTCGAGTCACCATGGAAGGGGACACTTCGCAGCAGAACAGTGCTGTCTCTCGACTCTCTCTCCCTCTCTGCTTCTCACTCTCTAGACAGAGAAGAAAGGAAGGAAATAAAATGAAATCTAAAAAATATTTGAAGAAATAAATTACTGTTAAAGATTTACTTATTAATGAGTCAGAGAACCAGAGTGTCTCTGTCTCTCTGCATGCATGATGTGGGGGAACCACCTGGGGCCCAGCACTACCCAGGGAGCCACCTCCTGGGTCACAGTGATGGCTTCCCTATGTTGGGGAGCAGAACGCCATACTGCTCTTCCATATTGAACCCAGGGTCTCATGCATGGAAGATACTGCCTGGACCTCAGCCCCTCCCAGGTGTCCAGACTTACCCAGTGTTAAGTGTAGAACTTGTTGAGTGTAGCCACCCATCTGGTTAGGAAGAGTCTCTTGTCCCCAGAGGCCCCTTGGCAGCTTGACAAGCACTTTTCCCCCAGCCATGCCCCCAACCCCAAGCAACTCCTTTGCCTGCTTTGCACTTGCTAGAACTTTTCTTTTTAGATTTAGGGCACAGAAAACACCTGCATGGCCCACACTGCGACTCAACAGTAGTGTCTCCGTAGGTGCTCAGATGTGTCTGCCTCTGCCGCCTTCTTCTCTTTTAATATTTAACTTATTAGGTAGGAGTAGGAGAGTGTTTCCCATGAGACACAGAGAAACCAGGAAGCCTCAGGTACAAAAGTCTGATGCTTTACCACTTGGGCCATTTCTCAAGCTACAGTTTTTACCCCTGCCAGGGCTTCACTGGGGTTTTGCACCAGTGTGATTCTGCTGATCGTAGCAGTGTAATCCCAGTACGTTTTGTTGTTGTTGTTTGTTTGTACCAAAGCAGTGTGCAGCTCTGGTTTATAGTGGTCCAGGGGATTGAACCCGGGACTTTGGAACCTCAGGCATAAGATTTTCTTTCCATGGGAGTCGGGCAGTAGCGCAGCAGATTAAGTGCACGTGGCGCAAAGTGCAAGGACCTGTGTAAGGATCACAGTTCAAGCCCCAGGCTCTCCACCTGCAGGAGAGTCGCTTCACAAGCGGTAAAGCGGGTCTTCTGGTGTCTACCTTTCTCTCCCTCTCTCTGTCTTCCCCTCCTCTCTCCATTTCTCTCTGTCCTCTCTAACAACAACAACATCAATAACAACAGTAATAACTACAACAACAAGGGCAACAAAAGGGAAAATAAATATAAAAAAAATTTTTTTAAGATTTTCTTTCCATAACCAACCATTATGCTATCTTGCTCCATTGTTATCTCATTACTTTTTAATTTTTTTATTATTTTTTAGTTTAACAGTGATTTGCAAAATTAGGATCTTTTAATTTTCATTAGTGATTTAATATTAATTTAAAAAATTATGAGGGTCGGGCGGTAGCGCAGTGGGTTAAGCGCAGGTGGTGCAAAGCGCAGGGACCGGAGTAAAGATCCCGGTTCGAGCCCCCGGCTCCCCACCTGCAGGGGAGTCGCTTCACAGGCGGTGAAGCAGGTCTGCAGGTGTCTATCTTTCTCTCCCCTTCTCTGTCTTCCCCTCCTCTCTCCATTTCTCTCTGTCCTATCCAACAACGAATTGTGTCAACAAGGGCAATAATAATAACCACAACAAAGCTACAACAAGGGCAACAAAAGGTGAAAAAAAAATGGCCTCCAGGAGCGGTGGATTCATGGTGCAGGCACCGAGCCCAGCAATAACCCTGGAGGAGGAAAAAAAAAGAAAAAAAAAATTATAAGATAACAGTGTATAATTCTGCACCATTCCCACTACCAGAGTTCTGATACTTATTCCCTCCATTGGAACTTTTTTTCCCTTTTGTTGCCCTAGTTGTTTTTTTATTGTTGTTGTAGTTATTATTGTTGTTATTCATGTCGTTGCTGTTAGATAGGACAAAGAGAAATGGAGAGAGGAGGGGAAGACAGAGAGGGGGAGAAAAAGATAGAAACCTGAAGACCTGCTTCACCACCTGTGAAGCGGCTCCCTTGCAGGTGGGGAGCCGGCAGCTTGAACTGGGATCCTCAGGCAGGTCCTTGAGCTTTGCACCATGTGAACTTAACCTGTTGCACTACTACTGCCCGACTCCCGGAGCTTTTTCTTTCTTTCTTTTTCTTTTTTTCTTTTTGTATTTTACCCTCTGGGGTCATTGCTATGCCTGAACAATGCTGTTCTCAGCAGACTTTTTTTAAAAGTATATTTTAATTATTTATTTTCCTTTTTGTTGACCTTGTTGTTTTATTGTTGTTGTAGTTATTATTGTTTTTGATGTCATCATTTTTGGACAGGACAGAGAGAAGTGTACAGAGGAGGGGAAGACAGAGACAGGGAGAGAAAGATAGACACCTGAAGACCTTCTTCACCGCCTGTGAAGCGACTCCCCTGCAGGTGGGGAGCTGGGGGCTTGAACCGGGATCCTTATGCCGGTCCTTGCACTTCGTGCCATGTGCACTTAACCTGCTGCGCTACTGCCTGACCCCCAGCAGACTTTCTAAAATTATCTTTACTTATTTATTGGATAGGAACAGCCAGAAATTGAGAGGAAGAGTGAGACAGAGAGGCAAAGAGACACCTGCAGCCCTGCTTCACCACTTGTGATGCTTTCCCCCTGCAGTGGGGACCAGAGTCTTAAACCTGGAACCTTGTGCATTGTAGCATATGCACTCAACCAGGCACACCACCATCTGTTCCCCCCCCCTTTTTTTTTTTTTACCAAAGCACTAATCAACTCTGGCTAATGGTGGCACGGGGGATTGAACCTGGGACTTTGAAGCTTTACACATGAGATTCTCTGCATAACCAGTATGCTATCTACCCCAGCCCCCCAGACTTTTTTTTTAAAGAGGGTGAGAGAGAGGCAGAGGGGTGGGGGGAGAAGGAAGGACACCTGCAGCACTCAGCACTGCTCCATCACTCATGAAGTTCCCCCCTGCAGGTGGGGACCTGGGGCTTGAACCCAAGTCCTCAGACATGGTAATATGTGCACTCTACCTGGTGAGACATTGCCAGCCCCCTCAAGGGTATAGTGTGTGTGTGTGTGTGTGTGTGTGTGTGTGTGTGTGTGTGTGTGTGTGTGTGTAAGTCACCAAACCAAGCCAAAGTCCCTTGCCTACATCATAACTACTGGAGTTCTCACAATGTCTAAGAGACCGTCACAATTTTGCTTTGTTCAGTCTTCTGTAGTCTACCAGTGAGTGAAACCACTGGGTAATTTTCTTTCACCTTTTCTCTTCAGTGCACCTCATCCTCCACCCACAGGTCTTGAGTCTCTACCCTCGGGGAGCCTAGAATCCAGTTAGTAAGCCAGAGTGGAGTCTTCTCCCCAGCGCCCCTCAAATGCAGGCATGCCTCTTGCCTAGCCCAAGGGCCTGGAGACAAAGTCTCAATGCTGAGAGGAGAGAGGACTGTCCTGGATGCAGGGCTGTAGGGCAGGGCGAGATGGGAAGGCAAGTGGAGTGTGGGCAGCTGTGGATGGCAGAGGAGACCCTCAGCAATGGGGGGGGGGGCAGCTGCTGCTGGGCGTGTCCCCACAGACAGGAGACACTGAGGTCCAGGAAGGTAAAGCAGATTCAGATTCAGTGGACACCCCAGAAAGGGGACAAACAGACTAGGACACAGAGGTGGACAGATTTCAGAGAAGTGGACAAGACCTGTGACATGGCAGACAAGCCGGGCTGGCCTAGTGTCACTGGGCTTGTCCCCAGCCATACTCATGAGGCAGCTGCCTCTCCTTGACCTTCCTGGGTCTGCCCCCACCCCAAGGCTGAATTAGCTGCCTGTTGGGTTCAATCAAGTTGGCTGAGAGTTTAAAATCCCCTGTCTTGGCCACAGTACCGGGGATCAGGCAGCAAAGGGATAATCAGTCTATTTCAGGCACCCAAAGAGGGTTAGGAACACAAAAAAGAAGCCCCTCCATTGAACTCTGGTCCCACCCCCAGCAGCCTCGGGAAGGAGACCCGGGTGCCCTTGCCTAATGCTCAGAACTGCTGATTCCGCCGGTTCGCCCCTCATCGCTAATCCCATCTCCACTGCTCCTTAGATGGGATTGGGGTTCCAGGCACTGAGACCTGCCCCCACCTCCACCTCAGGCAGTTTACAAATTCCCCACGTCATCCGCCCCCCCAGGGACCCGCCTGTGAGCTGAGCCGACTGCACAGCAGGCTGGGAGCAAGGGCTGTCCCAGAGAACCCATCTGGCTGGTGGCACAGGTAGGTGACAGCGAGTTCTGGGGAGAGCATGGGGCAGGAGGATGGCACATTCATGTGTCACTTCAGACTGACTCAGCTGGGTCGTTTCTGTGTGTTTGTGAGAACCGTTGCCGAGAGGGAAATGGGGAGCTGGGGAGTGGAGGGAGAGCAGGAGTGGGAATGCTCTGCTTATCCGGAACCTCTGGGAACGGATAATAACTGGGAGACGATGCTTAATGGCTCACTTGGGTAGTGTGCTGCTCTGCCACCTGCGCCACCCAGGTCCCGGCTGGACACCATCACAGTGACGGAAGCTCTGGTGCTGTGGTCTCTCTCTCTCCCCCCCCCCCCCCCCCGTCTTCCCCCATCCCCCCCCCCCCCCCCCCGTCTGTCTGAAAAGAGAAGAGAAAAAAAATGATATGGGAGTCTAGTCTGGCAGTTAAGCGCACATGGCACGAAGCACAAGGATGGGCATAAGGATCCCGGTTCGAGCCCCCAGCTCCCCACCTGCAGGAGTGGGGGGTTGCTTCACAGGCGGTGAAGCAGGTCTGCAGGTGTCTGTCTACCCCTCCTCTCCTGACTTCTGTCTGTCCTATCAAAAAAAATTGCTTAGTTTTGCTGTGACTTTTAGGGTATGTTCTACTTCTTTTTCTTCCTTCCTTCCTTCCTTCCTTCCTTCCTTCCTTCCTTCCTTCCTTCCTTTTTTCCTTTTTTTAACATCAGAGCACTACTCAGCTCTGGCTTAGGGTGGTGCAGAGAATTGAACCTGTGACTATCTACCCCCACCCTTGTTCTTATATTTCATAGAACAATATCATGCTAGAAAGTTAAAGGTTGGGTGGGAGTAGATAGCATAATGGTTATGCAAAGAGACTCTCATACCTGAGGCTCTGAAAGTCCCAGGTTCAATCCCCTGCACTGTCATAAGCCAGAGCTGAGCAGTGCTCTAGTTAAAATAGAAAATAAACTTAAAGGGCTATTTTATCCATCTTGTGAGATAAATAGATTTAGTTATCTTTTGAGATAGCTGGAGATTCATTTGAAAGAAAGAGGAAAACCAAAGCTTCCCTTGGGCTTCTGGGGGCCAGGCATGGGGGCAGGGAGCCTCTGGCTTGTAAGTCCTGCACTTTCCCTGCTGATGGTTTCCCCTGCCAAGCTTGATTATTTTATTTCCTGTTGTAAAGTGTGTTTATTTTTTTTAATTTACTTTAAAATTTTTAATTATCTTTATTTATTGGATAGAGACAGCCAGAACTTAAGAGGGTAGGGGAGATAGAGAGGGAAAGAGAAAGAGAGACACCTGCAGCCCTGGTTTACCACTTGCAAAGCTTTCCCTCTGTAGGTGGGGACTGGGGGCTTGAACCCAGGACCTTGATCACTGTAACATGTGCACTCAACCAGGTGCACCACCACCTGGTCCCTAATTTACTTTTAAGTGATTTTTGAATTAACATAAGATAGAAAGGGAGAGAGAACCAGAGCATCACTGGCACACAGGATTCCTGGGATCAAACTCAGAATCTCATGATCCCACCTTTGGTGGTTTATTCACTGTGCCACCTCCCAGGCCTTTATTATAAAGACATATTTATTTATTTATTTTTAATATATATATATATTTTAATATTTATTTAATTAATTTATTTATTCCCTTTTGTTGCCCTTGTTGTTTTATTGTTGTAGTTATTATTGTTGTTGTCGTTGTTGGATAGGACAGAGAGAAATGGAGAGAGGAGGGGAAGACAGAGAGGAGGAGAGAGACAGACACCTGCAGACCTGCTTCACCGCCTGTGAAGCGACTCCCCTGCAGGTGGGGAGCCGGGGTTCGAACCGGGATCCTTATGCCGGTCCTTGTGCTTTGCGCCACTTGCGCTTAACCCGCTGCGCTAAAGCCCGACTCCCCAACATATTTATTTACTTATTTATGTGTTTATTTATGAGAGGAGGAGAGAGAACCACTCTAATGCACAGCAATGCCAGGGTTTGAACTGAGAATCTAACACTATCCCTTGAACCACCTTTGGGACCATTTTTGTTTATTTTCTTTTTAAGGGGGATACAGAGACCAGAGGTCTGTTCATCTATGGATGGTGGTAGTGCCTAGGATTGATCCTGAGTCCTCAGGAACGCAAATCCTGTGCACTAGCACACTGAGCTGTCTGCCTGACCTACGGCTGAGTTTTAAATGCAGCATGACTGGGGCCTGGGGTGTGACTCAGAGGGTAAAGCACACAGCCTCTGGTGTTGGGTCCTCGGCATCGTGTGGGAAGATCCATGGACACCACCAAAAGGAACTCTGGTTCGGGAGTGGGGCTGTGGTGTTTCTCCTTTCCTGGTTCTCTCTTTCTCTGGAAAACTACAAAATAACAATAATAAAGGGGAGACAGGAAGTGGCCAAGCAGCTATAGTGCATGCAGGAGGCCCTGGGTTCATTCCCTGGTGCTGCATTAAAATACCTGCAGGCGGGGAGCCAGGGGCTCGAACCAGGATCCTTACGCTGGTCCTTGCGCTTTGCACCACGAGTGCTTAACCCGCTGCGCTACCGCCTGACTCCCCACCTCTTTTTAAAAAAAAAAAAAAATAATAAGCTAGGCAAGGCTAAGTATGATGACAGCAAAGGCCAGAAAGTTAAATTTTCTAAATATTATTTAATGAGATAAATAGATAGACAGACAGACAGATAGAGAGGTAAAGAGAGAGAGAGAGAGAAGAGAGAGACCCCATAGCATTGAAGCTGCCTTCAGTGTAGTGGGACCTAGTGGAATCCCGCTGGAATTCTTGGTGTGCTTTACTGAGATATGTTTGCAGCTCATCAAGAAAAAAATAAAATAAAATAATTTTTTTTCTCTAAGAAAGCCTGTGCTGGGACTTTAGTTCAATGATTCATGTGTGTGAGGTCTTGAGTTCAAGTTCTGGCACCAAAACATTGAAAAAATAAAGTCCTATGGGGGGCGCTGGGCAGTGGCACAGCTGGTTGAGCACACATGTTACAGTACATAAGGGTCTTGGTTCAAGTCCCCACCTACAAGGAGGAAGCTTCACAGTGGTGAAGCAGTGCTGCAGGTATCTGTCTCGCTCCCTCTCTGTCTCCTCTTTCGCTCTCAATTCCTCTCTATCAAATAAACAAATAAATACTTTAAATAAATAAGTAAAAGGGCCACCGAATGGTGGAGCAGCTGGTTGAGAACACATGTTGCTAAGCACAAGGACCTTGTGCCTCTGGGCATAAAGCTCTCCCCGTGACCCCGCAGGTGGGGGCCTGGAGCTTGAACCTGGGTCCTTATGCAGTAACATGGGCACTATACCAGTTATGCCACCACCAGCCCGTTAAATAAATAATGATTTTAAAAAGTAGAGGATGGGCAGGGGTAGATAGCATAATGGTTATGCAAACAGACTGTCATGCCTGAGACTTCAAAGTTCCAGGTTCAATCCCTTGTACCACCGTAAACCAGTCCTGATCAGTGCTCTGGTAAAAAAAAAAAAAAAAAAAAAATGTAGAGGGAGACAGAGTGAGAAGGAGCAAAACCACAGCAGGGCTCAGGTGGCTCCACCTTGCATGGTGCTCCACGTGGGGGTGGGGGTGGGGGCTTGAACCTGGTCCTCATGCATGGTAAACAGTGCCTGACCAGGCGTACTGTCTCTCAGCCCCCTCACACAGCTCTCGTACCAGAACGTTCTCTGGCTTTAAATCCAGGGTCACCTCACCTTCCCTCTAGCTCCTCACACACATCCCACATCCTGGGGGAGACAGCATGGCAGCCAACATGAAGACCGGCAAGTCTGCAGACTATGTCATCTTCAAGAAGGTGTCCCGGGACAAGTCGGTGAGTGGTTGTGTGTGTGTGTGTGTGTGTGTGTGTGTGTGTGTGTGTCCAGAGCATGGAGTCTGGGCAGGGGAAACATAATAGTTCTATAGAAGACTTTCATGCCTGAGGCTCTCAGGTATCAGGTTCAGTCTCCAGCACCACCGTACACCAGACCTGAGCAGTGGGCTTGTAAAAAAAAAATCTATTCATGGACGGATGCACGCATAGCTAGGTAGATAGACAGATAGATATTTTAGATGTTTTTTAATAGTGGCTTGGGGGTTGGTGCTGTGACTCTAGCATTAAGCTTGGAATTATGAGCTTCTATTTCCTCTTTCCTCTCAATTTCTGGCTCTCTATTCAATCGATAAATAAAGATAATAAAAGCAAAATATTAAAGGGGGCCAGGCGTGGCACACTGGGTTAAACACACATAATATGAAGTGAAAGGACTGGCACAAAGATTCAGGTTCAAGCCCCTGGCTCCCTACCTGCAGGGAGCTGTTTCATTCTGATGAAGCAGGTCTGCAGGTGTCTATCTTTCTTTTCGCCTCCCTGTTTTCCCTTCCTCCCTCAATTTCTCTCTGTCCTATCCAACAGCTACAACAGTAGCAGCGACAACAATAACAATAACAACAATGGAAAAAATGGCCACCAGGACCAATGGATTTGTAGTGCAGGCACTGAGCTCCAGTAATAACCCTGGAGGCAAAAATAAATACAAATAAAAATAATTTAAAGAAAGAAAGAAAGTTGGCCTGTAGTGGTCAGGCCCCAGCAGCAACAAACTTATTATATCATATGAGATAGAGATTCACAGGAAAGAGAAGCCAGAGCACAGGCAGGCAAGGCAGAAATTGAGAGGGGAAAGGAGAGAGAAAGAGATACCTGCAGACCTGATTCGCTGTTTGCAAAGCTTTACCCCTGCAGGTGGGGATCAGGAGCTTGAACCCGGGTCCTTGTAAATGGCCACATATCTGCTCTCCTAGATGCACCACTGCCCAGCCCCACCATCCTTGTAATTAAAAAAGTTTTTTTTTTTTGATCATGTGTATCAATTCTCTGGATTCCACCTAAGAGTGTAGTTTTGATTCCACAAATGGAAGTTGCCTTTCATATCTTCACTTATTTCACTAAGGAGAATTACCTCCAGTTTCATCCATTTTGTCTCATTCTTTTTTGAATGCAAAGTAGTATTCCATGGAGTATATATCCCACAACTTCTTTAGTCAGTTACCTGTTAATGGACATTTAGACCATCACTGCTGACATAAAAAATTTACAGGGGCCCGGCAGTGGAGCACCTGGTTAAGCGAACACATTGCTATCTGCAAAAAACAAACAAACAACAAAAAATCAAAACAAACAAACAAAAAAAGGTTTGAGCCTCTTCCCCATCTGTGGGGGGGGGGGGGAGTTTCATAAGTGGTCAACCAAGCCCTGCAGATCTTTTTTTGTCTCTCCCCTTCTCTATCTCCCCCTTCTCTCAAATTCTCTCTGTCTCACCAAATTGGAGAAAAAAAAAAAAGGAAAAAAATGACCACCAAGAGCAGCAGATTCATCATTCAGGCACCGAGCCCCAGTGATAAACTTGGTAGCAACAAGAAAAAAATGTACTTATTAACAAGAGAGAGGGGCCAGGTGGTGGCACACCTGGTTAAGTGCCCACATTACAGTGCACAAGGACCCAGGTTCAAGTCCCCAGTCCCCACCTGTGGGAGAAAGCTTTGAGAGTGGTGAAGCAGTACTACAGGTGTCTACCTGTCTTTCTCTGTCTCTATCATCCCTTTCTCTCTCAAGTTCTGGCTCTCTAGCCAATAAATAAATAAATAAAAATAATTAAAAGAGAAAGAGAGAGAGAACCAGAGCATAACCCTGGCACATCCAGTGCCAAGGTTCAAATGCTGGGTCTCATGCCTGTAAGTCCTGCACTCTACCTGCCCTGCCACCTCCTGCACTCTGGCTGCTGGTTTTGAACTCCTCCTCTTGCAGGTGACCATCTACCTGGGGAAGAGAGACTACATCGACCATGTGGACAAGGTGGAGCCCGTGGGTAAGCTGAATGTGGACTGAGATCTGAAACAGGCTCAGTGGGAAAGCTAGTCTCAAAAGACCACAGGCAGTATGACTCTGTTAACTTAGGATTCTTATCTTTTACATTTTATTTTTATTCTTTTTTCTTTTGAAGAGAGAGACAGAGACCAAAGCACTTCTCAGTGCAGGCTTATTGTAGTGGTGCTGAGAATGGGACCTGGGACTTCAGAGCCTCAAGCATGACAAGTCTCTATCCCCCTGGCCCATTACGGTGACATTTTTTTTTTTTACTGTGACGTTCTTTTTTTTTTTTAATTTCTATATTTTTCATTTTATTTATTTCTTTTCCTTTTGTTGCCCTTGTTGTCTTTTTTTATTGTTGCTGCTGTTGTTATTGATGTCATCGTTGTTGGATTACTGAACATTCTTAAGATGGTCTTGAGATGCCATTCCCAGGGTCTGTGTGGGGGTGTGGGCTGAGGTGGCCTGAAGAAGCATTTTAGAGTGAGGGGCAGCTCTGGCCCAGCTTTGAGTGGTATTTCCACACTTCTCCACACCAATCAAATGCCTCAGAAGCAGTCACACCTCATAGACCATATCCGTTCCTGGGGTTGACGCCACTCTAATTATCTGCGCTACAGCCACTGGGAGAAACTGAAGGACAGACACATGGCAGCCTCTCTGTACTTACTGTCTCTGCAGCTTTCCAGGAATCTATAGTCATTTCAAAGCACAAAGTTATTATTGTTATCGTTATTATTTTAGTGTAGAAACTGGCATCATCAGGCTGGGAAGATAACATAATTGTTCTGCAAAAGATTCTTATGCCTAAGGCTTTGAGGTCCCAGTTTCAATACCCAGCTTGACAACCATAAACCAGAGCTAAGCAGTGCCCTTATTAAGTTTTGTTTCTGACCGTACCCATTACAAATTAAGACAAACTGAGGTCAACACAAGACATAGAGGAAGATGAAATATGTATTTACACACGCACGTAGAATAGCCATTACAACAACTTACATATGTAAAGACACAGGAACTGACACACAAAGACCTCAGGAGAGCTGAGGGTTCCCCCCACCCCCCGTAAAGCCAGAGTGCCAAAAGTGGCCCCATCGCCTGGGAGAGAGAGACCGAGAATCTTCAAATTCACTATCTTTTTATAAGGGTCAAGAACAGAATGGTCACTCTTATCCCAAGGGGCAGAGGGGTGTTTTTTTGTGTGAGTTCTGTAATCTCACTCTTTGAAAACAGTTGTCCTTGGGGCATTCAGCAGGAGGGAGTCTCTTAACATCTGAAGAGCCAGTTGGCCTTGGGTGCTGAGCAAGAGGGAGTTTCCCAATATCTGAGGAGCCAGGTGGCCTCTGTCAGGCCTCCTGAGAAAATGGAGAACTTTTAAAATAAGAGAGCTCTGAGAAAAGTCTCTGGGTAAACTCGCTCTCTCACACCCTGATCTTACTCTTTATATATCTCTCTCATTAAAATAAAATAAAAATAGAAATGTTAGGAAAAGATGACCAGAGGGCTCTGAACCCCAATTCCACTAGGACTCAGAGAGAGAAGAGGAAACAAGGGAAGACATTTGGAAGCAATAACAGGTGTAGGTGTGACTTAGAAAGGAAGAGAAGGTGGTCCGGGAGGTGGTGCAGTGGATAAAGCATTGGACTCTCAAGCATGAGGTCCTGAGTTCAGTCCCCGGTAGCACATGTGCCAGAGTGATGTCTGGTTCTTTCTCTCTCTCTATCTCTTCCTATCCCTCTCGTTGATAAATAAATAAAATATTTTTTAAAAAAAAAAAAGAAAGGAAGAGAAGGCAGGACCATAGGAAAAAATGGGCAAAAATATAGATAGCTAGACAGACAGACAGTTATAGAAATAATGGTGGGGGCCGGGTGGTGGCGCACCTGGTTAAATGCATATATTACCATGCATAAGGACCCAGGTTCAAGCCTCCAGTCCCCACCTGCAGGGAGAAAGCTTCATGAGTGATGAAAGCAGGGCTGTAGGTGTCTCTCTGTCTCTCTTCCTTTCTATCTGCCCCCTCTTAATTTCTTTCTGTTCTATCAAATAAGATAAAGTTTAATTATTAAAAATAATAATAATAGTCAACCCATGTCTGTGTCCTTGGGAGAACCACTGCAGATTCCAATGGAGAGAGTAAGGGGACACAGAACCCTGGTGGTGGGAACGGTGTGGAGTTGTACCCCTGTTACCTTGTAATTTGGTACAATATTAAGTCACTAATAGAAGAATGAGCCATGAAAATCATTAGTTAAGGGGCTGAAAGAAAGCTTACCTGGGGTGGTACCTGCTTGGCCATGTTTACAAGCCAGGTTCAAGCTGGACCTGCCACATTGGGTGGAGCTTCAGTGCTGTGGCGTCCTTCCCTCTGCCTCTGTGTCTCTGCCTTTCTGTTTTAAATATTTTATTTATTTATTTTGGATAGAAACAGACAGAAGTTGAGAGGGAAGGGGAAAAGAGGGAGACAGACAGAAAGAGAGAGAGACACCTGCAGCACTGCTTCACCACTTGTGAAGGTGGGGATCAGGGGCTTGAACCTGGGACCTTGAGCACTGTAACATATAGCTGAACCAGGTGTGCACTACCTGGCCCCTCTCTCTTTATCTGAAAAAGTCAGCCTGGAGTGGTGACACCCCAGCAATAGAAAGAAATAAAGATAGGAAGATAGAAAAAAGAGAGAAAAGGCAAGGAAGGGAGAGAGGGGCGGGGAGGAAGGGAAAAGGAGGGAGAGAGAGGGAGAAAGGAAGGGAAAGGGAGAGAGAGAGAAAGAAAGAAAAAGATGAGCTACTTAAAGCCTTAAAAGTGATCAGGGGGCTGGGTCGCGGCATTCCTGGTTGAGCGCACATGTTAACAATGTGCAAGGTCCTGGGTTCAAGCCCCCAGTCCCCACCTGCAGGGGGAAAACTTCACCAGAGGTGAAGCAGTGTCGCAGGTGTCTCTTTGTATCTGTCCCTGTCTTCTCCTTCCTTCTCAATTTCTGGATGTCTCTATCCAATAGATAAGTAAAGATGATGATGATGATGATGATGATGATATGATCAGGACTTAGCCTGTGGGATGTGTGTAAATGCTGGTAGGAGACAGCTGAGCATGGAGAGCAGTTCACTGAATCACGTGTGGGGCCGACTCCCGTCTCCTCAGTGAAAACCCTCAGGACTGTGTCCACCCTTTCAGGGAAGAGACAGAGGCAGAGGCCTCCCTGGTGCTTTCTCTCCACCTGACTCCTGACTTCCCCCTCAGTGAGCACAGACCACGGCTTCTGTCTCTCCCACCCCCTCACTGTCTTCTCTCTTCTTGTACAGATGGTGTTGTGTTGGTAGATCCGGAGCTCGTGAGGGGAAAGAAAGGTGAGTGGGGCCCATGCTCTAAGGGCTGACGGACCGGCCAGGCTCTGGGAAGAAAGCATTTTCTAGGAGGGAGGCCTAGGACCCTCCCTCTTGGCCACGTACCCCCTGCAGTCTAGGAGACCAGTGTCCTGTCGAGTGTCCCAGTGTCACATATGAGGACTGGGGGGAAGCGGAAGCCACTTAACCACCGGCAGAAGTCAGCAGTGGACAGAGTGGGGGCCCAGGCCAGGGGCAAAGTTGGGGTGCTCCTTGGTGGGTGGGGGATGCAGCCTGCTGATTTGTCACCCCAGTCTCACAGCTGCTTTTCCTTCTGATCAGACACTGACTCACCCCCAGTCCTCAGAGGCCTCTGTGAGCCGTTGCTACTGGCAACTGCAAAGAATGGGTCCTCACCTAGATGAGCCGGCAGCTGTGTCACAGGCAACAGTGGGGACGGGATGCACCTCCTCCCACCTGTCCTCTCCCTAGCAGGTGTTTCTTACACCAGGAGGAGCTGAGCGGGGCCTGAGAGCCTGGGGCCACCTTTTCCCAGGGAGTGAAACCAAGTCTTCTGTGGCACACTCCTATTAGGGACTTGGGGTTTGGGAGGAAAGGAGAGGGCCCAGACAAAATCCTCAGTCAGCCTCTGCCCGAAACAGGGAGAACACTTCATGATGCTTCGTGCTGAAGAATCAGATGTTTGTTTCCTGTCTTCTGGGGAACATGTTATTTTGCTTTTTATTTTTACTTATTTTTATTGGATAGAGACAGAGAGGAATTGAGAGGAGAGAGAGAGAGAATGAGAGAGAAAGAGAGAGAAAGCTGCAGTATTGTTTCACCACTTGTGAAGCTTCCCCCATGAAGGTGGGGATGGAGCTTGAACCCCAGCCCTCGCACATGATAACGTGTGGGTTCAGCCAGCTGTGCCACCACCCAGCCCCTTCTGTCAGGTGGAAAACAAAAGCAATAGAGGGGGCGAGGGTGGGGCTGGCATGTGTTTGCCCCTTTCTAGGCACTAGGCCCTGCGTTCAAGCCTCAGGATCACACGGGAGCACCACGGATGCCATGGTGTCTCCCTGTCTCTTTCCTCTCTCTGTTAAAAAAAAAAGTCAGGGAGTGCAATAGGTTACGTGCAGGTGGCATAAAGCACAAGGACCAGCATAAGGATGCTGGTTTGAGCCCCTGGCTCCCCACCTGTAGGGGAGTCGCTTCACAGGCGGTGAAGCAGGTCCCCCTCTCTGTCTTCCCCTCCTCTCTCCATTTCTCTCTGTCCTATCCAACAATGACGACATAAACAACAATGGTAACTACAACAATAAGACAACAAGGGCAACAAAAGGGAATAAATAAATATTAAAATAATTAAGGAGGGGCCTGGTGGTGATGCACCTGGTCGAGCACACATGCATACACATAACCAGGTTCGAACCCCAGCAAATAACCCTGGAGGCAAAAAAAACCATAAATAAATTAATTAAGAATAGGAAATTGAAAGCTGGGGAGACAGTATAATGGTTCTGCAAAAGACTGTCAGGCCTGAGACTCTGAAGTCCCAGGTTCAGTCCCCAGCACCAGCAGAAGTGAGAGCTGAGGACTCTCTGCTGTCTCTTTCTTTCTTTCTTTCTTTCTTTCTTTCTTTCTTTCTTTCTTTCTTTCTTTCTTTCTTTAAAAATATTTTTAAAAATGTATTCCCTTTTGTTGCCCTTGTTTTATTGTTGCAATTATTGTTGTTGTCATTGATGCTGTTGTTGTGGGGTAGGACAGGGAGAAATGGAGAGAGGAGGGGAAGACAGAGAGGGGGAGAGAAAGATAGACACCTGCAGACCTGCTTCACCACTTATGAAGCAACTCCCCTGCAGGTGGGGAGCCGGGGGCTCGAACCGGAATCCTTATGCCGGTCCTTGTGCTTTGCGCTATGTGTGCTTAACCCGCTGCGCTACTGCCTGACTCTCTTTCTTTCTTTCTCTCTTTCTTTCTTTCTTTCTTTCTTTCTTTCTTTCTTTCTTTCTTTCTTTCTTTCTCTCTTTCTTTCTCTCTTTCTCTCTCTCTTTCTTTCTTTCTTTCTTTCTTCTTTCTTTATTTCTCTCTCTTTTTCTCTCTTTCTTTCCTTCCTTCCTTCCTTTTTCCTGTATTTCTATCATTAAGATAGTTTTTTTTTTTTGGAAATGGGGTTAGAGAGGCAGCTTGGTGGCACTGGCACATGCCTGAGACCCTGGTCCCTGAGCCCCATCCCTATACCAACGCAGGTCATCTTTGTCCCCTCATGCTGCCCCGGAGTCCATGCACTTGGCCTGGGCCGTCCCAGCCCCTCACCTCCTACCTCTCCCCTTCCCCTGCCACCACCCCTCAGATGGCCTTTCCATAACACCTGTGCCCCTCTGGTGTCCTTCCCATCTTCCAGTGTTCGTCTCTCTGACCTGTGCCTTCCGCTATGGCCAGGAGGACATCGACGTCATCGGCCTCACCTTCCGCAGGGACCTCTACTTCTCCCGGGTCCAGGTCTTCCCTCCCGTGGGTGCTGCCAGTGCCCCCACGAAGCTGCAGGAGAGCCTGCTGAAGAAGCTTGGGAGCAACACGTACCCCTTTGTGCTCACGGTGGGTGACCCCCATCCACCCTTCACCCCGCCCCCACCCTGCACCTTGTCATGGCACTGCGACAGAGCCAGGACTTCCCTGGTGTGGCTCCAAATGGCAGCCTGGAGAAAATTTTAGATTGCCTGGCTGGACTGATCTTTTTTTAAATCCTTGAAAATAGCCTTGGAACCTTTGAAGGCCACTTTCAAGCCACCGTTTACATAGTTCCCTTCCTCCACTCCCTAATTACACCAGCCAGAGAGTGAGGGTTCTTTCTGCCCCCTTGTCTATAAAAAGAAGGCTGGCAGGAGGGTGGAGTTCCCCCCAGCACATGACCCCCAGTGACTGGAAGCTGACCTCAGCTTGGTGGGTCACAGCAGTAGGACCTCATTTCTAGGGGGCCCAGAGTACCAATGTCCACACCCATTGAGATTTGAGTGTGGCCTGGGGCTGGCTAGGTGATTCATCTGCATAACAGTTGGATGCTTTTTGTTTGTTTGTTTTTGGATAGAGACAGATAAATTGAAAGGAGAAATGGGAGACAGTGAGGGAGAGACCTGCAGCCCTGCTTCACCACTCATAAAGCTTCCGCCCTGCAGGTGGGGACCCAGGTTGAACCTGGGTCCTTGTACATGGTAATATGTGCATTCAACCAGATGTACCACCACATGGCTTCCAGTTGGATGTTTTGTTTTGTTTTTAAATATTTATTTATTTATTCCCTTTTGCTGCCCTTATTGCTATAGTTGTTGTTGTTGTTGTTATTGATGTTATTGTTGTTGGATAGGACAGAGAGAAATGGAGAGAGGAGGGGAAGACAGAGGGGGAGAGAAAGATAGACACCTGCAGACCTGCTTCACTGCCTGTGAAGCGACTCCCCTGCAGGTGGGGAGCCAGGGGCTCGAGCCAGAATATTACACCGGTCCTTGTGCTTTGCACCACCTGCGCTTAACCTGCTGCGCTACCGCCCGACTCCCCAGTTGGATGTTTTTTAAGTGTTGTTATTTTTTTAAAGAGATATTTGTTAACAAGAGAGAGGGGGAAGGAGGGAGAGAGAACCAACCAGTACATCACTATAGCACGTGCAGCACTGGGGATCATACTCAGGACCTCGTGCTTTCAAATCTGCTGCTCTAGTGGGTTAAGTGCAAGTGGTGTGAAGTGCAAGGACTGGCGTTAGGATCCCAGTTTGAGCCCCAGCTCCCCACCTGTAGGGAGGTCGCTTCACAGGAGATGAAGCAGGTCTGCAGGTATCTGTCTTTCTCTCCCCCTCTGTCTTCCACTCCTCTCTCCATTTCTCTCTGTTCTATCCAACAATGATGGTATCAGTAACAACAACAACAACAAAACAAGGGCAACAAAAGGGAATAAATAAATAAATATTTTTTAAAAACTTAAAAGAAAACTATCAAATCTGCTGCTCTACCACTGTGCCACCTCCTGGACCACTGGGTGGGCATCCTGACAGGCTGTACAACACAGACAAACCTCGTAGTCCTGCTGAGTAAGAGATCAGATAGCCGGGGCTGGGCGGTGGCACACCTGCTTGAGTGCACGGGTTATCATGTGCAAGGACCTCCACTTGTAGGGGGAACTGTGAGTGGTGAAGCAGCACTGCAGTTGCCCCTCTCTCTCTCCCTCTCTTTCTCCCCTTTCATTCTCAACTTCTCTCTGTCTCTCTCCTATCAAAAAGAGAGGCGAGAGGGAGGGAGGGAGCCAGAGGGAGAGAGAGAGAGAGAGAGGATAGACAAGCCCACATATTGTCAGGCTCCACTCACATGTGGTGCCTGGAGTGGCTAGTCCACACAGAGGAGTATTGAGTGGAGCTTAGCAGGGGCTGGCGGGGCCTGGGGTGTGTTGGAGGTGGGGTGGGGTGGAAGGGTTGGGAGTCTGTTTGGCATGATGGTGATGTTTTAGAGGTGGATGGTGCTGTGGGAGAACAGAGAATGTACTGGGCACCACAGGAGGAGACACTTCAGGAAGTTGACCTGTCGCATATGTTAACAGCTTCATAAAAAAAAAAAAAAAAGATGGGAGTCGGGCTGTAGCGCAGTGGGTTAAGCACAGGTGGCGCTAAACACAAGGACCCGCATAAGGATCCTGGTTCAAGCCCTGGCTCCCCACCTGCAGGAGTGTCGCTTCACAAGTGGTGAAACAGGTCTGCAGGTGTCTATCTTTCTCTCCCTCTCTCTGTCTTCCCCTCCTCTCTCCATTTCTCTCTGTCCTATCCAACAACAATGACAACAATAATAACTACAACAATAAAACAACAAGGGCAAATAAAAGGGAATAAATAAATAAAAATAAATATTAAAAAATATTTTAAAAGAAAGATTTGTTTATTGATGGAATGGGGGTGGGTACATGCAGTGCTAGGGATTGAACTCAGGACATCAGGCTTCAGCATCCAAAGTTTTATTCATTGTGCTGCCTCCCAGATTACAACAACAACTTTAAAAAAAAAAAATCACCTATAGAAAGTTAGGCTGGGGAGGCTGGATAGTGGCATACTGGGTTAAGTACACATAGTACAAAGCACAAGGACCCATTCAAGGATCTTGGTCCAAGCCTCCAGGTCCCCACCTGCAGGGAGGTCACTTCACAAGAGGTGAAGCAGGTCTGCATGTGCCTGTTTTTCTCTCTCTCTCTATCTTCCCCTCCCCTCTCAATTTCTCTCTGTCTTATTCCTTTTTTTAATTTTTTTTACATTCATTTATTTATTTTCCCTTTTGTTGCCCTTGTTTTTTTTAAATTGTTGTTGTAGTTATTATTGTTGTTGTTATTGATGTCATCATTGTTAGGACAGAGAGAAATGGAGAGGGGAGGGGAAGACAGAGAGGGAGAGAGAAAGATAGACACCTGCAGACCTGCTTCATTGCCTGTGAAGTGACTCCCCTGCAGGTGGGGAGCTGGGGGCTTGAACCGGGATCCTTACGCTGGTTCTTGTGCTTTGCGCCATGTGCGCTTAACCCGCTGTGCTACTGCCCGACTCCCCTTCTCTCTGTCTTATCAAAAAAAAAATTGAAAAAAAAAGTGGCCACAGGGAACTCTCAGAAGGCTAGAAATGGACCTACCCTATGACCCTGCAATTCCTCTCCTGGGGATATATCCTAAGGAACCCAACACATCCATCCAAAAAGATCTGTGTACACATATGTTCTTGGCAGCACAATTTGTAATAGCCAAAACCTGGAAGCAACCCAGGTACCTGTCCAATAACAGATGAGTGGCTGAGCAAGTTGTGGTATATATACACAATGGAATACTACTCAGCTGTAAAAAATGGTGACTTCACTATTTTCAGCCGATCTTGGATGGACCTTGAAAAAATCATGTTGAGTGAAATAAGTCAGAAACAGAAGGATGAATATGGGATGATCTCACTCTCAGGCAGAAATTGAAAAACAAGATCAGAAAAGAAAACACAAGTCGAACCTGAAATGGAATTGGCATATTGCACCAAAGTAAAAGACTCTGGGGTGGGTGGGTGGGGAGAATACAGGTCCATGAAGGATGATAAATGACATAGTGGGGGTTGTATTGTTAAATGGGAAACTGGGGAATGTTATGCATGTACAAACTATTGTATTTACTGTTGAATGTAAAACATTAATTCCCCAATAAAGAAATAAATTTTTTTTAAAAAGTGGCCACAGGAACAGTGGATTCGTAGTGAAGGCACTGAGCCCCAGTGATCCTGGAGGCAAAGAAAAAAGAAAAAAAAGAAAGAAAGAGAGAGAAAGAAAGAAAGAAAGAAAAGAAGTAAGGAAGGAAGGGAAGAAGGAAGGAAGGAATAAAGAAAGAAGGAAAGAAAGAAAGAAAGAAAGAAAGAAAGAAAGAAAGGAAAGAGAAAGTTAGGCTAGGGGAAAAATAAAACAAAGTTGGCCCAGAAAAAATAGCTCACTTGGTTGGTGCACTGCTCTGCCTTATGTATCATGGTCCCCTACTGCATTGAAGGAAGCACCAGTGCTGAGGTCTCTTTCACATTCTGTCTAAAAAAAATTATATAGAGGTTCACATGATAGCGTGGGTAGCGTACACATCACACCATGTAGGAGACCCTGGGTTTAATCCTCCTAGCCCTGTTTTTGAGACACACACACACACACACACACACACACACACGCACGCACGCACGCGCGCGCGCGTGCGCGCGCGCGCGCACACTCACTCACATATCCATACATATGACTCCGGGTATAGGGAGTTTGGGCGGGCACATCCTTTTCTCTGGCCACCCCACCCTGTGGTCATTTTCCAGTTTTTGTCAATGAATGCATACTTCCCAGAGGAAAGGAATGATGTGCTGTTTCTGCCCACAGTTTCCTGACTACCTGCCCTGCTCTGTGATGTTGCAGCCAGCTCCGCAAGATGTGGGCAAGGTGAGTTCTAGGTAAAATGCCAGCGAGTCTCCCCTTCCTTCTTTCCTTCTTTCCTCCCTCCCTCCCTCCCTCCCTCCCTCCCTTCCTTCCTTCCTTCCTTCCTTCCTTCCTTCCTTCCTTCCTTCCTTCCTTCTGCTTTAAGAAACACACACTGATGCAGAGAGGGTGGTGTAATGAGTCCACTCATGGCTCCTCTGCAGAGAGTATTAGCCTGCCCAGCCCAGAGAGGTCCCCATCCCCCAGGGTTCAGGGGTCAGTGCAGAGCAGCAGGTGCAAAGCAACATACAGGAGACTCCAGGGTGCATTCTGTGACCATGGTGACACTGTGAGACTAAAAAGCTGGAGAGAGGCAAAGGGACAGCCTGCTGGGGGCTCTGGGGGCTCACTAGGGGGCTGGAGATAGCTCATCTAGTAGAGGGTATATTTTGAAGGGCCGGGTGGTGGTGGACCTGGTTGAGCACATACATTACCATGCAAGAAGACCCAGGTTCAAGCCCTCACTCCCCACCTACAGGGGAGAAACTTCATGAGTGGTGAAGCAGGTCTGCAGGTGTCTCTGTTTCTCTCTCTCCATGTCTATCTCCCCCTCCCCATCAATGTATATCAATCCTATCAAAAAAAATAATAAAGGAACAGTGGCCTCTGGGAGCAGTGGATTTGTCGTGAAAGCACTGAGCCCCAGTGATAACCCTCGTGGCAAGAGAGAGAGAGAGAGAGACAGACAGACAGATAGACAGACATGCCCTGGTCTTGTTATGCACGAGGCCCTGGTTCAAGCCCTGGCTCCACACGGGGACACCATGGACAGCACTCAGGGGAGTTTTAGGGATGGTGGGGCAGTGCTGTGGCATCTGTCCATTATTTCTCTTAAAGAAAAGAAAAGGAAAGGAAAGGAAAGGAAAGGAAAGGAAAGGAAAGGAAAGGAAAGGAAAGGAAAAAAGGAAGAGAATTAAGAGGTTGGTGCTTAGAGACTGCTAAGCATTCAGCCTGTCTGCTGGGAGGAGCAAGGCTGTCCCACCCCTTCCCCCTGGGGGCTCTGCCTAGCTCACCCCTGCACACTGCCCGTGACCTCCAAGAGGTGTGACCAAAGGGACAGCTGACAGCCCTCTGCTCTCTGCCCTGTAGTGCTGTGGGGTTGACTTCGAGGTCAAGGCCTTCGCCACAGACAGCATGGAAGATGAGGAGGACAAAATTCCCAAAAAGTAAGAGCATGGTTGGGGGAGAGAATGCCCCTCACTTCAACTCTGGGCCCCAAGGCCCCTCCCACAGGGTCTTCTAGGCTGGGGTTAGAGGTCACAACTGTCAGGTCACCCAGACAGTAGAATCCCAGAGAGAAGAACAGCACCTGCTCCCTGGCCAGCACCCCACCTTCTGGAGTTCACCTGAGTCTGCTGGGGGTTATTCCTGATGAGTCCCAGGTGCCCAGGTGCTAACGGGGGACCCTCCGTGACCTCTGGTCCACAGGAGCTCGGTGCGTCTGCTCATCCGGAAGGTGCAGCATGCCCCTCTCAAGATGGGCCCCCAGCCCCGTGCCGAGGCCGCCTGGCAGTTCTTCATGTCCGACAAGCCCCTGCAGCTCTCAGTGTCGCTCAGCAAAGAGGTACCAGAGCCCCACCCCAGGCCCAGGCCCCTTGGCCTCACAACCAGTGTCTGTGGACAGCTGGTTCTGTGCTCCATAATATGGGCCTAGAAAAAGGGACCTTTAGAGGCTGGGTGGTGGCAAACCTGATTGAGCACAACAGCCGTGCATAAGGACCTAGGTTCAAGCCCCAGGTCCCCACCTGCAGGTGTCTGTGTGGGGGAGGGAACTTGATGCTTGTTGAAACAGGCCTGCAGGTGTCTCTCTGTCTTTATCTCCCCTTCTCATTCCCTCTCAATTTTCTATGTCTCCATGCAAAGAAATCAGTTAAGGGGCCAGATGATGGTTCACCTGGTTAAGCACTCACATTACAGTGCTCAGGACCAAGGTTCAAACCTTTGGTCCTCACCTGCAGGGGGAAAACTTCACAAGGCTGTAGGTCTCTCTCTGTCTCTTTACCTCTCTGTCTTTCTCTTTCCTCAGTTTCTCTCTGTCGCTATACAATAATAAATTAAAAACTATTTAAAAATTAATTAATTAAAAGAAAAGAGAAAGAAAAAGTAACCCTTGGAGGGCAGGGCACTGGCACACCTGCCACACTGCCATGTGCAATGACCTGTGTGTGAGCCCAGCTCCCCACCTGAGGCGGGGGATGCTTCACAACCATGAAGCAGGCCTGCAAGTGTCTTTCTTTCTCTCTCTCTTTCTCTTCACCTTCTCTCTCAATTTCTCTTTGTCCTATGTAATAAAAAGAAAGTAGAAAAAGAAGGAAAGAAAGAAAGGAAAGATGGTTGCTGGGAGTGGTGAATTTGTCATGTAGGTATCAAGTCCCAGTGATAAGTGGCAATAAAGAAAAAAATTTTAGGGGGCCCAGCAACGGCACACTTGGTTAAGTGCATGCAAGGACCTGGGTTTGAGCCCCTGCCCCCCACCTGCAGTGGGGATGCTTCATGAGCGATGAAGCAGGTCTGCAGGTGTCTATCTCTCTCTCACTTTCTGTCTTCCCTTCCTCTCTCAATTCCTCTCTGACTTGTCAAATAAAAAATAGGAAGGAAAAAAAGAAGAAAAATGTTTAAAAGAAAAAGTAACCCTTGGAACAGGGTCCCATTGGCCAGATTCTGTTCTTTGACAGTCCTCACAAGAATGGGATTGAGGGTGGGGTTGGACTTCACAAACCCAAGCTGCCAGCTGTCTCCTCCCAGCCCCAGCCCCCTCCAGGCCTCAGCTACTAGTGTGTCACCAACAGGGATGGGGGGAAAAAAGCCTTCACCTCCCTGACAAAGTGAGGTTCCACAGCTACTTAATGAGGGAATGTGCCCTACCGTGTGCAAATGCCACCTGCCAGTTGTCTTGGCTGAAGCAGGTGAGGGACCTCTAGCCAAGGCTGCACCTAGCCCCACATGCTCTGAAAGGGTGGGCATTCTTCCCTTGAGTCCCCCTCCCCAGGGACAATGGAGGAGCCCAGAGCCTCTGCTCTACGCCTTCTCCTGACAGACCTGTCCCTCTTCTCTTCCAGATCTATTACCACGGGGAGCCCATTCCTGTGACTGTGACCGTGACCAACAACACGGAGAAGACTGTGAAGAAGATCAAAGCCCTAGGTAGAGTGCGCCTTCTCCACACTGTGGGGTGAAACCTTCCGGAATGTCTCCATCTGGTTCTATTTCCCAAGGGTCTTTCTGTGGTGGCGAGTGGCCTCCCGGGTTCCTCAGAAGGGACTGTGGTGTGCACAGCAGAAGCAGAGCGGGTGGGGGGAGGCTTTCAGGGTCATCTCCAGTAGCTTGGTGCCAAGTTGGGGAATATTTTCAGTCTTGGGACACCCTTCCTGGCCCTTCAACCCCCATATGTAATGCTCTCAGGTCTCCCTGGAGAGGCTGTCAGGGCCCTGGGAAGAATCTTCATTCTTAAACTAGTCATCGTTTCAGTTGGCAAAAGTGGGGGCACATGTCAGGGACACCGGGTCATTCTAGGGGGCTCTTGGAGGGAGAGCCTATTTGAGCCCCCACTGGGATCCAGTGTGGTGGGGAGCTGGACCTGAACCTGGGAAAACCACTGATTTTTGAAAGGAGCCATTGCGTTTTCTGGAGCAAGGTGTGAAGAGCGTTTTGTCAGCTAGGCCCTAAGTTGAGGGGGGTCACATAGCTTGTCCCTTTTTCACTCTGAAACTCAGTTTTAGTGGATATTATAAACCAATCTTTTTTATTTTAACTGGATAGAGACAGAGAGACATCTGCAGCCCTGCTTCACTATTCATGAAGCTTTCTTCCTGCAGGCAGGGACCAGGGGCTTCAACCTGGATCCTTGTGCACTGCACTATGAGCACTTAACCAGGTGCACCACTGCCTGGCCCCTCAAACTCATCTTCTGACTCAGGTTGGCACTCAGATGAGTCAGGTGCAGGTGTCTCTCCCTGTCTGCTGATGGGGAAACTGAGGCATAGCAGGAGCTGGTAACTGGGCCAGTGTTGGCAGCTAATTGGCCTGGGACCAGGGCCCAACAGCCAGACTTGGGCCATTGTCCTGCCCTCACATCCACATTTAGATCAAGACTGGCTGCCCCATAAGGCTTCTCAGCAGGAGGGTGGAAGAAACTGCTCATGAGAGAGGAGAGAGGATGCTGGGAGGGAAGGGCAGGATAGGGAGAGGGAGAGAGAGAGACAGAGAGAGGAGGGGGAGTGAGAGAGGGCATGTGTGAGAGAGAGGGAGAAAAAGAGGGAGATAGAGAGCAAGATAAAGGAGATGAGAGGGAGGAAGAAGGAAGGAGAGGGAGGGAGAGAGGCTGGATGTGGTCTGCCTGGTTGACTGCACATGCTGCCATATACACAGCCCCAAGTTCAAGTCCACAGTCTCGTGTGCAGGGAGGGAGCTTCACAAGTGGTGGAGCAGTGCTGTAGGCATCTCTCTCTCTCTCTCTTCCCCTTCCCCTGTCAATTTCTCTCTGTCCTATCAAATTAAAAAATAATAGTAACAAAAGAACAAGTGGGGAGTGATGGAACCCCCAGATCTGAGGAGACAGGCTCAGGAGTGGGTGCAAGCACTGAGCTGGCTGTTGGGGAGCTGAGTCCCAGAACCCCCTCCTGGGAGCTCTGAGGTGGGGAATCCTGGCCTGGTGGTCCCTGGGGTGAGGCTGGGAGACAAAGGAGTGCTGCTACCTGCCGGGAGTCACCCCACCTCTCTCCACAGTGGAGCAAGTGGCCAATGTGGTCCTCTACTCCAGTGACTATTACGTCAAGCCGGTGGCCATGGAGGAAACACAGTGAGTGACTGTTGGGGTGTCTGTGTCCCCTGGGTGGGTGGACCTCTTGGCCGAGTTTCCCTTTTGTTGCTGGCTGAGGGGGGCAGGGAGGAGTGGACGGCACAGCCTGCTCCCACCCACTCCCTCACTTCCTTCTGCTTTCCTGGCCTTGAAGGGCAGCTGAGCCAGCTGGATTCTCCTGTCTTCAGATTCCCATGAGGTGCCTCAGGCTAGGAGGTGGTCTCACCCTGGGCGCAGCTGGAACTGTAGGTTCATCCTTGGGATCAGTTGGGGGGCTTGATGCCTGCCTACACCTTTAGACAGATCATAAAATCATCAAGCCAGTGTGGAAACCTCCCACCACCAACAGCTCATGTTGGGGTCCTGAGAACTTTCTTCCTTTACTAGACTTGTGATTAATCATCATTATCATCGAGAGAGAGAGAGAGAGAGAACCTAAGCATTGCTTTGGCGTATGTAGTGCTAGGGAACGAACTCAAGTCTCCATTGCTCCCAAGTCCTGGGGGCAACCACTGTACCACCTCCCCAGCCTTCACCCCCTTTGCTAGAATCTAAGGCAGGCAGGGCAGTGGCACACCTGGTTGACTGCACTCGTTACTCGTGTATAAAGACCTGAGTTCAAGCCCCCACTTCCTTTCCCATCTGCAAGGGGGAAGTTTCACGAGTGGTGAAGCAGGTCTGCAGGAGTCTTTCTTTCTCCCGCCCCTCTTAATTTCTCTCTGTCCTATCAAATAAAAAAAGAAAAAAGAAAAGTAAGTAAGTCAGAGGTGGTGGTGGGGGAACATGGCTGCCAGGAGATGTGGCCTTATAGTGCAAGTCCCTCGGTACCTTCTTTTCAGGACTAACTAGGAAGTCAGGTCGTTTCACCACAAGCCTCCTCTAGAGAGGAGAGGTCTAGCAGGTCCTGTCCCCTCTGTCACTGGAGAGTGTTCTAAACTCCTCTGCTTGCAAAACAAACCGTGATCTCACTTATGGCAAAGAGGAAGGTGAGGAAGACACGCGGGTGCAGCCAACCAGCCTCACATCATATTGAAACAGCAACTGTGGGCCAAACTGCTGCCCAGACCAGACCCAGACTTCAGTGTACCGAGGGAGTGGAAAGGGGCAGGCAGGAGAGAGCCAGAACCCACTGCACCCCACCCCTGGCCAGCTGGGCTCTCCTCTATCACTGAGGCCCTGTCCTTGCAGGCCCTAGGCCGAGGGAGGAGGGCGTCTTCCTAGCAGGAATGGGAGGGAGTGGGCCCTGGCTGAGCGCCCCACCCAATGCTACCCCATTACCTGGCCCTCTGCTCAGCTCTTGAGGGCATTTTGGACACATTTTCAGAAAGCTGGAGATCTGTCTAGGGCCTCCCTGAGGAGAGGGTCAGCTTCCTTTCTCCTACACAGTTAGTGACTGTTGGGGTGTGAGGAAACACAGTGAGGAAACACAGTGAGTGACTGTTTCCTCACAGTCACCTCTTGCATGCAGTGCCCACCTCTGTCTCTGCTGCTCAGGCCTATCCCAGGAGGCCCCTGGGGGCCCAGAAAGGGAGGCACGGGCCCTTAGCCCCCACAGAGTGAGCCCAGGAGTCTCCACACACCCAGGGAGACCCCCGGGTGAAGGTCAGCTTCCCTGCCTGTTTCATGGTAGGTGAGGGAAACGGCTGTGTCTTCAGGCTGTGCCCTGGCCCCGTCTGCTCCCAGGCCTGCCATGTTGGCACTGGCTACTGGCTCCCTCAGGTGTTGTGTCAGGGAAAACACATGGCTATGTAACCAGGGGCCTGCTTCCTTGGCTGCAGAATGGTGGGGGGGGGGGGGTGTGTGGGGGCTGGGGGCAGGTTTCCCAGCAGAGACAGCACCCCTTCCTTGGGTTGGAATAAGGCTCAAGGTTGTTGGCCGAGGGCTGGTGTGTGTAAAAGGCAGAGCCGGCTCTCCAGCCTCAGACGCTACCCGGCGATGAGCTGGGATGTCACCAGACCTGTGGAAACTGCCCCCTTCTCCCCTGCTGGCATGTCCCCCGCCCTCTCCCAGTCCCACATTCCACCTTTGACCCCACAGGTTTCCTGCCTGTTGATGCTGGAAGCCCACCATCCAAATGGTGATGGCCCAGCCTGGGAGGAGGTGCAGGGGACAAAGCCTTGGACTCCCTGGTTTGATTCCTGGCATCACAGGTGCCACAGTGATGCTCCAGCTCTCTTTCTACCCACTCCTCTCTCTCATTAATAAGTAGATACATGTTTTGTTTTTTTTTAAAAAAAAGTAAATGGGTATAATCCAGGAGATGGAATGGTAGATTAAAGCATTATACTCTCAGCCATGACATCCTGAGTTTGATCCTCAGCAGAACATGCACCAGAGTGATCTCTGGCTCTCTGGCTCTCTCCTCCTATCATTCTCATCAATAAAGAAAACCTTAAAAAAAAGTAAATGGTGATGGGGGAATCTGGGAGAGAAGGGGTGTGCAACCATGAACCCCAGTCATCCTGCTCTGTCTGGTTCACAGGTGGAGACCCTCCCTGCCCTTCTGAGAGCCCCCCACCCCTACAGGAGCTTTAGACAGGAGACTGTCAGCCAGGACTCGTAGCTGGGTTCACTGTGTGTTCTCTGGAGGAGACTGGGGCCCATCTAAACCCATAGAACATTCTGGAAGTTTAGCAGTTTTTTAAAGTTGTTTTTTTTTTTTTTTTGGTAGAGGGAGAGGGAGAAAGAGACCACAGTGCATCCTTCAGTGTGGTGGGGGCTTGTGCAAGGCCCAGGCACACAAGGGAAAGGCCTGGCATGGCCACCCACCTCCTCTGAGGCGTCCCTGTGCTGTCCCACTCTCACAAAAGCCCTGGCCTTACACAGTCCACCGAGCTTCCACTTCCTGCCCACAGAGAAAAGGTGCCGCCCAACAGCACTCTGACCACCACGCTGACACTGGTGCCCTTGCTGGCCAACAACCTGGAGAGGAGGGGCATCGCCTTGGATGGGAAGATCAAGCACGAGGACACCAACCTGGCCTCCAGCACCATGTGAGCCCCCCAGAGGGCTGCCCCCTCCCCCATCACCCAGGCTCATGAGCAGCTGGCTTTTGTGGTGCAGAGTGTCACAGCGTGGACCTGACCCTGGTGATGGGGTGGTTGTGGACAGCTGAGGGTCACCCCAGCTCTGCTGCCCACCCCCACTCTGGACCACCATCACTGTGTTGTCTCAGAAGTTTTTGTTCCTATCTGTCTCCCAGCAGACCTCTTCTTCTGGGGGACAGGCTTTCGTGTGTGACCTCTGGTCCCCTCACTCAGGAGACCACATTCTCTGAAACAGATAGTGTGTGTATGGGGGGCATGTCATACACTTGACAGGAAGCAGGTGTGTGGGCAGCAGAGGATTCCCTGGGGAGAGTTTGCTGGATCTCCACACATGCTGGTGAAGCTCTGGGTGAGAGAGAGTGACAGGGGCTTGCAGTCACTCTGGCCCCATAAGCTCAAAGGTGTAGGTGCCAGGTGTGTGCAGAGTTACCAGACACAGGTCTCTGTGACCAAGGTTGTCACAGAGACTCCACAAGCTTCTCCCATGAACAGGGCCTTCACAGAGGATGGCTAACCGCACGTGAGGTCTTGGGGAAGGAGGATATTGGGGCAGCTTTGTGCTCACCCAGCAGAGCACACGGGGGACCCAGTGCAGAGCAGGCTAGGAGGTGTCAGTCAGGAAAGCCTGTCGTGACCCTGGAATGTCGCTCTATCACTCAGGGAAGCAGACTGGCATGACAGGGGAGTCATTGAGGTGATGCCAGCAGGAAAAGCATGTGGTGCACTTGAGGAAGTCTGGCAATAATGGGGGACATAGCAAGTGGGGCACAGGAGGAGCTGGGAGCACCAGAAGCACACTCCACCCCTGCAAAGCAGGACAGCAGGCATCTCCCCTGGCCCTGAGAATAGAATGTTCTAGAACCTTGACAGCTTGGCTGGTTGGACCCCCTGATCCCTCTAGCAGGTGCACTCATTACAGCACAGGGATTGGGGTGAGCCAGGGCTCCAGGCTGCCTCCCTCTGCCCTTCTGCATCCTCCCTGTCCCCTTCTCTGCAGCGTGAAGGAGGGGATAGACCGCACCGTCATGGGCATCCTGGTGTCCTACCAGATCAAGGTCAAGCTCACGGTTTCTGGGTGAGTGTCCCATGTTCCCATCCCAGAGCTCCGTCTGCTCTGCCTTTGGCTGTCTGAATGGTTCCTTTCCTAAATGATTAAAGACAGACAGCAAGACAGGTCCAGAAACTCAACTGATGACCAGGAGAAACTGCTGTGTCCAGCTGCTGCACAGCTTTTTAAAAATCTTTTAAATATTTATTTATTTATTTATTTATTCCCTTTTGTTGCCCTGGTTGTTTTATGTTGTAGTTATTACTGTTGTTGTTATTGATGTCGTCGTTGTTGGATAAGACAGAGAGAAATGGAGAGAGGAGGGGAAGACAGAGAGGGGGAGAGAAAGATAGACACCTGCAGACCTGCTTCACTGCCTGTGAAGCATCTCACCTGTAGGTGGGGAGCCGGGGGCTCGAACCGGGATCCTTGTGCCGGTCCTTGAGCTTTGCACCACTTGTGCTTAACCCGCTGTGCTATTGCCCGACTCCCTGCACAGCTTTTAAAACATATTTTATTTGTTTTTATTTTCTCCTTTGTTTTAGAGAGAGATACAGTAAGAGAGAGAGACATACACAGAGAGAGACTAGAGCACTGCTTAGCTCTGGCTTATGTTGGTGCTGGGGTTTGAAACTGGGACTCTGGCCTCAGGCATGAAAATCTTTTATATTACTATTCTTGCTGTCTCCCCAATCCTATTTGCTTCATTTTAATGAGAGAGCTGATGAGAGAAAGACCAATACACTGCTCAACTCTGGCTTATGGTAGTGCAGGGGATTGAACCTAGGACTTTATAGCCTCAGGCATGGGAGTCTTTTTGCAGAACCACTGTGCTGTCTCCCCAGCCCAGCAGCACAGTTTTGTACACTATAACATTCTGAGGAGATGGGTAGAAAAGTAGATGGTGGGGTATGTGCACTATTACTTACACCTGGCAAAAGTGGGGTGTGTGTGGCCCAGCCTGACCCCTCTCCCCTCCGCCACACTTTAGAAAATGCTGGAGCCCTCAGGCTTCCCTTCCTCAAGACCTCAAGGAGACTTGATCCCACTGGAAAGACCATCCTCTCCTCTCTCTCTCTTTTTTTTCCTTTTAAAAAAATATTTATTTTCCCTTTTGTTGCCATTGTTTTTTATTGTTGTAGTTATTGATGTTGTCGTTGTTGGATAGGACAGAGAGAAATGGAGAGAGGAGGGGAAGACAGAGAGAGAGAGAGAAAGATAGACACCTGCAGACCTGCTTCACTGCAGGTGGGGAGCCAGGGGCTCAAACCAGGATCCTTATGCTGGTCCTGTGCTTTGCACCACATGCGCTTAACCTGCTGCACTACTGCCTGACTGACTCTCTCCTCTCTCTTTTTTAACCAGAGCGCTGCTCAGCTCTGGCCTGTGGTGGGTGATACGGGAGACTGAACCTGAGTCCTCGGAGCCTCAGTCATGAGAGTCTCTTTGCATAATCAAACTATCTCCCCTGCCTGGAAGTCTTTTCACATGCGAACACAGATGTCCCAGAATTCAGAAGAAATGGTTTTCCTGATTGGCAGCTTACTCCTTTCAGTGAGATGAAAGAAATGGAAGGAGTCACTTGATAGGGGAAAGCTGCAATTCTCATCCTCCTTGTCAGATCCCATGGCCACAGGGCCAGAAATGTAGTTCAGTAATAGAGAACACATTTCTCATATAGGAGACCCTGGGTTC
Source organism: Erinaceus europaeus (assembly GCF_950295315.1). Lineage (NCBI taxonomy): Eukaryota > Metazoa > Chordata > Mammalia > Eulipotyphla > Erinaceidae > Erinaceus > Erinaceus europaeus. Next base: position 13,809,742 of record NC_080168.1, read on the forward strand.
TAGTTTCAGTATGCTTTTATTTAATTGATTGTTATTTGTTATAAGAGCACCACTCAACTCTGGCTTATGGTGGTGCAGGAGATTGAACCTGGGACTTTGAAACCTCAGGCATGTCTACCCCAGCCCAGTATAAACATTTTTAAAACTCCTATTTCATGTCCAGTGACAATGGACCTTAGCTCTCATCTTGCAGAGCCTTTGGTAGCCTAGCTGTCCAAGACAAGGTCTTGTGTGTGTTCCTTTACCTGCGAGGAGACAAAGTGTTCATCCAACTTTGCTTGGGACAACAGAGTAGAACACAGCGGTTCAGCAAGCAGCTTTGACACTGCTCGTAGACTCACTGTGTCTTTCCAAGGGCCAGGTGTTTTCTTTCACTTTTCCTGAAGGGATCAAAAAAGAGGGTAGAAGCCTTTGTTTTTGGGGTCAGGCAGTAGCGCAGCGGGTTAAGCACATGTGCCACAAAGCGCAAGGACCGGCTTAAGGATCCCAGTTGGAGCCCCTGGCTCCCCACCTGCAGGGGAGTTGACTCACAGGCGGTGAAGCAGGTCTGCAGGTGTCTATCTTTCTCTCCCCCCTCTGTCTCCCCCTCCTCTCTCCATTTCTCTCTGTCCTATCCAACAATGAGCGACATCAACAACAATGATAACCACAACAAGGCTACAACAACAAGGGCAACAAAAGGAGAAAAAAAAAATGGCCTCCAGGAGCAGTGGATTCATGGTACAGACACCGAGCCCCAGCAACAACCCTGGAGGCAAAAAAATAAATAAATAAAAATTTAAAAAAAAAGAAGCCTTTGTTTTAGCATTAGAGAGAAGTAGCAGGTATGAAGCCCTGGGTTTGATCCCCAGCACTGCACAGAAGCACCAGGATCAGCACCACGGGAGCTCCAAGGATGGGGGAGGGTGCTCTGATGTTTCTTCCTCTTTCCCTCTTTTTCTGGAAAGTATATAATGGCCAGATGGGGCAGGAGAGTCTGCTCAGCACAATCACACATGCGTGAGACTCTTGCTTCATTCCTTGCTACTGTGTATAAACAAACAAAACAGAACTTGGTGAGAACTCTATCAGAGAATCATTTTTTTTTGAAAAGTGTGTTCATTAATTAATGAGAGAGCCCAATACTCCTTCCATCCACTGTACCACTTCCCAGGCTGCTGAGAATTATTTTTCTTTTTGTCTTACCTTTTTTAAAATTAATTTTTTTAATTAATTTATTATCGGATAGAGACAGAGACATTGAGAGAGGAGGGGGAAATAGACACCTGCAGCCCTGCTTCACCACTTGTGACACTTTCTCTCTGCAGGTGGAGACCAGGGGCTTGAACCCCAGGCCCTGGCACACTGTAGTGTGTGTGCTTAACCAGGTGCACTGCTGCCTGCCGCCCCACCCCAGAGAGTCATTTTTCAAAGCAGGTGGGGGAGGGGTAGTATGGTTACACTCCAGTGGTGGAAAGTCACAGGTTATGTTTGCTTTTGTGTCCCTTAGGTTTCTGGGAGAGCTCACCTCCAAGTAAGTCTCTACCTTCTCTGCTTGACTCCTGGGATACCAAAGGAGGGGGAAGGGGAGAACAAAGAGTGTGTGTGTGTGACTGTGTGTGTGTGTGAGAGAGTGAGTATGTGTGTGTGTGTGAGTGTGTGTGTGTGAGTGTGTGTATGTGAGTGAGTGTGTGTGTGTGTGTGAGTGTGTGTGTGTGTGAGTGAGTGTGTGTGAGTGTGTGTGTGAGTGTGTGTGTGTGTGTGAGTGTGTGTGTGTGAGTGTATGAGTGTGTGTGTGAGTGTGTGTGTGTGAGTGAGTGAGTGTGTGTGTGAGTGTGTGTGTGTGAGTGAGTGAGTGTGTGTGTGAGTGTGTGTGTGTGTGTGAGTGTGTGTGAGTGTGTGTGTGAGTGAGTGTGTGTGTGAGTGTGTGTGTGTGAGTGTGTGTGAGTGTGTGTGTGAGTGTATGAGTGTGTGTGTGAGTGTGTGTGTGAGTGTGTGTGTGAGTGTGTGTGTGAGTGAGTGTGTGTGTGAGTGTGTGTGTGAGTGAGTGTGTGTGTGTGAGTGTGTGTGTGAGTGTGTGTGTGTGTGAGTGAGTGAGTGTGAGTGTGTGTGTGTGAGTGTGTGTGTGAGTGAGTGTGTGTGTGAGTGAGTGTGTGTGTGAGTGTGTGAGTGAGTGAGTGTGTGTGTGAGTGTGTGTGTGAGTGTGTGAGTGTGTGTGTGTGTGTGTGTTACAGAGAGAGAGTGTTAGTTCTCATCTGTTCACATCTCTTTCTTCCCTCTAGTGAAGTGGCCACAGAGGTGCCGTTCCGCCTCATGCACCCCCAGCCTGAAGACTCAGGTCAGTCACGCCCCACCCAGCTTCCCCAGTGGCTCTGCCTGTAGATGTAGTGCTTACTCGTTGTTGTTCTTTCTGGACCACCTCTCAGAGTGGAAACCAGGGGACACTCTCCCCTAACCCCCACCTCCACCCTGGCCAGTACATGAGTAGAAGGGGGCAGGGCTTATCAGGAGTGACTCCAAATCGTAACCTCTCATAACTTTGGGCAGTCCTAGCTGTTAGTTACAGAGAATTTAGGTGGAAAAAGAAAGCTTGAGAGCCTGAGGCATTTGCATTTTATTGGGAAGCCTCACAGGCATTTAGAAGAGAGTGAGTCCTTTGGACGGTGTCTGCTGTGATGAGAATACACAACGTACTAGAAGAGAGAGCTGTCTGGTCTCCTGATGCCTCAGCTCCATGCAATTGTAAAGCCACTGGCTCTTGAACTGATGTTAAGAGTAAACAAATGATTGGGCAAACCGCTCAACTGCTGGAGCACAGGTCTGGGAGTGGGTCTCACTGGGTGAATGTCCAGGGCTCAGCCCAGAGAGCTTGATGGGCGAGCATCATGGGGACCCACAGTGTGGTTGTAAAAACACTGGCAGGTGGAAGCGCAAGGACTGGCATAAAGATCCTGGTTTGAGCCCCCGGCTCCCCACCTGCGGGGGAGTTGCTTCACAAGTGGTGAAGCAAGCCTGCAGATGTATATCTTTCTCTCCCCCTCTCTGTCTTCCCCTCCTCTCTCCATTTCTCTCTGTCCTATCCAACAACAACAACAGCAACAACAATAATAACTACAACAATGATAAAACAATAAAGGGGAAAAAAAGGCCTCCAGGATCAGTGGATTCATGGTGCAGGCATTGAGCCCCAGCAATAACCCTGGAGGGCAACAAACAAACAAACAAACAAACAAAACACTGGCAGGCTCTGCTCCAGATTCAGGGCCCAAAGGACAGATGAGGAGAAAGGCTTTGAAAAGAGGAATTGTGTGGAGTTGTACCCCTCTTATCCTATGGTTTTGTCAATGTTTCCTTTTTATAAATAAAAAAAGAGAGAGAATTTAAAAAAAGAAAGAAAGAAAAGAGGAAGGGTGTGTGGGAAGGTGGGGGGCAGGGTTGAGAGGGTGGTTTGTTTCCTCTGTGTGTGTGTGTGGGGGGGCATGTTCGTGGCCCTTTGTCAAGGAAGAGATGGTCACATGGGCAAGGAGAAGGGCTCTGCCTGTGGGAAGGTAGAGCTGGGTGCAGACTGCGTGACTGGGACTTTTGCTCCTATCCTTCCATGTTCTCCAGAGAGAACGTATTACAAAGGCTGGATGCTAATCTCTCTCACCCTCTCTCTCTCTCTCTCCGTTTCTCTCCCTCCCTCCCTCCCTCCCTCCCCTCTTCCTCTACACCTGCTTCATGCTGCAGCAAAGGAAAGGTGAGTTACTGAATCTGCCCTGGGTTCCCTGGGTTCTGGGGCTTCCTTTTGCAGCACAGCTCCCTCTTGGTAGTTTTCTGTGCACACTCCGTGCTCAACTCCCACTTGGGCCCCCGTTTCCTGTGGTCCCTGGGTCGAAGATGTGCACACATGCTTATGCATACCAAACACTTATATGTGGACTTGGACGTGGAACACGAATGGATACACATGCATACTCACAGGTACACAAGAAACTTGTGCACACCACCCGGATGGTGCGCATGCACATAAATCCATGCCCTCTCACACACAGCTACAGCGGGCTGGCATATCTGGTCTGGGGTTACTTTCCTCTCATCTATTTATATTCATTTCATTTACTTATCAGAGCTCAGCACTGGCTCATGGTGGTGCTGGATTGAACCTGAGATCTTTGTTGCCTCAAGCATGGAAGTTTCTTTGTGTAACCTGGCTGTCTCCCCAGTCTCCTCTCATTTTTTTTTTTTGGCCTCCAGGGTTATCGCTGGGGGTGTGGTGGGGGCATCAGTGCCTGCACTATAAATCCACTGCTCCTGGAGGCCATCTGTTTTACATTATTGTTGTTGCTGTTATTTTTTTTAATATTTATTTTATTTATTTATTCCCTTTTGTTGCCCTTGTTGTTTTATTGTTGTAGTTATTATTGTTGTTGTCGTTGTTGGATAGGACAGAGAGAAATGGAGAGAGGAGGGGAAGACAGAGAGGAGGAGAGAAAGATAGACACTTGCAGACCTGCTTCACCGCCTGTGAAGCGACTCCCCTGCAGGTGGGGAGCCGGGGTTCGAACCGGGATCCTCATGCCGGTCCTTGTGCTTTGCGCCACCTGCGCTTAACCCACTGCGCTACAGCCCGACTCCCGTTGCTGTTATTTTTGTTGTTGCTGGATAGGACAGAGAGAAATAGAGAGAGGAGGGGGGAGGGGAGGAGAGAAAGATAGACACCTGCAGACCTGCTTCATCGCTTGTGAAGCGATCCCCCTGCAGGTGGGGAGCTGACTTCTCTCATTCTTGTTAAAGAGATTTTACATGGCTCAGAAGGCTTAGGTTCAATCCCTAGAACCACTTTAAACCAGAGCTGAGTAGTGCTCTGGTAAAAATGAACAAACAACAACAACAACAACAAAAAAAAAAACAACCGAGAGAGAGAGAGAGAGAGAAAGAGATCTTTATCTACAGGGGAAGCTTCCTGAATGGTCTCTCTTCCTCTGTGTCTTCTCCTTCTCTCTTGATTTCTCTACTCAATAAATAAAATATTAAAAAGAGAAACGGATACTTTTTATAAATCTTTTTTAATTATCTTTATTTTACTTACTGGATAGAGACAGCCAGAAATTGAGAAGGAAGGGGACTGATAGAGAGGGAGAGAGACACCTGCAACACTGCTTCACCACTTGCAAAGCATTCACCCTGGAAGGTGGGGTCTGGGGGCTTGAACCCTGGTCCTTGTACATTGTAACGTGTGCTCAGTCAGGTGTGCCACCACCTGGCCCCGAGAGAGAGATCTTATATGAAAATGGCAAAGCCCTGTGCTCCATCAGATGGGAGGTTCTTGGCTGTTCCTTGATGGCAAAGGAAGGTCCGAGACCTTGTTTCCCTGGAGATTTCCTCTTGACCCCCAAAGAGCACGCCCTGAGCCAAATGCCCTGTGTCTTCTTTTTTTCCATCCTGTGTCTTCTTGTAGAATTAAGGATGAAAATTTGGTCTTCGAAGAGTTCGGTCGTCAGAATCTGAAGGACACTCCTGAGGAAGGGAAGAAGGATGATGAGGCCATGGATGAGTGAGGAGAGAGCACCCCCAGAGATGCAGGGGGCCCCCATGCTGCCAGCCTCCTCTACCCCTCACCCCCTAGCCCCCTACCCCCACCCCTGCTCTGTAGCTCTGTCTGTCACACACATGTGTGAGACTTCTCAGAAATAAAAAGCTTCCACTCGATCCCCATGTGACTTACGGTGACTTGCTAGGAACACTGGGTGAGGTCACGTCCACAAAGCTGTAGCTGTTAGGGACCTTCAGGTGAGGGTGAAGGTGAGGGGAAGCAGCTTCTGGAAAGGAGGCCATCCTTCCCCAGAGCTGTGCAGGAGGAGACCTCAACTCAGGTCCTGGGGGTCTCCTGGGCCTCCTCCAGGACCCCCGTGTAAACTGTCTTCCTGGAGGCATGTGCAGGGAGGGAGGGGCCTCTAATGGCCTGAGCGACTCTAGTCGGCCTCAGATAAACAGAATGGAGCACAAGCGCAGCACAAACACCTTATATCACTGACTCTTCTTTTGGGGTGCTGTGGATCGCTGGTTAAGTTTCTGTTGAGTGCTAGCTGTGAAAGCAGATGTGACCACTTTAAGGGGAAAGAAGGAGAGCGTGGGGAGGGGGGTGTTCCAGGAGATGGCTCACCCTCCTTTCCAACCATGAGGCCCTGGGTTCAAGCCCTGATACCACAAGGAAGCACCATGTATGGCGCCAGGGGATGGTGGAGTGGTGCTATGGTATCTCTCCCTCTTTCTCTCTCTCCCTCTCTCTCTCTCTCTCTCTGGAATAAAAAGTTGGTTTGGGAATGATGGCATCACAATGTGATGTCATGAGACCTCAGTGCCCCCACCCCCCACCAATGCTGGAAGACCTTTGGAATGGCTCAGAGCACTGAGTAGAAGGCAGAGTCTGAACTGCCACTCTTGGGTAGGCAGAAATCAGAGAAGCCACAGAGGTCTCTGGCCAAAGCAGTGTCTGTGAGCATGTACAGCTTGTGAGAGACCCCAGCATTGCCATGAAGATCTCAGTGGTTCAAGTTGCAGGTTTGATCCTTGGTACTACATGTGGCTGGGGTAGTGTTCTGGTTTTCACTCTTTTTCATCAAACAAATAAGTCTTAAAAGGAACTTAGCTGGGGCTTGGGGAGACAGCATAGTGGTTATGCAAAAAGCTCTCATGCCTGAGGCTCTAGGGTCCCAGGTTCAAACCCAGCATCAGCATAAGCCAGAGTTGAGCAGTCTTTCTCTCTGCCCCTCTTGCATTAAAATAAAAGTAAACAAGGGCATTGGGCAGTAGTGCAGCAGGTTAAGTGTGTGTGGCACGAGGTGTAAGGATCCTGGTTCAAACCCTTGGCTCCCCACCTGCAAGGGAGTCGCTTCCCAAGCCGTAAAGCAGGTCTACAAGTGTCTGTCTTTATCTCCCCCTCTCTGTCTTCCTCTCCTCCCTCCATTTCTCTCTGTCCCAGCAGTGACACCATCAATAACAACAACAATAATAACTACAACAACAATAAAAAGGGCAACAAAAGGGAAAATAAATAAAAAGAAATAAAGTATATATATGTATGTACATATACATTATTTATTTATTTTGCCTCCAGGGTTATCGCTGGGGCTCTGTGCCTGCACCACGAATCCACTGCTCCTGGAGGCTATTTTTCCTCTTTTGTTGCCCTTGTTGTTTTATCGTTGTTGTTGTAATTGTTATTGTTATCATAGCTGTCATTGTTGTTGGACAGGACAGAGAGAAACAGAGAGAGGAAGGGAAGACAGAGGAGGGAGAGAAACATAGACACCTGCAGACCTGCGTCACCACTTGTGAAGAGACCTCCCTGGAGGTGGGGAGCCTGTATCTCAAAGCGGGGTCTTTAAACTGGTGCTTGTGCTTTGTGCCATGTGTGCTTAACCCGCTACACTACGGCCCAATGCCCTGGTTTGCTTTTATTTTAATGAAAGAGGGGCAGAGAGAAAGACGGGATTCAAGCTTGGCCTCCAATGCTTTGGCGGAAGCTTTGGTGCTGTAGTGCTTTCCCTGTGTCTCTGTATCTGTTGGAACAAGACTTCATGAGAAGTTGAAGTAGTGTGTCAGGAAGAATGTGCCGTTCTGCAATGTGTGTCATGGAGACTGTGTTGTTCTGCACTGTGTGTCAGAGAGACTGTGCCGTTCTGCAGTGTGTGTCAGGGAGACTGTGCTGTTCTGCAGAGTGTATCACGGAGACTATGTTGTTCTGCAGTGTGTGTCAGGGAGACTGCTGTTCTGCACTGTGTGTCGGGGAGTCTGTGCTGTTCTGTACTGTGTGTCAGGGAGACTGTGCTGTTCTGCAGTGTGTGTCAGGGAGACTGTGTCATTCTGCAGATTGTGTCAGGAGACTGTGCCATTCTGCAGATTGTGTCAGGAGACTGTGCCATTCTGCAGTGTGTGTCAGGGAGACTGTGCTGTTCTGCAGTGTGTGTCAGGGAGACTGTGTCATTCTGCAGATTGTGTCAGGAGACTGTGCCATTCTGCAGTGTGTGTCAGGGAGACTGTGTCATTCTGCAGATTGTGTCAGGAGACTGTGCCATTCTGCAGTGTGTGTCAGGGAGACTGTGCTGTTCTGCAGTGTGTGTCAGGAGACTATGTTGTTCTGCAGTGTGTGTCAGGGAGACGGTGCTGTTCTGCACTGTGTGTCAGGGAGTCTATGCTGTTCTGTACTGTGTGTCAGGGAGACTGTGCTGTTCTGCACTGTGTGTCAGGGCAACTGTGTTGTTCTGCAGTGTGTGTCAGGACGACTGTGCTGTTCTGCAGTGTGTGTCATGGAGACTGTGCTGTTCTGCAGTGTGTGTCAGGGAGACTGTGCCATTCTGCAGTGTGTGTCAGGGAGACTGTGCTGTTCTGCAGTGTGTGTCAGGGAGACTGTGCTGTTCTGCAGTGTGTGTCAGGGCGACTGTGTTGTTCTGCAGTGTGTGTCAGGGAGACTGTGCCATTCTGCACTGTGTGTCAGGGAGACTTTGCTGTTTTGCACTGTGTGTCAGGAAGAATGTGCTGTTCTGCACTGTGTGTCGGGTAGTCTGTGCTGTTCTGTACTGTGTGTCAGGGAGACTGTGCTGTTCTGCAGTGTGTTTCAGGGAGACTGTGCTGTTCTGCAGTGTTTGTCAAGGAGACTGTGTTGTTTTGCACTGTGTGTCTGGGAGACTGTGCTGTTCTGTACTGTGTGTCAGGGAGACAGTGCTGTTCTGCAATGTGTGTCAGGGAGACGGTGCTGTTCTGCACTGTGTATCAGGGAGACTGTGCTGTTCTGCTGTGTGTGTTGGGAGACTGTGCTGATCTGCAGTGTGTGTCAGGGAGACTGTGCTGTTCTGCACTGTGTTTTCAGGGAGACTGTGTTGTTCTGCAGTGTGTGTCAGGGAGACTGTGGTGGTCTCTACTGTGTGTCAGGGAGACAGTGATGTTCTGCAGTGTGTGTCAGGGAGACTGTTGTTCTGCACTGTGTGTCAGGTAGACTGTGCTGTTCTGTAGGGTGTATCAGGTAGAATATGCTTTTCTGCAGTGTGTTTCAGGGATACTCTGCTCTTCTCCAGTGTGTGTCAGGGAGACTGTGTTGTCCTGCACTGTGTGTCAGGGAGACTGTGCTGTTCTGCACTGTGTGTCAGGGAGACTATGTTCTCTACTGTGTGTTAGGGAGACTGTGCTGTTCTGCACTGTTTGTCAGTGATACTGTGCTTTTCTGCAGTGTTTGTCACGGAGACTATGTTGTTCTGCAGTGTGTGTCAGGGAGACTGCTGTTCTGCACTGTGTGTCAGGGAGACTGTGCTGTTCTGTACTGTGTGTCATGGAGACTATGTTGTTCTGCAGTGTGTGTCAGGGAGACTGTGCTGTTCTGTACTGTGTGTCATGGAGACTATGTTGTTCTGCAGTGTGTGTCAGGGAGACTGCTGTTCTGCACTATGTGTCAGGGAGACTGTGCTGTTCTATACTGTGTGTCATGGAGACTATGTTGTTCTGCAGTGTGTGTCAGGGAGACTGTGCTGTTCTGCACTGTGTATCATGGAGACTATGTTGTTCTGCAGTGTGTGTCAGGGAGATTGCTGTTCTGCACTGTGTGTCGGAGACTGCTGTTCTGTAGTGTGTGTCAGGGAGACTGTGATATTCTGCAGTGTGTCATGGAGACTGTGCTGTTCTGCACTGTGTGTCAGGGAGACTGTGCTCTTCTGCAGTGTATGTCAGGGAGACTGTGCTGTTCTGCAGTGTGTGTCAGGGAGACTATTGTTCCACAGTGTGTGTCAGGGAGACTGTGCTATTCTGCTGTGTGTGTCAGGGATACTGTGCTGTTCTGCACTGTGTGTCAGGGAGACTGTGCTTTTATGCAGTGTGTGTCAGGGAGACTGCTGTTCTGCAGTGTGTGTCAGGGATCCTGTGCTGTTTTGCACTGTGTGTCAGGGAGACTATGTTGTTCTGTACTGTGTGTCAGGGAGACTGTTCTGTTCTGTAGTGTGTGTCAGGGAGACTGCTGTTCTGTAGTGTCTGTCAGGGAGACTGTGTTGTTCTGAAGTGTCCAGCGAGACTGTGCTGTTCTGCACTGTTTGTCATAGAGACTGTGCTGTTTTGCACTGTGTGTCAGGGAGAATTTGCTGTTCTGCACTATGTGTCGGGGATACTGTGCTGTTCTGCACTGTGTGTCAGGGTGACTGTGCTGTCTGCACTGTGTGTCAGGGAGACTATGCCATTCTTACTGAATGGGTTTTATTTTTTAAATATGTTATTTATTTATGGCAGAGATACACACACACACACAGAGAAACTGGACACTGCTTAGCTTTGGCTTTGGTGGTGCTGGGGATTGAATCTGGGTCTTCAGAGCCTCTGGCATGAAAGTCTTTTTTTTAAGTTTTATTTTATGCTAATAGATTTTTTAAACTTTATTTAATTTGATAGGACAGAGAGAAATTGAGAGGGTGGAAGGATAAAGGAGAGACAGAGACATACCTACAGCCCTGCTTCACCACTTGTGAAGATTTCACCCTGCAGGTGGCGACCAGGGGCTTGAACCTGGGTCCCTGCAAATTGTAGTGTGTGTGCTTAACTAGGTGTGTCACCATCTACCCCCAAAAGTCTTTTTCTTATTTTATTTTATTAAGAGAAAGATACAAAGAGATGAGAGCTCTGCTTGGCTCTGGTTTATGGTGGTTCTGGGAAGTCAATCTAGGTCCTCAGAGTCTCAGGCATGAAAAGCCTTTTGCACAACCATGCTGCTGTCTATTCAGTTTCAACTAATGTTTTGTTTGTTTATTGCCACCAGGGTTGTCACTGGGGTCAGTGCCTGTACTACAAATTCACTGCTCTCAATGGCTTTTTTTAAATTTATTTTTTTATTTATAAAAAGGAGACATTGACAAAACCATAGGATAAGAGGGGTACAACTCCACACAATTCCCACCACCGGTTTTCCGTATCCCCTCCCTTCCCCTGATAGCTTTCCTATTCTTTAACCCTCTGGGAGTGTGGATCCAGGGTCATTATGGGATGCAGAAGGTGTAGGGTCTGGCTTCTTTTTTTATTAATAGAGACAGAGAAAGAGGCCTGCAGCATTGCTTCACTCCTCATGAAGTTCCACCCACTGCAGGTGGGGATCTGGTGCTTGAACCCAGGTCTTTGTTCTTTGTACATGATAATGTGTGCGCTCTACCAGGTATGCCCCCCCCAGTCCTGCTAATGTTTCTTTCCTCTTCCTCCTCCACTTCTTCCTTTCTTCTCTCTCCCCCCTCCTTCCTCCCTCTCCCTCTCCCTCCTCCCTCTCCCCTTCCCCTACTTCCCTCCTCCCTCTTCCCTCCTTTCTCCATCCTCTTCCCTCTCTCTCTCCCTCTCCCTCTCCCTCTCCCTCTCCCTCCTTTTATTAAAACCAGAGCACTGTTTATCTCTGGCTTGTGGTTATGCTAGGGATTGAACCTGAGACCTTGGAGCCTCAGGAATGAGAATCTCTTTGCACAACCATTATGCTATCTCTTCTCAACCCTGCTAAAGTTCTTACAAATAAGGATTTGTTGATTTAGGAGGGGCATATGCAATGCTGGGGTTCAGGCCCAGGACCTCATGCATGCAGACCATGCACTCTGTCCGCTTTTGTCTCAGGAGTCCTTATAACATGTAGTTGCCACAGCTCCTTATGGGCCTCCTGGGGTGAGACTTCCTAGTACTTTCTCATAATCACAGAGGGATGCTTGCTCTTGCCAGCCCTCACTCAGCGACCCTTTGACTCCACAGGGTGCCTTCTGGGGCCCAGTGGACCTTTGAGCTTCTAGTGCATGCAGGCAACAGGACACCCAGGCATCTCAAATGTGACTTGTTCAAAACCAAGTCCATGCAGGGGAGACAGCATAATGGTTATACAAAGAGTCTTTCATGTTTGAGGCTCCAGAATCCAAGGTTCAATCCCCAGCACCACCAGAAGCCAGAGTTGCACAGTGTTCTGGAAAACAATGACAGTGACAAGCTAAGTCCATCAGCTTGTATTTGATTTCACAGTGGTTTACAAAAGCTGTAAGATTTCAGGAGTGTAGTCTCGTGTGTGTGTGTGTGTGTGTGTGTGTGTGTGTGTGTGTGTGTATACAGCTCACCATACCATCCACCACCATCACCAAAAGAAAATATTTATTTATTGGGGGCCAGGTGGTGGTGCACCTGGTTGAGCACACATGTTACAGTGCAAAAGGACCCCAGTTTGAGCCCCTGGTCCCCACCTGCAGGGGGAAAGCTTCATGGGTGGTGAAGTAGGGCTGCAGGTGTCTCTCTGTCTCTCTCCCTCTCTATCTTCCCCTCCCCTCTCAATTTCTGCCTGTTTCTATCCAATAAATAAATAAAGATAATATAAAAAATTTAAATTATTCATTTTGTCTCCAGGGTTATTACTGAGTCTTGGTGCCTGCACTACAAATCCACTGCTCCTGGCAGCCATTTTTCTTTTTTTTGGATAGGGCAGAGAGAAATTGAGAGAGGAGGGGAAGATAGAGAGGGGGAGAGAAAGACAGACACCTGCAGACCCGCTTTACTACTTGTGAAGTGATCCTCTCTTCAGATGGGGAGCCAGGGGTTTGAACTGGGATCCTTGAGAGGCATGAAAAGTCTTTTTATTATTTATTTATTTATTTATTTATTTATTAAATGGAGAGCGGAGGGGAAGACAGAGAGGGGGAGAGAAAGATAGACACCGCTTGTGAAGCGACCCCCCTGCAGGTAGGGAGCTGGAGGCTTGACTGGGATCTTTACGCTGGTCTTTGCGCTTCAAGCCATGTGCACTTAACCCGCTGTGCTACCGTCTGACCCCCACATGAAAAGTCTTCTGTAGAACCATTATGCTGCTTCATTCAATGTTTGCTTAATCTGGTGAGCCATGGCCCAGCCCCTTAAGAAACGATTTATTTATGAACATGAGGGAAGGGGCCGGCTGGTGGTGCGCCTCGTAAAGCGCACATATTACAATGCACAAACCTGAGCTCAAGCCCCCAGTTCCCTCCAGCAGGGGGAAAGCTTCACAAGCAATGCGGCAAGTGTTTGCTCTTTCCCTCTTTTTCTCCCCCTTCCCTCTCATTTTCTCTATCACTATCCTAAATAAATAACATAAAGGGGAAGGGTGGTGTTGCACCTAGGTGAGTGCACATGTTACCCCGCACAAGGACCTGGGCTCAAGCCCCCAGTACCCACATGCAGGGGGGAAGCTTCATGAGTGGTGAAGAAGTGCCACAGGTGCCTTTCTCCCTCCCTATCTTCCCTCTCCCTCTCTATTTCTGTCTCTGTATAATAGTAAATAAATGAAATATTGGGGGGGGGGGGAAAGAGGAATATGCACTTACTGACGAAAAGAGAAGACCAGAGAATCACCCTGGTCAGCAGGGATTGAACTCAAGACTGCACCAATATGCAAGTCCAGCGCCCTGCCGCTGCATGGCCTCTGCTGCTTCCCAAGTTCATCTTCTTCATCTCCTTAATCTGTCCTGCTGGCAATGGGGGTGGGTCTCCCTCAAAAGCCCCAGATCTGGGAGGCACCCTGACTCTTCCCAGAGCCCACAGTCTTCTGCATCACTCATACTAAGAGCAACAATCCTCTTCACTTCCTCCCCCCACCATCTCCTCACTCCATCTGGGTTCTGGTCCAAACTGGTTTTGTCCAGGTGGGAAAAATCACTTCACAATGCCTGCTCCCTCTTTCTAGTCTTTTCAGGCTTTGCAAAAACCCTCCAGCCGTGGGTTGGGTGCCCTGTGGAGGAAGTCCCTGCTTCCAGGCCTGCCACCCAGGTTGTCCCCTCAGCTGCTCCCCCCTCCCTCCACACCCTCTCACTACTGACTCAACAGCATAACCAAAACACTGCCTTTTTGTATTTTCCTGGAAAATTCCCCCATTGCCTTAAAAAATATATTTATTTATTTTTTAGATAGTGAAAGCTTCTTTCTGTCAGCGTGGTTGAGGCTGGGCTTGAGGCTGGGCTTGAAGCTGGGTCACACGGAAGAGGAAGCAGTGCACTATCCAAGTGGACTAGTTTGCCTCCCTCACCCCCCAAGTGTGTGTTTTTCTTAATTTGATTTTTTGAGAGAGAAAGATATGGAGATGGAGACCGACAGACAGACAAAGACAGACTGCAGAGCACTGTTCAGCTCTGGCTTCTGGTGGTACTGTGGATTGAACCTGGGACCTTTAGAGCCTCAGGTATGAAAGACTTTTGCAGAACCATTATGTCTTACCAGCCACCCCCAACCTTCTTGTTTTAAAACATTTATTTTGGTGGTCCGGGAGGTGGCGCAGTGGATAAAGCATGAGGTCCTGAGTTCAATCCCTGGCAGCACATGTACCAGAGTGATGTCTGGCTCTTTCTCTCTCCTCCTATGTTTCTCATTAATAAATAAATAAATCTTTTAAGTAAAAAAAAAACATTTATTTTGCCAACAGAGTTATTGCTGGGGCTGGGTGCCTGCACACAGCTCCATTGGTCTCTGTGGCCAGTTTGACTTTTCTCTAAACTAGAGGGAGATAGACGGAGGGAGAGGAGAGCCACCACAGTAGTGCTGTGAGAAAGAGACAGAGCCACAGTGACAGACATGGCACCGCCGTGCCCTACCCTCTGTGGAGTGTCCGTCACGCCCTGGGCATTCTTTGTGGTGCCAGGCCCTGAATATGGAAGCTGGTGATCAGGCTCCTGCTCCACCAGCTGAGCCACAGCGTCACTCCAGGATCTGTGGGGACCAGTGGGGTCCTGATCTGCATTATATACATATTAAAATGAGAGAGACATCTGAGCCCTGCTCAGTGCTGGCACACGCTGGTGCAGGGGACTGAACCTGGCTCCTCAGGCATGCACGTCCTGTGCTCTAACAGCTGAGCATCTCCCTGGCTTGTCTCTGGAAGGCACTGCCCAGTGCAGGCAGGGGTTCAGGACAGCTGACCCTCTCTTCTCCACCTGGCTGTCCCCAAAGGCCACCAGCAGCTGCTGTCATGTTCAGCCTTCTGTCCCAAAGAGGAACTGGTCTCACCCTCCCCCACCTATCATTCTGGTTGGAAGGGTGGGGCTCATCCCCTTAGGCTCTGCTCCCACCTGCAGACCCCAGGCCCCCCTAGTCCATATCGCCATCTCACAGCCTCTCCTACTCAGCCAAGTCACCACCTGCCCGATGGCTTCAAACCCTGGGTCCCAGGAGGCAGCTTTTCTCCCCACCACGCCCAGGTACAGGCCCCTGAGGCCCAGCATGGACTGCCCTGTCCTCCTTATCACTCCTGCTAAGCCCTGTTTGACCCGCCTGAGCCCTTTATCTCTTCCGGTCATCTTGCCCCCTGCAGGCTTCAGCTTCTCTTTTTATCCAACACTCTTAGACTTTCTTTTTTTTTTTTTTTAACTTTTTAAAAATATATTTATTTTCCCTTTTGTTGCCCTTGTTGTTTTCTTTATTGTTGTAGTTATTATTGTTGTTGTTGCTGATGTCGTCAGTCATTGTTGGATGGACAGAGAGAAATGGAGAGAGGAGGGGAAGACAGAGAGGGGGAGAGAAAGACAGACACCTGCAGACCTGCTTCACCTCCTGTGAAGCGACTCCCCTGCAGGTGGGGAGCCGGGGGTTCAAACTAGATCTTTGTGCTTTGCGCCACGTGTGCTTAACCCGCTGCGCTACTGCTGGACTCCCCACTCTTAGGCTTTCTTTGTCTCCACATCTTTGCACAAAGTCTTCTTAGAGACTGGCCATCTTTTTCTTTTCTTTTCTTCTCTTTTCCTTTCTTTTCTTTTCTTTTCTTTTCTTTTCTTTTCTTTTCTTTTCTTTTCTTTCTTTCTCTGCTGGCAGCCTCACGGGATGGCTCCTGTGTCTCTGTGCTGGCAGCGCAGGCACCAGTCCACATTCTTCTCCTTCCTTCCCTTCTCTGTTCCTGCACCAACATTCTGCACTGTTCAGGGTGCAGCTCACTACTGAGCACCAGCCCTGCCTTTGGAAGCTGGACACACGTAGAGAGGATGCAGGAGAGACTTGAGCCTGAACCTCCAAGACTCATTTATAGCCTTTTAGAGAGAAGTACTTACCTAGTTTTTATTTATTAGAAACATTCTTTAATATTTAATATTTTTAATTATCTTTATTTATTTATTGGATAGAGATAGTCAGAAATTGAAAGGAAGAGGGAGACAGAGAAGAGAAAGATAGAGACATCTGCAGCCCTGCTTCACCCTTGTGAAGCTTTCCCCCTATAGGTGGGGACCAGGGGCTTGAACCCAGGTCCTTGTGCATTGTAACATGTTCACTCAACCAGGTGCTCCACCACTGGCCCCTAATATTTTATTTCTTTTTAATTTTTTTGCTAGAGATAGAGAAATTGAGGTGGGAGGGGGATATAGTGAGAGAGAGAGAAAGAGAGAGAGAGAGAGAGAGAGATGTCTGCAGTAGTGCTTCACCACTCAAGAAGCTACCCTGCTGCAGGTGGGGACTAAGGGCTTGAACTAGGGTCCTGAACACTGGAACATGTGCACTCAATGCAGTGTACCACAGCCCAGTCCTTATTTATGTATTATTTTTGTTACTATTATTATTTGCCTCCAGAGTTATTGCTGGGGCTCAGTCCTGGAACTATGAATCTACTGCTCCTGGAGGCCATTTTTACCATTTTATTGGATAAGACAAAGAGAAATTGAGAGAGGAGGGGGAAGATAGAGAAGGGAAGAGAAAGACAGACACCTGCAGACCTGATTCACCACTTGTGGATCAACCCCCTTGAAGGTGGGGAGCCGGAGGCTTGAACTGGGATCCTTGCACTTCGTATAATGTGTGCTTAACCTGGGGCGCCACTGTCCAGTCCCCTGTGTATTGTTTTTTCAAAAAGTATTTTTTTTATTTTATTATTATTATTGTTTCAATTTTTTTTGCCTCCGGGGTTATTGCTGGGGCTCTGTGCCTGCACCATGAATCCACTGCTCCTAGAGGCTTTATTTTTCCCTTTTTGTTGCTCTTGTTGTTTTATCATTGTTGTGGTTATTATTGTTGTTGCTGTTGATGTTGTTGTTGTTGGATAGGACAGAGAGAAATTGAGAGAGGAGGGGAAGACAGAGGGGGAGAGAAAGACACCTGCAGACTTGCTTCACTGCCTGTGAAGCGATCCCCCTGTAGGTGGGGAGCTGGGGGCTTGAACAGGGATCCTTATGCTGGTCCCTGTGCTTTGCGCCATGTGAGCTTAGCCCCCTGCGCTACTGCCAGACCCTGTTTATTTTATTTTATTTTAATGAGAGAGAAAGATACAGAGAGAAAGACATAGAGAAAGACCAGAGCAGGGGCTGGGTGGTAGTACACCGGGTTAAGTCCACCTAGTGTGAAGTGTAAGGATCTCAGTTTGAGTCTCCGGCTCTCCACCTTTAGGGGGGTCGATTCACAAGCAGTGAAGCAGGTCTGCAGGTGTCTAACTTTCTCTCCTCCTCTCTTGATTTCCCCCTCCTCTCTTGATTTCTCTCTGTCCTATCTAATAACAACAATAGCAGCAGCAACAACAACAATGAAAAAAAAAAGGGGCTTCCAGGAGCAGTGGATTCATAGTGCAGGCATTGAGCCCTGGCAATAACCCTGGAGGCAGAGAGAGAGAGAGAGAGAGAGAAAGAGAGAGAGAGAAAGAGAGAGAGAGAGAGAGAGATTCCAGAGCACTGTTCAGCTTTGGCTTATGGTGGTCCTAGGGATTGAGCCTGGGACTTTGGAGCCTCAGGCAGGCCAGTGTTTTGCAGAACCACGATGCCGTCTCCCCAGCCTACATTTTTATTTATTTAGTGGTCATTTCCAGGGCTTTGCACTTGTGTGATTTCTTTCCTCCTCCCTCCCTTTCTTTCTTTCTTTCTTTCTTTCTTTCTTTCTTTCTTTCTTTCTTTCTCCACTTGTCCAATTTCACCTCCTTGGACTGTCTTCTCAGATAAAGAGAGGGAGAGACACTGCAGTGCCAAAGCTTCCCCCAGTGCTGTAGTGCTTCCACATGAGGTAGTCGGGGCTGAGAGCTGAACTGCCCTCATAGCCTTGCAGACATCTGCCCCACTGACCCCTACACCACTGGACACTTTTATTTTATTTTGTTTTTAAAGGTTTTAAAAATATCTATTTATTTATTCCCTTTTGTTGCCCTGGTTGTTTTATTGTTGTAGTTATTATTGATGTTATTGTTGTTGGATAGGACAGAGACAAATGGAGAGAGGAGGGGAAGACAGAGACGGGAAAGACAGACACGGGCAGACCTGCTTCACCGCCTGTGAAGCGACTCCCCTGCAGGTGGGGAGCCTGGGGCTTGAACCGGGATACTTACGCCGGTCCTTGCGCTTTGCGCCACCTGCGCTTTTACCCGCTGCACTACTGAATCCCTGACACTAATTTTTTAAAGACATATATTTTTACATTTTTATTTTGACCACAGCACTACTCAGTCTGGTTTGTGGTGGTGCCAGGGATTGAGTCTCACATATGCAAGTCTTTTTGCATAGACTTTCTGCTATCTCCTTGACTTAGTTATCTTATTTTCAAAGATTTTTTATTTTTTAGATACAGAGAGAAAGGCAGAGAGGGAGAGAAAATGAAAGAGACCACAGTACTACCACTTTATGAGTGGTGGAACAGTGCCACAGGTGTCTCTCTTTCTCTCCCTCTATTCCCTGTCTCTATTAGAAAAAAGAAAAAGAGGGGCTGGGTGGTGGTGCACCTGGTTGAATGCACATGTTACATTGCTCAAGGACCCGGGTTCGAGCCCCCACTCCCCACCTGCAGAGGGAAAGCTCTGCAAGTGGTGAAGCAGTGTTGCAGGTGTCTCTGTCTCTCTCCCTCTATCTCTCCATTGATCTCTATTTCTGGATGTTTCTATCCAGTAAATAAAGAAAAGAAAATAAGAAAATTAAAAATAAATATTTGCTTAAGAAGAAGAAAAAAGGTGATTGGATGTGAGGGCGATCTGGCTGCGACATCTGTCACCCCATTGATCGCCAGGGTTGATTCGGCTGGTCTGGCTGGCTAGGTGGGTGACCCCCTCCTCCCTCACCGCTCCATGTGCGTCCCTCCTGAAGCTGCACAATCGGTCCAAGAGGATGGCTTTCCCGGAATAGAGATGGTAGAAGGTATATGAAGTAGCTGCGCTCCCCTGCTAGAACCTCCAAACAAGCTCTCAAGAAAAAAGGCTGCTGGGAGAGTGGAATCACGGTGCAAGTACCAAGACCCACCAATAATCCTTGGTTGGGGAAAAGTATGTATATATCAGAGGAGATAACATAATGGTTATACAACAGACTTTCATGCTTGAGGCTCTAAAGTCCCAGGTTCAATCCCCAGCACTGCCATAAACCAGAGCTGAGCAGTACTCTGAAAAACAAACAACAAAGAACAACCAACCAACCAAACCTGCAAACCATCTTTAAGATTTTGTGAGAACTATGGGAAGTATGGCAGTTATCAATTAGTGGGGAACACAGAATTCTGGTATGTGGAACTGTACCCTTGTCCTTTAATTGACTTTTACTAATTTATTTATTTTAGGTAGACACAGAGAAGAAGGAGACCACAGCACTGAAGCTTCCTTCAATACCGTAGGGGCTAGAGTCACACCTAGATTAAGCACCTGGCAAAGTAGTGCGCTATCCAGTGAGCTGTTTTGCCATCCCTACCCATGTCATTTTACAGTCTTCTAAAACACTATTACATTTTTGTTTCACTTTCTATTTTATTATATAGGACAGAGAGAAGTGAGAGGGGGAGAGGAGACAGAGGTGGAGAGAGACCACCTGCAAACTTGCTTCATGGCTCCCTCCCCCGCTGCAGATGGGGAGCAGGATCTTGAACCCTGGTCCTTGAGCATAGTAGTGTGAGCGTTCAACCTGGTACACCACTACCTGACCTCCATTATTACATCTTTAATAATAAAAAAAAATAAAGGCGGGAGTGGGGAAAGGATAGCATCTGAGTGGGTGCCTGCTCTGTCATGCACACGGCCTAGGTTTGAGTTTGATTCCACAACAGGAAACTTTAATGTTGTGGTGTCCCCTCTGTCTTCCTGATAAGACACCAGGAACAGAGTGGTGAAACCCCAGGGACAAAAAAAAAAAAAAGCAAATGGGGACTGGGGAAGATAATGTAATGGTTCTGCAAAAAGACTGACATGCTCGAGGCTCTGAGGTCCCAGGCTCACCCCCCGCCCCCCACAACCATAAACCAGAGCTGAGTAGGGTTCTGGTAAAAAAAAAAAAAAATCCCTCCTCAACAAAAGAGAGAGCTTAGGTGATACAGTAGACACATGTGCCAGAGAGACGCTCTGGTTCTCTCTCATTAATAAAAAAAAATCGTCTACAGCCAGAGAGATAGCTTAGTGGTTGTGCAAAAATTTTCATGTCTGAAGCATCAGAGGTCCCAGGTTCAATACCCAGTGCCGTCAGAGTTGAGCAGTGCGCTGGTAAAAAAATAAAACAATAAGAAGTAAATAAATCGTTTAATAAAAACAAAATGAGCGCAGAGGGAAAAATTCAACCCAAACCCAGAAATTGTTCTAGGACATGAGCCAGAACGGGAGGCAACGGGAGAGCTGACCACAGGCCCCGCCTCCACAGGCCCCGCCTCCACAGGCCCCGCCCCCGCCAGGTGCGGTAAGTGTCGCCTCGCCTGCCTCCACTCAGCCCCGCCCCCGCGGCGTGCCGACGCTGCCCTGCCCAGGCCCCGCCCCTGTGAGCGCACGGCCCCACCCCACCCCGAGGCCCCGCCCCTGCGCGCGCCGCTCGGGCCCCGGCCCCACCCCCGCGCTGCGCGCGCTGCTGGCCGGCAGCATGGCGGCGGCGGCGGGCGCCCCTCAGCAGGGTCCGCCGCAGCCGCCTCCGCCGCCGCCGCCCGAGGAGTCATCGGACAGCGAGCCCGAGGCGGAGCCCGGCTCCCCGCAGAAGCTCATCCGCAAGGTGTCCACGTCGGGCCAGATCCGTCAGAAGGTGAGCCCGCGGCTGGAAGGCGGCCGGGCCGCGCGCCCCTCACGCCGCCGCAGCCCCGACGAGGCCCGCGGCCGGGTCTGAGGAGCCGCCCGGCGCGGTCGGGTCCGGTCCGGCCCAGGTCCCGGCTCCCGCGTCCCGCCGCCACCCGCGGGGTAACGGGCCGGGCCGGCGCGCCGGGTAACGGGGCCGAGGCGGGCCCGAGGGCGCCCCCGTGGGGGCGGGGACCCGGTCCCCGAGGCTGCGTCGCCGCCGGCGCTGCGGACCTGCGGGCCCCGGGCTCCGCGCGGCCCCGGACGCTCCCCTCGGGCCGGCCGGCCGGGAGTGGACAGCCGCCCGCCTGCCCGCCGCGCCCGCGCCCGCGCCCGCGCCCCGGGGTCCGGGCAGGTGTCGCGCCCGCGGGCGTCTCGCCCTCTGGGGCGGCGGGTGGGCGGGGGCACCTTTGCCCTGGCAGGTGGGCGGCAGCGCGGCGGGTGCTCAGCCCCCACTGTCTGGAACGCTTCCTTTGTTCCCAGAGATAGTTACTCCCATCTGGGGTGCTGGGTGCTGCGGCTGCTGGGGACGGCTGGGTGCTGCTGCTGGGTGCCGGGGGACGGCTGGGTGCTGGGGACGGCTGGGTGCCGGGGACGGCTGGGTGCCGGGGACGGCTGGGTGCCGGGGACGGCTGGGTGCTGGGGACAGTTGGGTGCTGGGGCTGGGTGCTGGGGACGGCTGGGTGCTGGGGCTGGGTGCTGGGGCTGGGTGCTGGGGCTGGGTGCCGGGGACGGCTGGGTGCTGGGGACAGTTGGGTGCCGGGGACGGCTGGGTGCTGGGGCTGGGTGCCGGGGACGGCTGGGTGCCGGGTCAGCGGGCTCCGCTGGCCATGGGTGCTGTCCGCCCAGGGTTCACAGACTCAGTGGAGAAGCTGAGTGACCTCCCCGCCCCTCCCCCGGGCTGTCACAGGTGGGGCTTATGGCGCTGGATTTCAAGCACCCCCCCACTTGCCAGCTGCAAAGGGTGGACACCTTGCCTGTGCCCGGGCCGAGTGCTCACACCGAGCACCAGCTGCTCCCAGGCACGGTCAGGGCTATTGGTGCAGAAGGAAGGGCCCTCTGGGTGGCTGAACTTGTGAACTTGGTGTGTAGAGACCTACGTGCATGGGGGGGGGGGTCGAGTGTGAGGGGTGGTGAGGAGAGGGCCTAGAGGAGGTTGGGAAGCTAGATGGACTGGGTTTGGATCCCCCCCCCCCCAAGGGATTGAACCTAGATCCTGGGGAAGCCTCAGGCCGTGGGTCTTTTGCAGAAGCCCTCAGCTATTCCCCAGTGCCAGGACTGAATTTTGAATCGCTGGCCTGACACTCAGTTTTTGGTCTTGGGTCTGAAACCCTACCGAGGGTTTCAGAGCAGGGAGCGCTCTAACCTGATAATGGTTTTCGCAGAAGTTACCAAGAATCCTTAGTGTTGCCTATAGGAGTTTCCCTCCCTCTCTCCTGCCTGTCTCAAGCATGGGATATGCTACAGTGACATTTGTGGCTTACAAGTGCGACTAAGATTTGGTCTTGGACACCAGAGTCTCATGCCTGAGGCTCAGAGGTCCCAGGTTCAGTCCTGGGTAACACCTTAAGCTGGGAGTTGAGCAGTGTCTGTCTCCCTTTCTCATTAAAATAAGTCTTTAAGAGGAAAAAGAGAAGAAAAGATTTGATCTCTCAGATTCCAGTGAGTCCAGAAGTCTGTTCCCGAGGAGGTGTTTTTTTCCTCCCTAAAACAATAGCTGAACTAACAGCTGTTCTTGAGGAGGAGTGATGGTTAGTGTTAAAAATACACCCTAAGGATTTGAGTTTCAGATTGTGTCACATCTGCTGTGCAGATAGCTTCCAGCGGATTTTTCTTCTGGGCTGTTAGCGCTGGTGGGAATGTGGAAGCAGATAAGCCATGCAGGAAACCTCTCTGGCATAGGTGTGTGATGCCCAAGGGAATGAATGGTCCAGGGGCTGGGAGATGCCTCACCTTGTGTGAGGCCTCTGTCTCTCTAGATGAAAACGCTGGGCTTGAGGCTGGGCTGTGTTGCACATGCACAAGGCTCTGAGCTTGTTCCCTGGCACTACATTAACAATCCAAGGTGTGTGGGGCGTCGTTGTAATGATTGACATGGCAAATTCAGTGCTGGGCAGTGTTCACACAGGCGGTGAAGAATTGAGAGTGGCCACCACCAGGCTGGCTGAGTCCTCGAGTCTTGGGAGGAGTCACCCGCACCCACTGCTGCTTGGGGCCTCCAGCCCATGCCACCCCTCCAGGAAGTGGAGTAGAGCAGCAGAGAGAGAGCTGTGCTGAGGACCTGCCCAGAGTGGGGCGTCTGGTTTTGAAATAGCCCTCTGCAGGCTAGAGCTGTCCACTGGCGGGAGGCTGTGGGGAGGAAGTGTCTTATGACAGTGCTTCTCAAATTGTAGAGTGCAGACACTTCCTTTGGGGATCTATTAAAATGCAGATTCTGCTTGAGTGGGTCTGGGGTGCTGTGTTTCTCTGTTTTAAAATTCAATGCCAAGGAATGAAGCAAAGGTCCTTGTATTGATACATGTGTGATACTGACTGCTCTCTGGTCCCCTTTTCTTCTCATTCTGTAAACCTTTGAGAAACTGCATCCCACCCCTAGAAAATGTCTTAAAAAGTTGTGGGGGGGGCAGTAGCGCAGCAGGTAAAGCGTACAGGGCGCAAAGCGCAAGGACCAGCACAAGGATCCCGTTGGAGCCATCGGCTCCCCACCTGAGGGGGGCGTCACTTCTCAAGCGGTGAAGCAGGTCTGCCAGGTGTCTGTCTTTCTCTCTCCCTCTCTGTCGTCCTGTCTTCTCTTGATTTCTCTCTGTCCTATCCAACAGCAATAACAACAACAACAATAATAACAATAATGATAACAAGAGCAACAAAAAAATGGAAAAAAAATGGCCTCTAGGAGCAGTGGATTCATAGTGCAGGTACCGAGCCACAGTGATAACCCTGGAGGCAAAAAAAACTTGTGCTTGTATTGGGGAAAATAGCACACCTGGTTTGAGCTCCCAGTTTGAGTTTGGCCCCAACTCATCGGAGGCAGCTTTGGTGCTGTGGTGCCCTTGTCTGTCTCTTCCTTGAAATAATCAGTGCTGAGGAGTGAAGCTCCAGTAACCAAAAAAAAAAAAGTTAGAGTTGGGGGCTGGGTGGTTACTCACCTGGTAGAATGCACAGGTTACCAAGCTCCTTATCCTCCCCTGCTGGAGAAGCTGATGGAGCAGTGCTGCAGATGTCCCTCTCCCTCTCTTTGTTCTGTATTTTTCTCTCCCTCAGAAAAGAAAAAAAAAAACAAGTCCCAGGGATAGCAGAGTAAGTCCCTTGGATAGTGTGTTGCTTTGCCATGTGCACAGCCTAGGTCTGAGCCCAGGCCCCATTACACTGAAGGGAACTTTGGTGCTGTGGTCTTTCACTTTCTCTGCCTCTCTCTCTGCCTGTCTATTTCTAGCTGAATAAAACCAGCTAAATAGCCACCAGGAGTGATGAGGTGGTCATGCAGGCACCAAGCCCTAGTGATAAACCTGGTGGCAAAAAATAAAAGTCATAGTTTGTTTAAAATTTCTTTTGACTGTTCACCTGAGGCATATAGTGGTGCTAGGGACCTCAGCATGACTTTGTGTAAGCATTGTTATTACCCCACCCTAGTTTTCGTCTCTCCTTCCTTCCTTCCTTCCTTCCTTCCTTCCTTCCTTCCTTCCTTCCTTCCTTCCTCTCGTTTACTTGATTGATTGATGAGAGAGAGAGACCAGAGCACCTGCTCTAGCCAGCACGTGCTGTCAGAGATCCTTTTGCTTACAAAGTCTTGAATTTTAGTCATTGAATCCCTTCCCTAGTTGCAAGAGCTATTGTGTCTGACTTTGCATTAAAATGTTGTATTTATGATTTGAAATCTGAACAAAGCATCTGTCTCACTATGATAGATAGAATTAGGTAGATGGGGGATCCGGTGGTAGTGCAGCGAGGTTAAGCACATGTGGTGCAAAGCGCAACAATTGGCATGAGGATCCCGGTTCCAGCCCCCGGCTCCCCACCTGCAGGGGGGTCGCTTTATGGGCAGTAAAGCAGGTCTGCAGGTGTCTGTCTTTCCCTCCCCCCTTTCTTCCCCTCCTCTTTCACTCTGTCCTATCCAACAATAGCAGCAGCAGTGACAAAAAAAAATAGGTAGATGGCGGCCCAGGAAATGGCACAGTGGATTAACATGAAGTCCTGAGTTTGATCCCTGGCATTGTTTGTGCTGGAATGATGCTTTGCTTCTCTCTATCTCCTTCTGTCTCATAAATAAGTAAATGGAGTTCAGGTTCAAATTAAGGTTTTATTAGGTCATATCACAGTTTGTGCCTTAGAGTGCATGTGTCTCACCTGCGCAGTGAGGAGGTGTTCAGTGCTCACAGCTGTTGCCAACAGTCCTTTGGAGAGCATTTTTATTAACTCATTAAGAAACCACAAGGGTGGGGACATAGCCTGGAGGATTTTGCAGCAGGCTATTATGCCTGAGGCTCAGAGGTCCTGTGTTCAGAACCCAGTACCACCATAAGCCAGATTTCATCAATGTGCTCTGGTCAGAAACAAACAAAAGCCCAAAGCGAAAACTTAAACCCCTCCATATCTGTTAACACCCACTCCTCATTTCCTCCATCTCTCTACCTTAGACAAACTGCTAATCTACTTTCTATGATTTTCAGGTCCTGACATTTCACGCAAACAGAATCATGCATCTGTGTCTTTGGTGTCTGGTTTCTTTCACTCTGCGTCATGTGGTCAACGGTGGCAGCACAAGCCAGTACCCATCTTCATTCAGTCTTTCTTATTGCTGAATAGTACCTCCTCACTACACGGGGAGACTAGGATTTCAGCTACCTATTTTTTTTTGGCGGTTCTGGGTAATGCTGCCGTAAATGTTCTCTCTGTGTGTGTGTACTTGTGGAGGAACTTCCCTTGGCTTTCTGTCTAGGTTGGGATTTTTCTGGGCCAAATGGTAACTCACCTTCGATAACTGCCTGACAGTGTCTGCCTCCACTGGACCATTTTACAGCCCACCGTCTTGGCTGGTGTGTCTTGCTGATCGTAGCCGACCTGTGGTGGCTGGCAGGTGGCCGGCAGGTGGCCGGCAGGGCCTTCCCGCCTGGTATGGAGGAGCGCTCATGAGGGATCTTCGGTTGGACTTGGCTCCATCCTGTTATCCTCCTGATGAGACACAGGCTCACTCCTCGCTGGTGAGCAGGGACAGAATTAGAATTAAATGCATTGGTGCGCAGCAGTCAGCAGAGTTCTTGGCCTGTTGAGAACATGCAGGAAAGGGTTACTTTTAGGATTACCTCTGACTGCTTATTCACTTTTGTTTCCCAGAAAGTAGACACCCGACCCTCCCCAGCTGTAGTCGACCCAGGTGGGCTCCCATCTCCAGCAGCCAGAATAAAGAGAAGCTGAACTGGCAGATAGCGGAGAACAGTCTTGTGTGTGCTTGTGTGATTCCTCCTCTCTGATGGATTTCATTCTTTTAGGTAGAGAGAGAGAGCCAGAAAGGGAGAAGCCTCACAGTACTTACTGCCCATTATCCACAGAGTGCCCTCCAGTTCTGGTGCTCCCACGTGGTGCTGTGCTGGGATTCAAATGCAGCGCCTTCTGTGCGTGAGGTAAAGTGTGCACTCTTCAGGAACCCAGTGGTGATTAAAAAACATTTTTTTAAATATTTTTTATGGTCACCAGGTTGTCAACTGCCACCCCTCCTGGCAGCCATTTTTTCCTGTTTATTTTTGAGAGGGTGAAAGAAGATGCCTGCAACACTGCTTCGTCACTCATGAGGGTTCCCTCCTCATAAGGGGACGAGGGCTTCAACCTGGGCCTTTGTACGTGGTAATGTGTGCACTCGACTGGGTGTGCAAATGCCCAGCTTTGTGACCAACTTTAAAAAGAAAAAGAGAGAGAGAAGAAAAAAAAAGTAAAAAGATTTATGTGGCCTGGGAGGTGGTGTTGTCAAGCGTGAGGTCCTGAATTTGACCCCTGCCAGTGCATGTGTCAGAGGCACCCCCCATTCTGTCTTTCTCATGTATTGCTAAATCTTAAAAAAAAACACAAGACTTTTGATTAACACACCTTTTTATTTTTATATACTTTTTAATCCTTTCCTACCACTTCTTTTTACATTTACAAAGTTAGAATGCTTCAGGAGGGGCTGGTACAATCACTTGGATGGTGCACTGCTTTGTCAGGGTTCTAGCTCGGCTCCAACTGCTCAGAAGAAAACTTCAGTGCTATGGTCTCTTCCATTCTCTCTCCCTCTCTGTCTGTAGCCAACAAAATGAAACACAGAAAACATTTCAGGGGTATATTTTCACACTGACATACTGGGTAGGTTACCATACCCTCTGCTGAAATTCTTTGCCACACTACCCCTACCTTTGCCCCAATTCTCAAAATCCAAAATCCAAGAGGTCATTTGGTTACTATTTCCCTCTTCAAGTTCATTTGCTTTAGTTATCTATATTCCACTGAGTGAAAACAACTGGTGGTTGCTCACATCTTTACACAATCATCTCCAATTCCATTCGTTTTGTTCCACATGTTTTATTTATTTATTTGTTTGCTTATGAGAGAGAACAGGGTGTTACTCTGGCATTCAGTGCTTGCAGTTGGGACTTCGTGCTTGAGAGCCCCATGCTCTAGCCTCTGCGTACCCAGGGGGCTGTGTATCTTTTTAACAAATGGCTTATTCCCATATTCTGTTGCAGAGGTGAGAAGCTACAGCTGAAGTCTCTGAGAGCTGTTAACCTAGGCTGCTCCATGACAAGATTGGCGGCTTATTAATACTGGTGGGGCTGTCACGGACCGGGTGCTGCTTTCCTTATTTCACTTCTTCTTCTAGCGTTTGCCCTTCTTCCGTAGCCAGTCAACAGCGTCAGGTTGAGCCTGATGTAAAGTTTCGAGACCTCCTTTGAATCTGGAGAGGTGGCAGTCGTTGACTATGTGGGTCATAGTCTGTCTGTAGCCGCAGGGGCAGTTCGGGTCGTCTCTGGCTCCCCAGCGATGGAACATAGCGGCGCACCGGCCATGGCCTGTTCGATAGCGATTGAGGAGGGCCCAGTCATAACGTGCTAGGTCAAAGCCGGGTTGACGCTTGCAGGGGTCTGTGATGAGGTGTTTGTTCTTTACCTCACTCAGCTGACTGCCAACTCTGTTTCCAAGAGTCTGGAACAGAGAAGTTCAGTGTAGGCGTAGGGGACCAGATTGGGTGATTTCACTGATTGAGTTTAACTCAGAGAGTACCAGAGACTAAAAATCAAGTGCTGTGCTTGCCCCTGAGGCGACCTTATCACCAACAGAAACACTCCCAGAGCTAAAGATCTGGAGCAGGATAGATAATTAATACACAGTCACACTTTCTTTTTTTAAATTTTTTTGTATTTATTTATTTTCCCACTTGTTGCCCTTGTTGTTTTTTTATTGTTGTTGTAGTTATTATTGTTGTTGTTATTGATGTCATTGTTAGATAGGATAGAGGAAGTGGAGAGAGGAGGGGAAGACAGGGGGAGAGAAAGATAGACACCTGCAGACCTGCTTCACCGCTTGTGAAGCAACTCTCCTGCAGGTGGGAAGCAGGGGGCTCGAACCGGGATCTTTAAGCCGGCCCTTGTGCTTTGCGCCACATGCGCTTAACCCACTGCGCTACTGCCTGACTCCCACAGTCACAGTTTCTAGGCTGGGTAGATGAGCAAAAGATTTGTAGGCATGAGATCTTGAGTTTGATCCCAGGCACTGTATGTGTCAAAGTGATACTACAGTTCTGTCTCTTTCTCTCTCTCTTTCTTTCTCTCTCTCACACACAAATAAATCATATTAATTCTAAAAGAAAAAATCTTATTCTTTATTATCAGAGCCCTGATCAGCTCTGGCTTATTGTGGGACTGGGGGGGTTGAACCTGGGATCTTTGGTGCCCCAGACATAAGTGTTTTGCATAGCCATCATATTACCTCCCAAGCTCACAGTAAAGAAATGTTAAATAATGTGACTACATGTGACTTCTGCAACCCAGACCATTTGTTTTTGTGGCTCTGTGAGGCTGTCAGAAATGCTGTGGGGGCTCAGTGTCAGGGCAGGGAGTGACCATCCTGGGCCAGCCTCTAGAATTTGGCCTGGGGTCCTAAAAAGTCTTTCCATAGCCAGAGGATGAATAAAAAGAGGGCTTCCAAGGGATTATGGCCCCGCTTCAAATCGTGTGTGAAATGAGACCCATCCCAGTGGTGCTAGGCTCCCTAGTTTCCAACAGAGGCAAGCCACAACCCTCTCTAGAGAGAGAGAGCATCACTCGATGCTTTTCTCAAGCCACATTGTAAATTCAGTGCTGTGTGTACAGAGAAGAGCTAGACACATAGGTCAGGACAGATGAGTTAAACCAGGAGGAACATCAGACTATAGAGGCAGATCAACAGGGGCTCCAGATAGCTGATGCAGACTTTCAAACAACTGTGCTGTTTCCTTTTTAAAATTGATTTTTAATTGTGAGAGAGACAGGCCAGAATACCACTCTGCCATTTATGATGTTCTCTTTTTGTAGCTTGCTTTTTGAACTATACTGGTGAGCCACCCCCCTCACCCCAAGTTTACTATGTTTAGGAGATAAAAGGCATGATAGAGAATTCTGGGTGGTCCAGGAGGTGGTACAGTGGTTAAAGCAATGGACTCTGAAGCATGAGGTCTAGAGTTCAATTCCTGGCAGAACATACACCAGTGATGTCTGGTTCTTTCTCTCTCTCTTTCCTCCTATCTTTCTCATAAATAAATATTTTAAAAAAGGGAATTCTGGCAACACAGTAAAAACTATAAAAGAACCAGTTGAGTAACCAGGGAGATGACACAGTGATAGAAAACAAGACTTGGGTGTAGAAGGTCTTAAGTTTTTTTTTTTTTTTTTTATATTTCTTTATTTATTCCCTTTTGTTGCCCTTGTTTTTTTGTTGTAGTTATTATTGTTGTTATTGATGTTGTTGGTGTTGGATAGGAGAGAGAGAAATGGAGAGAGGAGGGGAAGATGGGGGAGAGAAAGATAGATACCTGGAGACCTGTTTCATCGCTTGTGAAGTGACTCCTGCAGGTGGGGAGCCGGGGGCTCAGACTGGAATCCTTATGCCAGTCCTTGCACTTTGCACCACGTGCGCTTAACCCGTTGCGCTACTGCCCGACTCCCCTTAAGTTTTATTTTTTGCACCACATGTACCATAGTGATGCTGTAGTTCTCTTATGAATAAATAGATAATTAAGTATATAGAATCTTAAAAGAACCTATTGAAAATTCTAAAACTAAAAAACAGACAAACAAAAAAAAAATAAAGTCCTTGAAGGGTAGAGTGATCCCACATGAAGGAAAAATGTCTTAAAAGACAATTTCTTAAAAGAAAATGCCCCCAAGGAAGTCTGGAGAAATAAAAAAAATGAGAAGACACACAACAGAAGTTAGATAACAGTGAGACTGTGTCATTAGTATTTAATAGAGGAGAGGGAAAATAGTACAGGAACTGTATTTGAAAAGATAATGCCTGAGAATTTCCCTTAACTAATGAAACAACAACAACAACAAAAACACACACTATCTACAGATTTGACAGACCTTGAGAATAAAGAAGACCATGTAAGTTCTTTTTATGATATGACTGCTGAAAACCTTAGATGAGAAGAGCTGAAGTCAGCCAGACACAGGGTCACCCTCACAGAAGAGCAGCAAATAGCCTGACAGCTGTGTTCTGAGCAGAAACCATGAAAAATAGAAGTTGGTTGAAATCTGAGTGCTGAAAGAAAATGATTGCTAACTGGGATTCTTTACTCAGCAAAAAGATCCTTTAGAAACAAAGTCATTTTCAAATTTAAAAAGCCAGCTTTTTTGTTGTTTTGTTAACAGGCCTGCACTAGAGGAAACATGATGGGGTGGGAGGGAGAGGGGGTGTCTCTTGTTTGTTTTTGCCTGAAGGGAAATGTCATCTCTGTGGTAGCCACTAAATTGTGAAAGACTAAATGATATATTAACTAAAAGAGGTTCTAAATCTGAAGGAAGGCAAGAAAAGGGAAAATGGGAAGTTGGACAGCCGAAGCAAGTAGAAAGCAAACACTGAGTCTACTTAATAGTCAGTAAATAAGTAAATCACATTAAATATAAGGGGACTTGAACACTCTAGTTAAAAGGCAGAGATCAGCAGCTGGAAAGGCTAAACTTGGCAAGGTTATGTAAGTGACCTTTAAACAAAAGAATCTGCAAGAACTGAAAGAAAAGAATGGGGAAAAACACTTTGCAGGCATTTTCCATGTACTGGGTCCTTGGGTGGAGCCTTGGCACCACAAGGCCACTCCATGGTGGGCACCCAGGGAGCTCCCTGGATAGTGGAATGCTACCTTGCCAACTCCTCTTTTTCCCTCTCCTTCTCTCTCTTCCCTACTCCTCCTCTTCTCTATAAAATAGTGGGGAAAAATGGTGGCTGGGTGGTGATGCCCCTGGTTGAGGGCACAGATCACAGGGTGTGAGGACCGATGATTCAAGCCCTCAGTCCCTGCCTGCAGGGGAGAAGCTTCATGAGTGGTGAAACAGTGCTGTAGGTCTGTCTTCTTTTTTATCTCTCCCTTCCCTCTCAATTTCTCTGTCTCTGTCCAAAGTAAATAAAT
The DNA here is from genome assembly GCF_950295315.1 of Erinaceus europaeus. NCBI lineage: Eukaryota > Metazoa > Chordata > Mammalia > Eulipotyphla > Erinaceidae > Erinaceus > Erinaceus europaeus. Next base: position 13,841,301 of record NC_080168.1, read on the forward strand.
AAAATTAGAAAGAAAAAAAATTATCTGGGAAGTTGTTGAGCAAGTGGCATTTCTCATGAGCAATGCTCAGGGTTCACTGCCCATCATGTGACAACACTGCAGGTGTGTGTCTATCAGGCAGACACTGCAGCTGCCCCCACTCCTGCACGGCGCTCCCAGTCACCACCCCAGGGAGACGACTGAAACCCCACACATGCTGTTTGTGCCTACACACAGAGCAGTGTTACATTGACTTCTAAACTGGGCACAGGAAGAGGTTAACAACAATAACCCATATAAAAATAGAACAGCGGTAACAATATACTGTAATAAAAGTTACTTGAATGTGGGCTTTTTCTCCAAATACCTTCTTGCATGTAACATTTTCAGACCACAGTTGAAAGCGGAAACTGTGTGTAAGGGGGGGACTGGAGTGTGGTGCCGCTGCTTTAGTAAAGATATGTCACAGACAGCTGATCAGAGCCACTCAGAAGCCACATACACAGCCAGTAGAACTGCAGCGGTCATTGTAACTGCAGTGGGGATCAGTCATCATAGTGAAATGCTTCAACACATCTGTCTCACATGTTGATAATGATACACCAACAAAGAATTCCCAAGGTTGTAGAATTGTACCGTGTGGGTATAAAACTCGACCTAGTGGGCAGACTCAGAGTGGTGCACCTGTCAGTGCAGAGCTTGAGTTCTTCTCAAAGGCACGAGGCACACTGGCCCACAAGCAAGTCTGTGAAGGCTTCAGAAGACTGTGTTCTCTGCTAACAGTGGAATTAAGCTAGAAATTAAGAAAATAAAAGTCTCCACATGTATCTGGAAACTTAAGGGTTTACTTGGAAATAAGTTGTGAGTCCTAGAAAGCTAGCGCATGTTTGGGTTGAGTGATAGTAAACTCGCCTATGGATATGTGTGTGGGGGTTCTGTATACATGGGATGCAGCTGGTGATGCTGAAATCCACTGATTGAGGTGAAGACGTTGCAAATCCATGAGCTGAGCGGATACATCAGGTGGTTACAAGACTAGTACTCAGAGAGGAGGAAATGATAACAGAATTTTAGGAAATGGAAAACATTCGATCAGAAAAGGATCAAAAGAGGCAAAGACTAATTTTGAAAAACTATAAAATTGACAACCCCAGTGGGAGAAATCAAGCAAAAAATAGAGACAACACATCACGTCAGGGATGAAGAAGGAACACCGTTAAAAGGCCTATACGTGCTTAAACAGGACGAGCAAGTCCATTTGAACATTTTGAAGAAGTGAGCAAATTCTTAAAAACACAGTATCACATTGGCACCAGAGACAGCACAGTAGTTCATCTGGGTAGTGCACCTGCTTTGTCTTGTGCCTGACCCTGGCTCTAGCCTGGCCCCATAAGTTGGGGGGGCTCTTTGGTCCCTTCTCCCCCACCTTCCCCATCTGAAAGCCTGGAGTGGTGAAGCCCCAGTGACAACAGAAAACAGGCTGTTTTGTAACTATTAAAGATACTGAATCCATAATTTAAGACCCCCCCCCCCAGGCTGGGGACACAGCATAATGTTCTGCAGAAGTCTTTCATGCATGAGGCTCCTCGGCCCCAGATTCAATCCCCAGCACCACCCAAAACCAGAGTTGAGCTATGCTCTGGTCTCTCTTTGTCTCTGTGTATCTCCCATTAAAATAAATAAAAATATATTAGAAAAGAAGATCCCTAACCAGGGAAAAAAAAAAAGGCCAAAGGATTTTGCCACTGAAATCTCTGAGCATTTACAGATGCACAGATTCTTCCAGGGAAAAGAAAGTGGGAACCCCCTATACCTCTTTGTGAAACCAGCTACAACTTGGAATTGTGTAAAGTCTGAAAGGTCACTGCAAGAAAGGAAAATCGCACCTAAGAATCCCAGCGCTGAACAGAGAGCTCCACCTGATTACTTCAATAGGTGTGGTAAAGCCTTTGAGATAAAAGTCAATGTTTATTTATATTCAGGGGTCAGCAAGCTTTTTCTGTGAAGGGCCACATAGCACATGTGTGGATGGATATATATATATCCTGGTCACATATAGTTTCTGCTTGTCAGTGTAAAAGCAGCTGCAGAAAATATGATCATGAGGAGGCCAGGTGGTGGCACAACTAGCTGAGCGCATGTGTTACAGTGCTCAAGGTCCCGGGTTCGAGTCCCCTGTCCCTGCCTGCGGGGGGAAAGCAAGTGGTGAAGTAGTGCTGCAGGCGTCTCTGTTTCTCTCTCCCTCTTCATCTCCCCTGTTGCTCCTCAATTTCTGACTATCTCTACCCAACAAATAAATAGAGATAATAAAGAGAAGAAAATCTGGTCATGACCTGGGGCAGGGTGGTGGTGCCCTGGTTGAATGCATACATATACATTACCATGTGCAAGGACATGGGTTCAAGGCTTGGTTGGGGGGGGCTTCACAAGAGTTGAAGCAGTGCTTTCTCTCTTTGTCTTCATCTCTAATTTCTGTCTATCAAAGAAAAGTAATAGGAGTATGACTGCTCTTTTTTGAAAACTATTAATAGTGGCAAGTGGTGGGGGCTGGGGAGACAGTCTAATGGTTCTGCAAAAGATTCTCATACCATAGACTCTGAGGTCCTAGGTTCAATCCCCAGCACACCATAAACCAGAGATGAGAAGTGTTTTGGGGTCAGTCTCTCTTTCTCTGTCTCACTCTCACATACTCATTAAAATATAATAAAAATAGTATTTTAAAAAAATGGTGGGCAGTAGCTTATCTTGTAGCGGGTAGAACTTGCCTGCCTAAGGCTCCTGGCTCCATCCCTAGTGCTGCATATGAGAGAGGAAGAGAGAGAAAGAACCAGAGCATCATTCTGGTACGTGATGCCAGAGCAGTGCTCTGGAAAACAAAAAAATGGTTTGGGAGGTGGGGTGGTGGCTAGATTGTCAGATTTATAAACACAAGGTCCAGTTTAGCCCCTGGCATTGCATGTGCCAGAGTGATGCTCTGGCTGTCTTCTCTCTCAAATACATAAATAATAATTAAAAAAATTTTTTTTTCTCCAGAACCCTGCTCAGCTTTGGCTCATAATGGTATGGTGGATTGAACCTGGGATCTCAGAGTTTCAGGCATGAAAATCTTTCGTATAATCATTATGCTGTCTCCCTGTCCCTAAATAAATACATCTTTTAAAAAAAACTTTATTTTCCATTTTGTTGCCCTTGTTGTTTTATTGTTGTAGTTGTTATTGATGTTGTTGTTGGATAGGACAGAGAAATGGAGAGAGGAGGGGAAGACAGGGGGAGAGAAAGACAGACACCTGCAGACCTGCTTCACTGCCTGTGAAGCGACTCCCCTGCAGGTGGGGAGGCTGGGGGCTCGAACCGGGATCCTTACACCGGTCCTTGCGCTTTGTGCCACCTGCGCTTAAGCTGCTGCGCTACCGCCTGACTCCCATAAATAAATCTTAAAGAAAAAAGTGACTTGGGAGGTGGTGTAGTGGGGGAACTTTTGGCTTCTAAGCACGAGGTCTCAGGTTTGATACTCGGCACTAAATGTGCCAGGGAGCTGCTCTAGCTTCTCTCTGTCTAGAAAAAAAATGTGTAATTTAATAGTGATTTACAGGATTTTCAGATAATAGAGTTCTAGTTCTGTACCACTCCCATCACTTAGGTTGTGTTCCCCTACCCTCCAAGGACAACCACCGTAGTTCTCCCGGGGTCTTAGAGACAGGCTGCCTATTCCCCCTCTCTGCAAGTTCCTATGTTCCAGTTCTTGATGGTTCACATTTGAGTGGAACTATGCAGTAGTTGTTTTCCGCTTCCTTACTTCAGTGAGCACATTCATTCCAGTTCCCTTCATTTTGTCCTGAAGGACACAATGTTACTTTTCTTTCTTTTAAAAAAATATTTATTCCCTTTTGTTGCCCTTGTTGTTTTATTGTTGTAGTTATTATTGTTGTTGTTATTGATGTCATCATTAGATAGGGCAGAGAGAAATGGAGAGAGGAGGGGAAGACAGAGAGGGGGAGAGAAAGACACTTGCAGACCTGCTTCACTGCTTGTGAAGCGACCCCCCTGCAGGTGGGGAGCTGGGGGCTCGAACTGGGATCCTTACGCTGCTCCTTACACTTTGCACCACCTACACTTAACCTGCTGCTCTACCACCCGACTCCCACAATATTATTTTTCAATTGCTGAGCAGTATTCCACTGAGTATAGGCTCCATTATTATTATTTATTATTATTATTTCCATTTTTAATTTGTGATTAATAGTGCGTTACAAGGCTGTACAGTTACTCCCCTAGCTTCTTTCTCCAATCATCTGTTGGTATGTTTAGTTTGCTTTCATATTTTTACTATTGTGACTCGAGCAGTTATGGACAAGGAGGTGCATATGTCCCTTCAAATTAGTGTTTTTATGACTTTTGAATAAATGCTCAGGAGTGATATTTCTAGCTTCTCTCTCTATTCTTCTCTCCTTGTATCTATCTCATGAAATAATAAAAACAATATACACACTAATATATCGACACCAGTGTTATTGCTGGGGGTTGGTGCTCACATAACAAATCTACCACTTCTGGTGGTAATTTTTAATCATTTTTTACTATTGAAAAAATGATAGAGACAAATAGGACAAGAGAGATGGTGAGAGAGAAAGACAGACACCTGCAGTACTGTTCCACCATTGCTGAAGCTTCCCCCCTGCAGGTGGGGACCAGGGGACCCTGAGCATGGTAACTTGTCTGCTTTACCAGTTGTGCCACTGCCCAGCTCATAGAGTCCCACTCAAGCGTGGAAGTCTGCTCTGTAAACTGCTGTGCTATCTTTCGCCCCGAATATATATATTTTTAAAGAGTAACTTATTTAATAGAAGAGAGAGGATACTAGAGTATCACTCTGGCACATGTAATATTAAGAATTGAACTCGGGACCTCATTCTTGAGAGTCCAGTACTTTTATCAATTGCATTCTCTTCTGGGCTGCTAATATCTTAAAACACCAACAACAAACATTACATATGAGAGAAGATACACAGAAAGAGTGAGACAGAAGCATTGCTTGTATCTGACATTTGGTGGCCCTGGGGATTGAACCTGTTGCCTCTGGGACCATAGGTCTGCAAGATGATACTCCAGCAGGTGAGCTCTCCCTGGCTCCAATTTCCTGAGACTTATCCTTCCTATCGCCTCATTTTTAGATCCCCTCCCTGGTGGAACCCCAGAAAGGGATATTGTATGATCTCAGTTCTTGGATGTATCTGATTGTATCTTCTTGTTTGCTTTTCTCTCTTTCTTTTTATTATTAATTTATTACTCCCTTTTGCCCTTGCTTTTTTATTGTTGTAGTTATTATTGTTGTTGTTATTGATGTCGTCATTGTTGGATAGGACAGAGAAGTGGAGAGAGGAGGGGGAGAGAAAGACAGACACACCTGCAGATCTGTTTCACCGCTTGTGAAGCGGCACCCCTACTGTAGGTGGGGAGCTGGGGGCTCGAACCGGGATCCTTCCGCTGGTCCTTGCACTGTGCCACGTGTGTTTAACCTGCTGCGCTACCGCCCGACTCCCGCTTTTCTCTTTCTTTCTCCCTTTGCTAAAAACTGCAAAGGAGAAGTTTGAAGATTCATTTATGTTTAGGTGATGCTTTGCTGTGTCTCCTGGATGTGGGATGCTGTGTGTGCTGCCATGTGTCCCCTCTGCTGTGTCACTTACTGGCTGGCACGGAGACTGCTGAATCCTTTCATTGGGAAGGCTGGTTTCCTCCTTGTGTTAGAATGTGAACCAGTCGGGAGTTGGGCGGTAGCGCAGCGGGTTAAGCGCACCTGGCGCAAAGCGCAAGGACCGGCGGAAGGATCCCGGTTGGAGCCTCCAGCTCCCCACCTACAGGGGAGTCCCTTCACAGGTGATGAAGCAGGTCTGCAGGTGTCTATCTTTCTCTCCCCCGCTCTGTCTTTCCCTCCTCTCTCCATTTCTCTCTGTCCTATCCAACAATGACGACAACAATAAAACAAGGGCAACAAAAAGGAATAAATAAATAAATAGAAGGTATAATTTAAAAAAAGTGAACCTGCCGGGTGATTTCTGTGTAAATATTCCCCCCACTCCCAGCTGTTCTCAGATTTCACAGAAGTAAGGAGGATTTGGGACAACACTACTCCCCAAAGGAGGCAGTTTTCATGTCTTCCTCTGCTTCTCTCTCGTCACTTGTGGGTAACTGTTAAAACAAGTTATTTTATTTTATTTATTTTTTGTTGCCACCAGGGTAATTGCTAGGGCTCAGTGCTGGCATTATGAATTCACTACTCCAGGTGGCCTGGCCTTCTCTCCCCTCCCCTCCCTTCCCCTTCTCTCTCTCTCTTTCTTTATTTTTAAATAGAAAGAAATTGAGAGAGGATGGGAAGCGAGGGAGAGACTGAGACTGAACTGGGGACAGCTCCCGGACACCCCAGTCTGAGCAGGAGAGCGGTGTTCCCTGCCATTCTTCCTGGAGGTCTCTTCTCACGACAAGTGAAGGTGATGGTGTTTGGTCCTCATGATGGAGAGGTGTCGTGGTGCCCGTCACATGCTGTTGTAGTGCCCCTCCCAGCCTCTAAGATGACAGTGCTTGGTCCTTGTGATGGGAGGAAGATGGTCACTCCTTTCTCTTGTTTTTATCTATTTATTTTACTGCGGGACTTGCTTTAATTGCGGTTCTACAGCTTCCTCAGATTTTTTTTTTTTAAATATTCCCTTTTGTTGCCCTGGTTGTTTTGTTGTTGTAGTTATGATTATTGTTGTTATTGATGAAATTGTTGTTAGATAGGACAGAGAGAAATGGAGAGAGGAGGTGAAGACAGAGGGGGAGAGAAAGACAGACACCTGCAGACCTGCTTCACCACCTGTGAAGTGACTCCCCTGCAGGTGGGGGCTGGGGGCTCGAACCAGGATCCTTAAGCCGGTCCTTGCACTTTGCGCCACATGCGCTTAACCCGCTGCGCTACCACCCAACTCCCAGCTTCTTCAGATGTTTTCCCTTTCAGTCTCTGAGAGAAGCAGAGAGAGACAGAGAGAGAGAGAGAGATGCCACAGCAGCACTGCATTGCTTGTGAAGCTCTGTGGTGCTTTCATGCCGGACCCTCCCTCAGGCTTGGAGAAGTGTGTGCGATGCTACTGAGCTCTTGCCCGGCCTGTCTTCCTTACTACTTTGGGCCAGCTGGGTTATTGCCAAGTTCAGTGCCTACATAACTCCTCTGCTCCTGGTGGCCCTATCCTGTGCTCGACCACTGGGCCATCTCCCTGGGTGGCCCTGATCTTTTTCTTGTTTCTGATGTACCATGTTAGACTCTGACACTAAAATGAGCAGTGCTGGGCAGGAGTAGATAGCATAATGGTTAAGCAAAGAGCCTCTCACGCTTGAGGCTCCAAGGTCCCAGGTTCAATCTTCTGCACCACCATAAAACAGAGATGAGCAGTTTTGTGGTTAAAAAAAAAAAAAAAAAAAAAAGGCAGTGTTGTATAGCCTTCACCACTACTTAGTTCTAGAACTTTCTTTTCCTAAATGGAAAACCCTTCCCCATTAAGAAGTCCTCTCCGGGGCCCAGAAAGTGGTGAAGAGGATGGAGCACTGAGGTCCTTGAGGTTCTGAGTTCAGTCTCCAGCACTGCATGTGCCAGCGTGATGCTCTGGTCCTTTCTCTGTCACTTGTTTTAAATCTTAAACAAACAAACAATGAAAAAACCCCTCAAGTCCCTGAAGACAGTGAATCTGCTTTGTCTCTGGCTCTGCTGTGGTTCATGCACAGGAGGAGTATCTTGTCTTTCAGGGCTCATCCATGTTCTGGCAGGCCTTATTCCTTTTTTAAAAAGTAGGCTTAGTAACAAGAGGGAGGGAGCAAGAGCATCACTTTGACTTATATCATGCCAGGGATCCAACTCAGAATCTCATGCGTGCAAGTCCCAGTCTACCTCTGACACCCCCCCCCCCCCAGGTGCTGCTGGCCTCCTTTTTCGACTGAGGAGTGTTCGTTCGGTTGCAAGGAGAGGGTTGGTTTTTGTCTCTCCGTCAATCCCATGTTGTTTGTTTGAGTTGCTTCTGCCCTGGGGTGTTGTGAGCAGGGTGGCAGTTAGCGCTTGCTTTCGGGTCCCTGGGCAGATCCTGGGAGGAGACTGCTGTGCCGCGTGCTGGTGCATTTGCCTTGTCCAGGAGCCACTACCCAGTCTCCATGATGACTGCTCAGCAGTGAAGCAGGGGATTCCTGTGTTTCTCTGTGCCTGCTATTTTATTTACCTCATCTCTCTCTCTTTCTCTTTCCCCCCTTTCTCTCCCATTCTAATAAATAAATAAAATACTTTGGGGAAAAAAAGGCAGTGGTCCTAGGTCCACAAGAAAGGAGACAGTTGGCCATCTCAGTGTCCAGAGCTTTGGGAAAGTAGATGATGAGAGTCCGCTGGGTCCCCAGCACACTGGACATGGGCCCAGCAAGGAGGGACCTGGCTGCCTTGTCTAGTTGCACTGGCCACGTGACCAGCTGCAGAGGCCAGATTCTCTGGTGGCATTCAACAAAAAAATACTTTAAAAGATTAAAAAAAAAATTTATCCAGTGAAATGGCGTAATGGTTATACAAAGACTTTTCCTGCCTTTGAAGCTCTGAGACCCAGGTTTAATCCCCAGCACCACCAAAAACCAGTTTGCCTGCTATTTTTCTATTATAGCCATCCTTCTGGGGAAAGCAGTAGCTTACTGATTTACAGTCCCGTATTGACTAGTCGAAGTTGAGTTGTCTATCTTCGTTATAGACCTGACTGCTCCAGCCCTTTGCTTTATCACTGGCTCTAACCCCCTCTCGACCAGCCTTTTCAGAGAAAGTCTGGTTGGCGAGGGAATGTTGTGTGTGGAGTACTGAGAGTTCCTGCCTGAGCTGCCTTACCACCCCTAAAAGCTGGATTTTCTAAAAAACAAAAAAAAAAATTATGTAGAACAGAGCACCGGTCTGCCATACCGGGGATTTTCTGCTTTTAAAAATTAGATTTACTGGGAGTTGGGTGGTAGCACAGCACGTTAAGCGCATGTGGCACAAAGTGTAAGGACCGGCTTAAGGATCCAGGTTCGAGCCCCCAGCTCCCCACCTGCAGGGGAGTCGCTTCACAGGCGGTGAAGCAGGTCTGCAGGTGTCTGTCTTTCTCTCTCCCTCTCTGTCTTCCCCTCCTCTCTCCATGTCTCTGTCCTATCTAACAATGATGACATCAATAACAATAACAACTACAACAACAATAAAAAAGAAGGGTAACAAAAGGGAAAATAAATAAAAAAATGAAAAAAAAAATAGATTTACTTCATTGATGAAAGGAGAGCAAGAAGCAGAGCAGCGCTCTGGCATTGTATCGCTCAGGCCGTCAGTGTTCCTGTCCCGCATTCCACTGACTGTACCCTCCACTCTTGAAAAAGTCCTTTGAGGGGTGGGGGTTGGGCGGTAGCGCAGCGGGTTAAGCGCACATGGCGCAAAGCACGGGGACCGGCGGAAGGATCCCGGTTCGATCCCCCAGCCCGCACCTGCAGGGGAGTCGCTTCACAAGCGGTGAAGCAAGTCTACAGGTATCTCTCTTTCTCTCCCCCTCTCTGCCTTCCCCATCTCTCTCCATTTCTCTCTGTCCTATCCAACAACAATGACATCAATAACAACAATAATAATAACCACAACAATGGTAAAACAACCAGGGTAGCAATAGGGAAAAATGGCCTCCAGGAGCAGTGGATTCGTGGTGCAGGCACCAAGCCTGGGCAATAACCCTGGAGGCCAAGAAAGAAAAAGTCCTTTGAAGAAGTCCAGTGTGTCTAGCTTCTTTCTTTTTTGCTTGTAGTTTTGTTGCCTATTTAAGAAAACATGACCAAATTCAGGGGTGAGATATCTATTTGTTTTTTATTTTCATCTTTTACGGTTTATTTTAATGAGAGATCAGAATATTATTCAGCTCTGGCTTGTGGTGGTACTAGGGACCAAACCCAGAACTTAAAATTGTGATTGTGTTGGCTGTGTTTATGTTTCCATGTATGAATTTAGACTTTGATCCATTTTGAGTTGATACTTGTATGTGTGGAGAGGGATAAGAATCTGGTCTCTTTCTTTCACATGTCAATGAATATCTATCTACTTGTCCAACACCATTTGTTGAAGAGAACCCTTGCCCCATTTTTTTTTACCCCTAGCTGGAATCTGCTGCTTGATCTATATACACTCTGTGATATTCACACCAGCTGATGGGCTCTCCAGAATTGCTTGGTGATTTTGACCGTTCTGGATTAGTCTCAGTAAAGATCATAAAGCTGTTCTTAGGACACTCATTCTGGTGGATGGTTGCGAGAGAGACATCCACATACTTGAAGGTTATAAAAGGAATGCATGCATTTCCGAAGTTTGCTGCCCTCAATCTCATCTGTATTTCACATTTGGGAGATAAACTTGATCCAGTTCTTTTTATGGTTTTGGGAAATTTTAAAATACTAGTCATTAAATTTGGGAAGTCGTGTTTCAGCTCCATGGTGGAGACCGGTTTGTACTCAGAAGCCGAGTGTCGGGGGCGCTGTTCTTTGTCATCTCTCTGGGGCCTGAAGGTTTCCGTGAACTTTAAGGGACATAAGAAAAATAGACGGGGGGGGGGGGGGGGCATGTGAAACCCAGGTTGATTAAGACTGAGATCTGAGCCTCAGAGTCCAAGTGTATTTTTACTGTCTATTAGTCACGATAGGCTAAGTGTATTTTTATGTCTGACGAGCATCCCATCTGAGCTGGAATTTTGCCGTTTATGGAGCCCCATCACTTCTCCCCCTCCCGGCAGCACAGATGGGTATCACCACTTGAGAGAATCAGTTGGTGGTGTGCTGGGAAGCTCCAGGAAAATACATGCTCTTGACCCAGAAATTCCACCAGTGGGGCCCTGGGCTGCGGAAACAACCTCAAATGTGAAACAAGCATGTTTATTGCACCATTAGATACAGTCACCGACCCGGAAGCACTCCAGTTTAGTGACTCAGGCAGCAGGGTTGACAGGGCTGACAGTTAGGGATGGCCTTGCTCCCCCTTCCAGCTGCATGGGCTTCCCTGGTTCAGCCTCAGAGACCCAGGCAGAGCTTGGTGCTGTGGGCAGCAGGGGGCCGGATGCACAAGCGGGCAGCACCTGTAGACGCAGGATCCCCACTTTACCACCTGGCAGTAACTTAGAGATCCCACGGGCACCTTAGTTCACTCCTTCTTTGTTTACACTTTCAACTCTGGCGTTGACAATAAATCTAAGCTTATCTAAGCCAAGAGTTCAAGGTCTTGGTATAAATAAGACATATTTTAGCCTGACATTGAAATTATTTGAAGAATGAAATTGCCGTCAGCGGCTTAGATACCTTTATAAATACACACAGTGGAAGTAGGCGAGTACCAGGCGATCTGGCACAGCATGTGGCTGTGTGAGATGAGCAGGGTATTAAGTCGTGTGCCTGTTGCGTACCCTGCTTTTCTCTTTATTTACATGTTGGGCACACACCAGAAGGGGTTCATCTCAGTGTGAGAGGCAGGTGTTAGCTGGAGCCCAGTATGCCCAAGTAAAGAAAAGTAGGCCCAGGGCATAGCTTGCCTGAGTGTGTGACTTACCATGTACACAGTCCTGGGTTCAAGCCTCTGTACCATGTGGGAGCATCATGGACAACATGCAGCTTGGGGTACGGGGGAGTCCCAGGTGGTACGGTGGTGCCATGCTGTGTCTCCTCTCTTCTTTCTTCTGTTTCTCTCTTTAAATAAAAATGGAAGAAGAAGAAAAAAAAGAGGCCTTAGAGGCCACTCAGCAGTGTGACACCTACACAAGGCCCTGTGTTCATACCCTATTTGGGAAGCCATATTTGAACTTCTTGGTAGAGACCAGCTCCTACTCAGAAGCCGAGTGTCTGAGGCATTGTTCTTCGTCATCTTTTTGGTAGCTGAAGGTTTTCATGAACTTTAAGGGACATATGAAGGAAAAAAGGTGGGGGGGCATGTGAAACCCAGGTTGGTTGATCAAGTCTGAAATCTGAGTCTGGGAAAAGAGGGCTGGTAAAATTGCTCACTTTGCCATGTGAGTGACCTGATTTTGAGCCTCTCCCTATAGCATTGGAGACACTCAGGTGCTGTGATGTTTTTCCTCTCTCTGTGTGTATGTCTGTCTAGTTGAAAAAAATCATCCCAGAGTAGTGAAGAGTCAGTGACAACAACAAGAACAAAAAAAAAAAAAAAGGAAAAAAGAAAAAGTAACCTCTCTCAGGATGCACGGCATTGTGGTGGGCTTGGAAATGCATGCCGTTACTGGCACCTGAGGTCTGAATGGGCCTGAAGGCAGTGGTTTGGGCATGGGCCCAGAAGAGGAGTTAGGGTGGCTCAGTGACCCCCCCATTAGGACAGTGGGGGTAGGAGTAGCTGCTTTTAGTCCGAGTGGCCTCAGCCTGAGCACAAGCTTCTGCTGTGTCCACTGCCTCAGCCTCCGAGGCTGCTGTGGAAATTTCCGGACTTCTCAGCAGTGGGGAGAGAGCAGCCATCATCTGGGGGTGCTTGTTCCTGCAGCCCCCACCTCCAGGCCCCCTTTTAGGGAACAGCTGTAGTGCCTTCTCCTCCAGGAGCGCCCCACTCACTTGCTCGGGCATGCACTCTCCTTAGAGGTCAGGGTTCACATCTCTTTCATCATCCAGTTCCCAGCAGGCCTGGCACTTGAGTGCTCAGTAAATATTTGCTGAAACGGGAGCGCGTTTCATTCCACAGGTCCATGGGGAGATGGGCTCCATTCTCGAGTCGCAAAGACCTCGGGTCTCTGTAGCCTTAACTGCACCCAGTGTGCACATCTGTCTGGGGGCCGAGGCTGCTGCATGCACACCTGGAAAGTGGGGGGTTAATTGTGACTGTAGTTGAGTCTTAACTTGCCAAACAAAAAAAGAACGATCTTGAGAGGTGCCTCGGAGGGTCAGTAAAGTCAGAACAAAGCTTACAGCACACATGCTTCCTCCCGCTTTGTTTCTCCTTCATTCTTCACTTTCTCTTTTTACTGAGCGACACAGGAGAGGGGCTGAGAGGAGCCCCACTTAACCACCTGTGCAGTGTACCAGGTGCTATCTGTAGTGGTCCATGTGTTGCTGGGACTCAAACCCAGGGCCTTTCTCGTGACAAGGCACATGTTCTCGTGGGTGAGCTATCACCTGCCCCCTCGCTGGTTTCTTTTGTGAGAAAATGACGTGGGCCTAGTGCTGGGGTCCTGTGCCTGGACTTCAGGTCTTCATTTACAGACCCCGGAGTGTTGAGTCAGTTACTCACTGCTGCCGACCCTCTGAATTCGCCTGTGAGATGGCAGGCCACCACACTCCTCCGCGCTGGTGCTGCCTAGCGTGGTGTGGATCTGGTGGGGCTCAGGAAGCATGGACTCTCCTTTAATATGTCTTGCTGTTTGTTTGCGAGCTGATGAGTGTTGATTGTTTCCTGTTTATGAATTCTGGTCTGTCTAAACTGTAAACAGCAGAGCGTCTGAGAGAGCACGGGGGCTGGCATTTCTCTTGTGGTCGGTCACTGGCTGCTGAGCGTCTCCTCGGTGTCAGTTTTCTTGTTCTTTGTTCAGAATATTATTGTCTGTCTCAGACCACAGAGGTTTATTCTGTTAAGAAGGCAAATGGGTGTACTAGTACTCACAAACATTTTAAGCAACTTACAAATTGAGGGTGTAGTGATTTTAACTTTGTTTCACATTGAACAACTCTTGTGTATTACATTTTTATGTTGATAACCTCCTTTTCACATCTGTCAGTTTTTGGCTGAAGACCTGAACAGCTTTGAGGACAGATAGATGACCAACGGGTGGCTCTTCCTCCTCCTCCTCCTCCTCCTCCTCCTCCTCCTCCTCCTCCTCCTTCAGTAAAGAGACCACAATGGGGGTCAGGCTCAAACTTGGGCACACATGCCAAAGTAGCATTCGATTAGAGTAAGCAGTTTTGCTGTCCTGTTTTCTTCTCATTATTTTTTTCTAAAGATTTCTTGGTGGGGGTTTTTGTCACCCCAGTGTATGCATTGCCAGGGTTGACTTGGAACCATAGCCCTACAAGTCCTGTGCTCCACCCACTGAGCCACCACCCCAGCCTCTGCCTTTTATCTATTCTGCTAAGTAACACAGTGTCCATGTGAGTAGTGGCTGCCTTGTGACAGCCACTCCTTCCAGCCCTGGGACGTTGGTCACCATCCAGTTGACTCCTGGTCACACCATCTGCTTGCTGGGCTTCCTTTGATAGTTTCTTTTCTTCAGTATTATTACGGGGGTCAGGGTTTTGGGAATGTGCCTGACATGGTCCCTGTTTGCACTGCGGGCGTCTTCCCCTAGGACCTAGGTTTCTCTCCTTCAGAATCCATCTTGGAGATGGGAAGTTCTTAATTGTAATGTAGCTGATTCTGGCAGACTCAGAGTTTTACATTTTTTGACTCAATTTAAGAAACCTTTCCCAGCCCAAAGGCTCTAAAGAAATTCTAGCCCGTCTGCTGAAAGGTTCTGAGTTTTTCCTTTTGTGGTTAGTCCTGCGTCCGCCTGGAGTTAGCTTCTGCTGCTGGGCGGCGCTGGAGAGGGCGGTTGGGTGGGGGTTCAGGGCTGGCGCATAGATGACCAAGCTCATCTGGTTCCCCAGCTCCCTCCCCCCCCAGCTCCCCCTTTGCGGTGCCGCTTCTGCCTCATGCTACAGAGTCCAGTCTGCAGGTCTCTGTTTCTGGGTTTGCCCCCCAAACCTCACTTCTGAACATTGGCTCACACCCCTGTTCTGTTCCGGTACAGCTGAGGGGAGGGGAGGCAATTAGGTGATAAAGGTGACAGGTCCATGGAGTCTGCTGGAGCCCACAGATTTACTGGGGGGCGGGGGCTCTCACTGAATAATCAGAAGTGAAAGTACAGTGTGGGCAGTGACAGGTGTGAGGAAACAGGCCCTCAAAGACACCCCCCATGCCCCCCCCCCCCCCCGACCTGGCTGTGCCCAGTGCTGACAGCTGCCTGCCAAGGGAAGAGCACCTCTTCTTGCCTCTGCCTGCTGCCTTGAAGTTCTTTTTCAGAGGTGTGGGGCCCTTGCTCCTGGGCCACCATGGGGGCTGTGGCCCCGGGTCACATTTGGGCTCAGTCTGCCCTTTGAAAATCTGCTTCCTTTGTCTTTGGGGCCTGGAGTGCTCCCTTTCCCTCTCACTGTGCTCCCTGTCCTCTTGTCTGCAAAGTACCCCTCGTCTGTCCTTGGTGGCCATGCAAGCCATCCTGCGGCACTCTGGCCAAAGCTGGCCCTTTTGTTTGTGCAAAGGACCTGGCACAGTGACTTCTGGTGCCTGGGCTCTGTGATTTGGCTGCTGCCCCTCGGTTAGCAGGAGCCTGTCAGCCAGCAGCGCTTCCTGTGGGTGCCTCTGTCCCATCCTCTCGTCTGTCTGCTGGCTGCCAGACACCCCGATACTGCTGCTCTTTTCTCCATTGGACTCTGAGTTCACTTGTGACCCGGTGCTCTGTAGTTTTCTCGAGCAGCGAATCAGCAGAAGAAATGCCCTTTCTGAGAAAGCTTCAAAGAACTACTGGGCTTTATCTCTTCCCTAGCCTTTTCTGCCGAAAACCCACCAGAGTCCTTTTCTGAGCGCACTCATTCTATAAATAGCACAGCGCGGCTAGGCAGCTGAGATCGCGGCTCTCATCCGCTTTCTGCTTTCTGAGCGCAGTGTGTCTGTGAGCGCAGCCCGCTGGCGGACTGTGCCTCGGCTCTGCTCTGCTGTTACGAGCGAGATGGTCAGCGGGCGACGCAAGAGAAAGCGCTTGAGCGTTTATCCTTTAAAAATAACCTAGCTGCTGGGTCTGGCAGGCTGGTCTGTTGTTGTTTTTCCTTTCCCCTTTTCTCTCTGATTTGCACGTGGGCCTGAGATGGAAATGCTGACTTGCCCTGCAGAGGTAAGGAGTCTGCCAGCAGATCACCCCAAGCCTGTAGTCCTGGGGTAGTTGGCTGTGTCTCTGGGGGAGATTGGGACCTCGGCCTGAACTGAATGCCCGCAGACACAAGTGGCCCTTCTTCCTGCACAGGAGCTGTTGAGGGCCAAGGGTGGGGCACCGTCAGTGACTGAGACCAGCCTGGGTTGGATGAGCTCATATTCCTGTGAGAGTAGCCTGCTGTCTCTGACTTGGGAGACGGGCTGGGTCAGGGGCAGCTTTTTTGAGGTGACAAGTAACAGTAAACCCACTGTTGTTTGCCTGTGGGACAACTGCAGGTGGAGAGGTTGCTGTGTTTGGTCCCCTCCCTGTAGAGACAGCATGTGACCCATCAAAGGGCAGGCAAGTGCAGCCACCCCTGGGAGGCTCATTGGGGTCTGACCCTTCTCCCGGGGGGCGGGGTGAGGAGAGGAGCAGCCCGGGCTGGCCCTAGGGAGCCCCCAGTGCTGTCTGCTCAGGCGGGGTCCCAGCAGGTGGTGGTGTGTGTGGGATGGGGCCTTTTTTCCCTGTTCTTCTGCAAGAAGAAAGTTTTGCTACCCAAGTTCTGAAAGAGTTTGCTACCCAGACTCTGCTCTCTCCTCCCCCAAGACTGACACAGCCCCCCAAGGCTTTGCCTGCTTTGGATGCCTTTGGTGTCATGAGGTTTCTGTGTCTGGTTTTATCTTCCCTTGTCCTCAGTGACCACAGATGCGAAGGGCTTCACACTTTTGAGAAGAGTTACTGTGAGTGTGTGCTGGGCAGGAGTGGGCAAGCCAGCGCGTCCTGGCAGCTCCTTGCAGCTCTGCCTCCTCTCCAGGCCCACACCCACAGGTGGGCCTTCTGTTTTTGGAGTGGCCTCCTCTCCAGGCCGACACCCACAGGTGGGCCTTCTGTTATCGCGTGGCTTCCTCTGCTACTGGGGTGAAGAGGTCTGTGCTCAGGCCAAGCATGTGTGCTTTTATTGGTGTGACACTGTTGGTGGCTCAGCAGGTTGTTCTGTGTGCATTTAACCTCTAAGTCCTTGTCCCCTTCATGGCACCTGGCCCAGGGGGACAGCACCTGGAGAAGCCGTGCCCACTGTTGATTTCACGGAGCCCAGGGAGGGGACTGCTGACCAGCTCTGGGGTCTCTGGAGAGATTCAGACCCGGCGGATGGGTCAGATTCCAGGTTGGGGACAGCGTGCTGACTTTGACAGGCAGCCCTGGTCATGGAGTAGGAACAGGGCTAAGTGGGAGCAGGCCTGGAGCTGAGCTGAACCTCTCGCAGCTTGCGTCGGCCGTTTTGGCAGGAGGACCCTGAGAAATGGCAGCAGGCCAGGGAGGCCTGAGTTGGGGCCAAGAATAGCAGAAAAATCCCGAGTGCTGGAGCCCGAGAATGCACTGGCCCCGGGCAGCCACTGAGGTCCTCTGAGCTCCAGTCCACTCCACTGGCTCCCTGGCCCCCGGGCATCTCCAGGGCACACCTGTGGCCCTGGCAGCAGTGACTCCATGGACCTCCAGCCCTCCCTCCCCATGCCCAGCCTGCGCAGAGGCCAAAGTCCAGGGCAGTGTAGGGGTGCGGGCACTGCGTGGGGAGCATGCGGCCGTGCTCATGAGTGGCTCTCTGTGCTTTCAGACTGTCCTCAAGGAGGGGGTGCTCACCAAGCAGAACAGCTCCTTCCAGCGCTCCAAGAGGAGGTACTTCAAGCTCCGTGGGCGCACGCTGTACTACGCCAAAACCGCCAAGGTGAGGCGCCTGGAAAGTGGAGGGGGGAGGGGAGAACAAGGCCCTTGCAGCAGTTGAGGGGAGCTGGGTCCCTGTCTCAGGGGAGAAAAAGCTCCCCTTTTCTACTTCCAGTGAGTTTCACCATACTGGTGGTGGTGGTGGTGGTGGTGGTGGTGGTGGTGGTGGTGGTGTGTGTGTGTGTGTGGGAGGGGGAAGCAGCTTTTATTTGTCTCACTGCTTGTATTATTTCTTCTATACACTGATTTTTAGTTATTTTCTTTAAAAATTGCCTTTTGGTGTCACCAGAGCCTCTTGCATGAATGGTTCCACTGCTCTGTGTGATATTTTTTAGACAGGGAGGGAGGGACACCATAGCATTGACACTTCCCCAGTGCTGTGGTGCTCCCATGTGCCATGCCAGGGCCTCGAACCTGGGTCTGCCCTTCTAGCTAGCTCACTGGTCCCCATTTACTTTTTCTTTCTTATTTTTTAAAGTTTCATTTATTAATTATTGGATAGAGACAGAGAAATTGAGAAGAGAGGGAGAGAGATTCAGAGAGACAGCTGTAGCCCTGCTTCACCACTTGCGAAGCTTTCCCCCTGCAGGTGAGGACCAGGGGCTTGGAGCTGGGTTCCTGTGCGTTGTAATGTGAGCCTTTAACCAGGTGTGCTGCCCCCTCCCCTATTGTTGTATGACATCTGTGGGTAAAGGAGGCAAAAAAAAAAAAAAAAGCTACAGAAACAAGCACATTATAGCTGGGTATCTTTCATGAAGGCAGACTTCTGAATCCTTTGTTATGGCTAAATATATTTTTCAAGAACGACTTGATTGAGCTGTCCTTGGCATATAAAAAGTGCTAGATATTTAATGCACGCAGCTGTGTGGCAGGATTGTATTTTGTTGTAGAACATTGAGCTTCTTGAAGGATGAACAGAAAGACAGAATTAACTTTTCTTAGTATTTCCTGAGAGAGAGAGTTCACGAGAGACATGTGCGCCCAGGGATTGACCCTCTAGGCCTGGTCACCCCTCCCCTCCTTTCTGTGTGCTCAGACCACCAGGATATGGAAGGGGGGGATCCAGGGAAAGTCACAGAGCTGTTGCCGCCTTTTTGGTGACTCTGGTTGGATGTTACTGTGTTCACAAAGCTCGCTCTCTGTCCTGGACCCCTGCTTTTCAGTACCAGGATTGACGTCCATGGGGCTGTTGAGGTGAAATGAAATTTACAAAATCTGGAGTCAGAATCGCTGACATTTGGGGACGTGTCCCTGGAGACTGAGTGCGTTCACATTTGAAATTGAACAGAGTAACTTGTTTGGAAAGGGTTCTGACCACAGGCCTCGCTTGTAAACCCCTCAGTTATTTTAGTTCTGTGTGTCTGGGTGGGGGAGGTTACTCAGAAGCAGAGGCTCTCGGTTCTTAGTGGCACCTCCATGGTTCCTGATGGCAGGCTTCTCGTGTGGAGGGGGCGGTGCAGTAAATGGGAGGTGATGCGAGTAGCGGGGCGAGGGGTGGGGGAGGCCCCCACACCTAGTTCTCTGCCTGTCTCTGGAGCCTGACCAGCTTTCCCCAGGCCCAGATGCCTTCCTTTCCATTCCCCAGCATTTTCTTGGGGCTGGTCTCTTCTAAGCTCTGGGTCTGTTCCTCTTCCCCTAGAAGCATTTATTTAGCCATGGACCTTTTCCCCAGATGTGTGTGTTGAAGAAGCTAGTGCCCAGGGGAATGTGTCCCTGTGGTCTGGGCTCCTGTGTGAAGACTTGTTTAACATTGAAAGTGAAAAGCTGGCATAACAGAAACCAAATACAGAAATCGCAGGTTTCCTTGTTATGTCTCCTTGGCTCCATGGTGCCATCATGGTGCTGTCCTGTGAGTGTTATGGTGTGCTTAACCACCGGGTCTGAGGTTCACGGCACTCGGGTCTGTGGCTGGCTGCTGGGTTGGGGGCAGAAGGAAGGATGGGAGGTAGAGTGACCAGTCCCAAGGTGATCTCCCTCCCTGCTCCCATGGGTGTCTGTCCCAGGCTGACCACCACCCTTCTCTCTCTCTTTAGTCCATCATCTTTGACGAGGTGGACCTCACAGACGCCAGCGTGGCTGAGTCCAGCACCAAGAATGTCAACAACAGCTTCACGGTAAGGTTCTGGGCACTCACCCTACGCCTGTGACTCTCTGCCACATCTGACCTGTGTTTGGATTTCCGAAAATGTCTGTGAGCTGTTCGCCTCTTCCTAGCCTTTCTCTGTGGTTGGAGCCAGTCCATTAGAAGCCTGGATTTGATGCCGACAGTGATACTGTGGTTGTATAGTAACTGAGAGTTGGATACATAGAAGCACAAGAATAGGAGGGTCCACATGGATTGATCTGTATTGCCCACAGGTTTCCTACTGTGGTGGTGCCTGCATGACAGATCTATTCCAGGTGACTATTTTTTCTTCCCCTTCTTTTCTCTTTTCGATAGACAGAAATTGAGAGGGATGGGGAGATAGAGTGGCAGAGAGAAAAAACATCTGTGGGACTGCTTCACCATTCTTGAAGCTTCTCCTCTGCAGGTAGGGACCAGTCGCTTGAACTTAGTCCTTGCCCATGGCAACATGTGTGCTTTCCCCAGTGAGTCACTGCCTGGGCCCCACAGGAACATTTAAAAAGATTTAAAATAGGTTTGAGTCCCCAGCTCCCTACCTGCCAGGGAGTCGCTTCACAGATGGTGAAGCAGGTCTGCAGGTGTCTATCTTTCTCTCCCCCTCTCTCTTCCCCTCCTCTCTCCATTTCTCTGTCCTATCTAACAACAGCGACATCAATAACAACAACAATAGCTACAACAACAATGAGAAACAACAAGGGCACCAAAAGGGAAAAATAAATAAATATAAAAAAATTTAAAAAATTAAAAAAATATATATATATTTACTTATTATTGGACAGAGACAGAGAGACATGAGAAGGGAGGGGGAGATAGAGAGGGAGAGAGAGAGAGAGAGAGAGACACCTGCAGCCCTGCTTCACCACTTGTAAAGCTTTCCCCCTGTAGGTGGGGACCAGGGGTTTGAACCTGGGTCCTTGTGCACTGTAGTGTGTGCGCTTAACCAGGTGCGCCACCACCTGGTTCCCCTGAGATTTTCCCCCTCCACTAGGGACTTACCAATTCTTTACAAAATGAGAAGATTTCAGGGGTGTAATTTCATACCTTCATTTGAAGTGTCACTTCACTTCCAATGAAGTGTAAGTCACTACACCCTTCACTTAACTTCTGTGCTCCATCATCTCACAAAGTCCAAGAGACAGTTTGGTTGTGATGAATCCATCTCTTGACAGCCATGTTCCCCTCCTAGCTCCCTCCCTCCCATTTTGATAAAGGTATAGAGAAGTTGAAAGGGAAAGGGGCTAGAGATAGAGAAAGATAGATACTGCCACCAGTGGGTTTACCGCTTGTGAAGCTTCCTCCTCCAGGTGGGAGACCAGGGCCTTGAACCCTGGTCCTAGCACGTGATAACATGTGCACTCTTACCAGATGCACTGCTACTTGATCTCATAAATATTGAAAATACATATTTGTATGATTCAGTTATTCTATCTAGAAATAAGGTGCTTTCTCTCCCTTATAATTCTGCCAACGGGTAATTTTTTTCTTCATATTTCAAATCTGACATTTCGGGTTAATGTACTTTCAGGTTTTGTTTTACATATTTACAGATCAATTTATGGTGCTGATATGAATGAGATCTTCCTTCCTCCATTTCATCTGTTTATTTTGTTTTGCTATAACTAGTCTTGGTTTTGCTTTGTGGCTTATTGAATTAGTTAGTTTCTCTCAGTAGTCTCTCAGTTTATTCTTTGCTTTAATTGCAATATTTTTACTTTTTCTCCACTAGTTTTATTGTTTGTATAATAAGGACAATGCTGAAAACCATTGGAATGGGTTATTTTTTGATCTGTGGCTTTTAGAGTTTTTAATAGGAATGAGTGTTGAATTTCGTGGGGTGTTTTAAGCATTAATTCAGTTTGGTTTTAGTTATGTGTACATTTCCTGATAGTATCTTGTTCTTGGTAATGTTGAATTTTACACCATAATTTTGAATCAGAATTTTTCCACCCATGTGTGCTTTTCTTTGGGGTGTAGGACTCAACTTTGGATCTGTGTTGACTTGAAGGTTAAACCCTTCCTAGAGAACTCAATTGGTAACTTCTCAGATTTTATGCTCATTTCAGAATTACTCTTCACAGTTTGCAAGGACTTTATATGAATCGTCATAAAGACTTTCTAGGGAAAGCCAGTCCATAAGTGAACCTACAGTGTTTACTTTGCTTTCTGATCATCGAAGCCATTTCACCACTTAAGCTTGTTTTTGTAATTAGTTTTTTCTGCTTGCTCCTACAAATGTAATAGTAACTTTTGTTTTTTAAGTGAGGTAGTTGCATTATAACACTTAAAATTCAAGTCATTAAAAACCAGCAGCAGGGCAGCTTGGGGGAAGGCAGCATAATGGTTATGGAAAGAGCCTCTTAGGCCCGAGGCTCCAAAGTCCGTGGTTCAGTCCCCGACACAACCATGAGCCAGAGCTGAGCAGCACTAATAAACAAATACCAGCACCTTTTTTGGGGGAGGGAAACAGAGCAGAGGACCACTCCATCCTGCTTTCAGGCATGCGAGTCCTATGCTCTTCCGACTGGGCTATCTCCCAGCTACTGTATGTTTGGTTAATGGTTCTGTATCAAACACTGCCTTTCTCTGTTAGAACTGACGTTGTGATGTACATTCATCCTTTTGAGCATTTCTGATGTTTCCATACCACAAGTGCTCAGGCATGGAATTCTACTAGAGATAGAAAGGAAAAGCTTTTAAAAGGCCCTTTGAAAAATAAGTGAGGTACTGATATGTTACAACTTGAATGAGCCTTGGAAACACACTGAAAGAAGCCAGACCACAGACCACCTATTTTGCGATTCCATGAATGCAAAGTGAACAGCAGGCAAACCCACAGGGGCAGAATGCCGATTTCAGGGGGGTGCGGGGAGGAGGAGCGGCTGCTTGGGGCTGTGGGATTTTTGGGGGGTGACAACATCTTCTAAAATTAGATGGTGGTGCTGGTTGCACAACTTTGTGAGTGTGCTGAAAACCACCAAACTATCCTTTGAAAAGGGTGAACTGTGTGGAGATTCTAGCTCACTGAACAGAGGTCATGGGAAGTAGAGTTTGGCCCTACATGAGGTTCTAGGGGCTGTGTCTGTCTGAGAGGGAGCCCCGTTTTTCGTGCTGTCTATGAGAAAAGGTGTGCAGAACACCCTGTGTCAGGGGCCTTGGGGACCCCAGCCTTGGGCTGTACTCCAGGAAGACTTCCAGAACGCAGGGCTAGATTCACTGACTTCTCTCACATTTAGCTTTGATTTACTTGGTGTGTACACACACACACACACACACACACACACACACACACACACACACACACACACACACACACACACTGACTTCTCTCACATTCAGCTTAGATTTACTTGGTGTGTGTTCCCTCTCCTTCCCCCCTTCCCCTCCTCTCCCCCCTCCCTCCCCCTCATCTTCTCCCACCTGAGTATATGGTAAAGGACAAGGGAGATTCATGCTGAGATTCCAGACTGAGCTGACTCGTCCCTGGCCATCTGGTCTGGAGTCTGAAATTTGGGAGTGAGCTGGAGTGTTTGGAGCCGCCTCTGAGTCTGAGCGTATTGGGAATGTTTGGTTTCTCAAGTCTTAGTAAGTTCGGACCCCAGGGCTGCAAGCCTTACAGCTCCTTGAGATCTACTCTGGAGTCTTCTCTCAGAACGTCTCTGTCATCTGAACTCTGCAGATGCCCTGAATCTGTGTTGGGGGGGGGGTGTCTCTCCTCCTGGAGGCCTGTGTGGGGTGAGGGCAGAGTGATTGAATGCTGTTGCCAGAGGCAGCTGCACTTCCTGGAGGAGCTCCTTTGCCTCCCAGCCCTTTGCAGATTCCAGACTCCCAGGCTTCCACTGACAGGCAGAGCAGTGGTGGGCCTGAGCCAGCCGATGGTGGGAGCTCTTATAGCTGGGGAGGCGGCGGGGAAACTTGCCTCATGTTAAAAGAGGTTGTTTTTATTCCTCCCCCAAGTGGCTGAAGAGCCACGCCTTAAAGAAATAAGGACCCCAGAGGCCTCTGAAGCTGTGAGCATTTCTGCAACTCTGTCCCGAACCTTGCAACACCCGCTTTCTCTGTGAGAGTCAGGATGTTTCTTACGTTGGTCTGGTGTGTGGTGGGGCTGCTGCCTTCCTCTGGATTCGCTTCCCCACCTGGAAGGAGGCCTCTTCTCTTTCTGCGCCTGGTTCAAGCGCCATCTTGCTCTCTGGGACAGCCTCTGTCTGTCAGGATGGGCCTGGGTCTGACACCTGGCTCTGTGCGGAAGGCTGGTGTGGGAGGCCCAACAGACTTGCCGAGGCCTTGTGCTCGTGCAGGCTCCCGGGCCAGTTCTTCCTTTCTCTATTTTTGGTGGCCTAAAGCTCTGTGCCACTTGTGCCCCACATTGGGCCAGGACTCTCGGGTGGTTCAGGGGACACTAGGGCTCTGCTGGGTAGGCAGAGGCCTCACACCAGCGCGGAGGCACGGTGGGTCCCTCCATGGACTTGGGCTCTGGACCCATGCTAAGATGCAGTGGCCCAGCATAGGGAGGAAGTCTGCCAGCTGCACATGACATTGAATGGGAAGAAGGCAAGACAGAGGGGGACACCACAGCACTTCTCCGCCATCCAAAGAGCTCCCCTGGTGTGTGTACGGCGCTTCCATGTGGCACCGGGGCTGCAGCTACAGGGTCACTAGGGCTTGCTGCTTCTGTTGACTTACTTCTCCAGCTCCATGTTTTCATCATTTTCCACCTTGTCCTGTTTCAGTGAGGGTTTAATGATATTTCATCACCTCCTTTGGCATGACTGGAAGTTGCAAAATGCAGCAGGTGTGGGCGTGGGACCCAGCCCCTGGCTCTCCCGGTGACTTCATGCTGCACGGGAGCAAAGGGTCCCTGTGTGTCTACGTGCCACCTCCAGCACATGCTGGGACACCGAGGAGTGACGCACTGGCTGATGGGGTCTGCTCCTCTTGTGACCTTGCTCGGGGACACATCTACCCAGAGGTTTCCCTTCCTGTCACGGGCAGTGTCACAAGAGCAGCCCAGCTGGGTGGGAGCTGGGGTCACAGCTGGGAGGTTGAGGAGTGGGGCATGTTCCTGCATTGGGGAGATAAGGCTGCTGCCGAGAGGGCAGCCCAAGTGCGAGGGGCTGTGATGGGCAGGGGTCCAAGGGCAGCACCTTCCACCCTGCTCGGAGTCTGCAGCGGTGTTTCTCCTTGCGGTGTTGGAGCTGTGGAGAATTTCTTCAAATGTGCCATATGGGGTTGGAGCGGGACCTCAAACGTGCATGACACCTGGAGTGGCTCCTTGGCCCAGGTTTTCTTTTATCCGTAGAAGAGGGGGAAGAAGTGCTGTGACACTGTCCATGGTGCTCCCGTGTGGTGCTGGGACTGGAACCCACGGCCATATGCCCGTAAAGTATACTCTGCCCACTGAGCCAGCTCCCAGCCCTGGCCAGAGGGGCCTGAGGAGGACACCTGGGTGGGGCAGGCAAGTTAGGACTTGCCCTCCTTGTGCTGAGTGACGGGCACCACCTGCTTCCTAGAAAGCAGCCCCTCAGCTGGTGGCTCGGTGCCCAGCAGCAGGCTGAGACAAGTAGAGGGTGCCCTGCGTTTCCCCGGCCCTGGGGCCATGACAGGCTCTGGTTCCAGAACAGAAGAACTGACCCTCTTGAGAGAGATGGGACCAGCCTCACTGTGCTTCGTGGGGGTGTCCTAAACCAAGCAAGGTGAAGGGTCATGGTGTCCCCACTGGGCAGTAGGGTACTGGCTGGGTGGTCCCGTCTGTCTCCCACCTGCTGCCCTGCCTTCACCCACAGAGGCCTCACGGGCGTGGGGTGCAGTGTTGACTGTGGCTGGTACCTTGGCCTGGTCGTGTGTGTGTGTGTGTGTGTGTGTGTGTGTGTGTGTGTGTGTGTGTGTGACACACCGCTGAATGGCCTCTGTGGCCTAAGTTCTTAGATTCTCCGTGTAGAGAGAGGCCGACCACTGCACTGCCCCTCCACCCATAGAGCCCTCCCCCTGCTGTCCAGGGCACACCTGTGTGGCACACACAGCCCGACCTAGGGGCTCACAGCTGATCAGCATTAGCTCAGCACTGAGCTATATCT
Organism: Erinaceus europaeus; assembly: GCF_950295315.1. Classification (NCBI taxonomy): domain Eukaryota; kingdom Metazoa; phylum Chordata; class Mammalia; order Eulipotyphla; family Erinaceidae; genus Erinaceus; species Erinaceus europaeus. The sequence goes on from NC_080168.1 coordinate 13,867,112, forward strand.
CCTGGCCCTCTGAGTAAGAACTTCTTTTTTTAAAATATTTTTTTATTAATTTTATTTGTTTATTTATTTTCCCTTTTCTGCCCTTGTCTTTTTATTGTTGTTGTAGTTATTATTGTTGTTGTTATTGATTTCGTTGTTGGATAGGACAGAGGGAAATGGAGAGAGGAGGGGAAGACAGAGGCGGGGGAGAGAAAGACACCTACAGACCTGCTTCACTTGTGAAGCGACTACTCCCCTGCAGGTGGGGAGCCGGGGCTCAAACCGGGATCCTTAAGCCGGTCCTTGAGCTTTGCACCACGTGCGCTTATCCCACTGCTCTAACGCCCGACTCCCTGAGTAAGAACTTCTAATCAGACATGACCACCACAGATCACTCCATGTTTCCGGAGGCCTAGATTAGCCTGAGCATTTTACCCTGCAGCCATGACAGCACCGCCTCACCCAACTAGATGTAGAAGAAGAAAGATAAGTTTTGCTGGAATATTCCTCGAGTAGAAAGCCATTAAGAAGGGTCGTCTTCTGCCTGTTTTTATAAGCACTGTATGCGGGGTTGTGGACAGCCTCCTGAGTCTTCCCAGCTCCAGCCCAGGGCACCCCCTCCCCACCGCTCTCTGCAGGGACTTTGTGCCCTGGGCTCCCAGGGCCTCTCCCCAGACTCTCCCTGCAGGCCTTGCTCGTGGAGACCTCTCCACCGGTTCTGTGATGATGTGTGTGGTGCCAGGGTTCCTGCCTGGACTTCGTGCTTGGCGAGGCCCTTGACACAGCTTCAGGAACAGGAGTCGTGTGAGAGAAGGCCCGTGTGAGCGACAGTGAGCATACACCCACATCCCTCCCACAGCCGCGGGCCTTCTCTGGGGCTTCCCGCCTTGTGATTTCACCACTCGTGGGGGCCGCTCCCCCACGTAGAGGGGAGCGAGGGGAGCTGCAGGGGCACCACCAGTACACCACTCATGCCCACTCACACCCTGTACCATGCATGGGGCTCCGTGTGGCCGCCTGGACTTTGGGCCCTCGAGCATGGCTGAGTGGAGCTCTACCAGGCCGATTCTTTCCTGGCCCCAGCACACACGGTTTATTGCAGCAATAATAGTTCTGCTTTATTGCTCAGCGTCTCATCTCTTCCTGTGTGTAATTTTTAAATTAAACTTTTTAATAGGTTTGCATGTAGGGGAGAGACTGCAGGCTGCACAGTGTTTGGCATTACCTGTGCTTTAGGCCATCCCTCGGGGCTGGGGGCACTGTAATGCCACAGCAAGCACCTGGGACCCCGGGCTAGGTGTCGGGGTGCTGAGCGTGGGGAGGGTGCGGGCCTCCCTGGGAGGCGGCCCCTGCTCCATCCAGAGACAGCCCTTGAGAAAGCCCAGCTCTGCTGGGTCAGGGAACTCGAGTGCACCCCAACTCCACAGACTCTGTGCTGAGCATGTCAGGCGTCTTTCGGGGCAGATTGGAAGTGACAGGGCTGGCGTCAGTAGGAGAGTGGGCTCATCAAGTGACCTCGGTGTACGTAATCGAGCCGGTGGAGACAAAGCCTGAGCAGAAAGCAGGGGCACTTCTGCCGCTCTACACCTGGCCTGGAAAAGGCCAGTGGAAGAGTCTATAACATGCTGTGTGAGGGTTCAGGGGATCTTGGGAGGTGCAGAAGGGGCTCGGGGGAGGACAGAAAGCAAGAAGCAAGCACTTGGTGTCACTTAAACACAGGGTGGTGGTACAGTCAGGCCCTTGGTTTACTGTTAAACTTCAGGGAAATGGATTGGCCAACTAATGGGGAGTAAAAATCAGAGTGCTTTCTGTATAGACTGGGTGTATAGAGGCCTGATTCTGTGTAAGACCGCAGTCAAGACTGCTTACACGGAAGAGGTTCATGTATAACCCTTGCTTCCTGAGTGCTTGGAAGATCATGAAAGTGTACTTGGTGGCACTGGGTTTGACTTCCATGGTTTAGAGCCATGGCACTTCCTTGCACTTGAGAGGAAGATTTCTGGAGAAATCTGAAGCCAGATGTTGGTGGGTCTGTTCTCTTCTGGGGATGCATGGTGCTTGGAGAGCCTCCTTTCTAGCCTCTTCCAGCTCCTGTGGCTGCAACACTACAGCCTGTCTCCTTCCTCACACGTCTTTCTGTGAACGAGCTTGTCCTCAGATTCCGGGGCTTAGAACAAGGATGTGTATTTTGCTCAGCCCTGTCTTTACGTGCCGCCAACACTGTGTGCTTCTAGGTGAAAATTCCAAAATGAGGATGATCATCACAGGCACATCTTTCTCTTCGCCAGGGACATCTGGCCCTCTCCAGGATCTGATAGCCTGAGCCACAGTGCCAGTCCTCACAGCTCAAGTTGGGGTGGGGGAAACAAAGGTTGTGACTCCTGGCACAGCCAGGACAAGGGCATGTGACACCTTATCCCCAAACGTTGGCCGATATGACTGTGTTTTGCTGAAATGCCATTGCAATCCCCAAACATTTTATTTTTGCATTCAGAGGCATGCTGAGAAGGCGTGCACAAGTTTTGTTAGATTGTTGAAAGGGGCCTGTGGCACTAGCAGACGTGCCTTGTTTTAGTGTTACTCCACGGCAATGGAATAAGGTCTGGACCAGAGGGTGCCAGCGGTCGCACTCTGTTAGAGCAGAGGTTTTGTCCCTGGTGTGCGTGGTGGGCTTGCTTTCATAGAAGGACATATTTGTGTGTTTGGAGGGCCCTATCTGCAAAACACCACACTGAAACCATGACCGGCTTCCCCCAAGCATGGCCTGGCTCTTCTCTTATACCTTGTGGACACCGAGTCACGGCCACACTGCGGTGTTTGGGGCCAGGGATCTAGTCGGCCTCAGGCCTACTCTCATCCTGGGGGTCACACTGACTTGGCTGTGCTGGCTGGTCAGAGTAACCCTGCCACCGTGTCTGTGTCTGTGTCTGTGTCTGTGTCTGTGTCTGTCTTTTCACATCTGTATGTGGAACTTCCTTTTCCCTAAGTACCTTTGTTGAGCTATCTTGTGACATCCAGAGATTTCATGACATATGTAATGGGGGTGGTCTTTGTTAACTGTGAATGAAGGGGAGGTATCTGACTTTCTAAGAATCCTGGCCTTTTGTCCCTAAAAGGAGGGTAGCACCAGACTCCATCTCAAAGCCGGTATTTCCCAATTTTTATTTTATTTTATTATTAGTACTTTTGTTGTTGGCGCTGGGGTTTCACTACTCTGGGCTTTTTTTTTTTTTTCCTTTCCCAATAAGAATGAGATGGGATCAGGTGGTGGTGCACCCAGTAGAATGCACACAGCATCACACACAGGGGCCTGGATTCAGGTCTCTGGTCCCCATTTGCAAAGGGGAAGCAGTGCTGCAGGTGCCCCTCTCACCTTCTCTATATCTGTCTCTTGTCCTCTTTCCAAAAAGGCAAGGGGAAGCATGGCTCCTGAGGAATGGTTTAATTGTGCAAACACCCTGGTGGAACCTAAAGAGGGGAAAAAAAAAAAGAGAGGAAAAGTGACTGCACTAGGGTTCTTTCACAGAGAGACCCCAGTATTCTCCCTGGAGCTCTGGTGTGGGGCTTGGGATTGAACCCAGGGCTTTGCCCTCGAGAGGGGCGTGTCTGCTGAGCCAGCTCCCTGAGGTCCTGGCTCATTTCTGCCCCCACTCTTGACTGCTCCTGGAGAGGCAGAGGCAGCCAGCAGCTAACACCTGCCTAGCCGTTGTTCTAATTGACCGGATTCCCAGAGAATTTCAATGAGGCCAATTTTCTAGGGAGTCTCTACCAATTAGCCCCTGCAGCTGAAAAGGTAGAGGGCAGGAAAGTGTTTGAATCTTTAAGAGTAAGAAGGCAGGGGCCCAGGCAGTGGCGCACCTTGTTGGTCCCCACATGCAGGGGGGAAGCTTCATGAGCAGTGAAACAGATGTAGATGTTTTTCTCTGTTCCTCTCTGTCTCTCCCTCCCCTCTCAATTTCTCTCTGCCTCTGTCCAAAGTAAATAAATGAGTGAATGAGCAAAAATTAACAACATTAAAAAGGGGACAGGACATTATCCAATAAAAGCAGAAAGAATAATATTTAAAGAGACCAAATATGGTAGAGATATGTCACCTTTGTTGTCTTGTTTTCTAAGATGTCTGTATCTCATGAGAGGAGAAGGAGACCAGAACAGCACTCTGGCATCTGTGCCGTGGAGCTAGAGGTCGAGCTCAGGACCATGTGCACTTACACCCCCACCTCTGCTGCTTCATTTCCCTGGCCTCAGTCTTAGATTTCTTTTTTCTTCTCTTCTCTTCTCTTCTCTTCTCTTCTCTTCTCTTCTCTTCTCTTCTCTTCTCTTCTCTTCTTCTTTTCAACTTTTTATAATTTTTTAAATATTTATTTTCCCTTTTGTTGCCCTTGTTGTTTCATTGTTGTAGTTGTTGTTATTGATGTCATTGTAGTTGCATAGGACAGAGAAATGGAGAGAGGAGGGGAAGACAGAGGGGGAGAGAGAAAGACAGACACCTGCAGACCTGCTTCACCGCTTGTGAAGCGACTCCCCTGCAGGTGGGCAGCCGGGGGTTTGAACCAGGATCCTGACGCCGGTCCTTGCGCTTTGCTCCACGTGTGCTTAACTTGCTGCTCTACCGCCCGACTCCCCACCTTAGATTTCTAAGTTATGTTTGGCTTTCCTTAAATTTATTTCTCCACATTGTAATTAGTTACAGCCTGCTAATCCTTAACTAAGAAGGAAGCCCCGTAGTGGATTGAAGTACTGTCTTTAGTGGGTCTCAGTCTCGCCTGCTTGGCATTTGTGTATTGAGTGAGTGGGAGCTGTTAGCTTGACCCCCGCAGGGTGAAACCCTGGGCCTGAGTTGCTTGGCGTTCCTGGCAGAGGTCAGCCTGCAGGGTGGCCGGGGCCACTCCTTTGGTGAGGAACCATGACCTTATCCAGATTTCAACATCACTTTTCCTTCTCTGTTTGTTTGGAGCGCAGATATTTCCTGGGCAAAGCCCCCGGGCCGCCCACTTTGGCTGGGAGGGAGGAAAAGCTATATATATAATTGGCAGGCTTCCCTGTGTAGACAGACGCTTCCCGATTCCTGCGCTTGCCCTCCAGGACCTCAGATGGGGGGAGTTGTCCTCATGGGTGGGGGCTGTCCCAGAAGTCCTTTGGAGCCCGAAGCTGTGCCAGGCGGGCGGCCCCATGATCGGACGGCATGTCCTGCCTCTGGGCTCCATGCCCAAGTATGCCTGTCGGTTCCTGCTCGGGTCCATGATCCAAGGGGCCCAACCTTGTGTCCTGGGCGTGCCAGCTGCAGGCAACTGCTCTGTCCTCCCTCGGGCAGAGTCCCTTGGGTCACACAGCTGGCAATGGGGTCAGAGTAGGTGCTTTAGGAGAGAGAGAGAGAGAGAGAGAGAGAGAGAGAGTATGGTGCACTGCTGTAGCAGGAAGTGAAGCCAGCAAGTGGCATGCTCTCTCTCTAGCCCACCGTGCTCTCAGTCCTAAGGACCAGGCCCTGAGCCAAACTAGTGACAATGTGTTTGCTCAGTGTGGGCTTTGGCTGCTGGCAGTACCTGCTACTGTAGTTGAGGGGCCAGGCACGCTGAGGGCTTGGGATCTGGATCTTCCGTCTGTCCTTCCTTTGCAGTCTGACTGGTGAGCAGGGGACCTTGTGCAGTGTCTACTGAGTGTCTTTAGCATAGGCGCATGGGGGGCTGTTACCTGTCTGGTCTGACAGGACTGTGTAGGGGTCACGTGGAAATCAAAGTCATTTCACAGTACTGTGTGTGTGTGTGAGAGAGAGAGAGAGAAATTAACTATCCTTAACAAGAACAACCTAACAAGCATAGTGTAGACTTATTATTTTTTTTTAGTTTATTATGTACTTACTGGGTAGAAACAGAGAAACTGAGCAGGATGGGGGGACAGAGAGGCAGAAAGAGACATACAGCACTGCTTCACTACTCGTGAAGCTTTCTTTCCCCTTGTGGTTGGGGGCTAGGGGCTTGAACCCAGGTCCTTGCACATGGTAATGTGTGCTCAACCAGGTGCACCACCGCCCAGCCCTTGTATTATTTACTTGTGACTATCCTTATTTACAAATCAAAGAAGAAACCTGAAGGGACGGACAGTCAGGAAACTCTGGTTTTTTTTTTTGTTTGTTTGTTTATTTGTTTTGCCTTCAGGGATATTGCTGGGACTTGGTGCCTGCGCCATAAATCCACTGCTCCTCGTGGCCATCTTTTCCATTTGTTGTTGATAGGACAGAGAGAAATGGAGAGGGGGAGAGAAAGACACCAGCAGACCTGCTTCACCACTTGTAAAGTGACCCCCCTGAAGGTGGGAGCCAGGGGCCCGAACTGGAATCCTTGCGATGGTCCTTGCGCTTTGCACTATGTGTGCTTAACCCGGTGTGCTACCGCCTGGCCACCAGGACTCTGGTCTTGGCTGAGGGGCTTTACTAAAGAAAAGAGTTCTTTTAAAAAACGACCCAGTGGAGGAGGTGCTGGCTGCACTTTTTCTTAGGGTGTCCATATTCTGTATGTGCATCTAGGAAGTCTTTTCTCGGTTTCTTTGGTAACTGCATCAGGCATGTGATTGTGTCGACACTCGTCTTTCATGTTCTTTCCTTGAAAGTTAGGAACATGTCATCCTTCTGTAGGATATTGGGGCTGTAAGAAGCCTTCCCTGCCTGTCCCAGGATAACCAGGTATTTCAGAGCATGTGGAGTGGAATTTCATTTCCTTGAAGCAGCTTATCAAATGAAGGCCAATCCTGATCCGGGTGCCTTCAGTCAGTAGTCCTGCTCCTCCTGGCTGAAGCAGCAGGCCTGCAGTGATCCCTCCCATCTTTAGTGTCTTTAGTCTGTCGGGTTATGCTGTGCTGTGCAGAATGTGTCACTGAACCATGGGCGGCATCAGCCCCTGTGCATCCTGAGCCTCTGCGGCCCAAAGTCATCTGCTGGCCATGGCAGGGCCCCCTCACCTCCACTGCTTCTTCTTTCTCCAGTTGAACAGAGCAGCTCCCCTTGGGGAGACAGAGTTGGGGTAGTCCCATCCTGTCTGTCTGAAGGGCCATGAGCTTGGATGCACGTGATGTTCACTTTATCCTGCCCCTGCAGAGCAGCTGGGACACCTTCCTTCGCACAAGGACCCGCCATAGCTGATCGTGAGCTGATCATTGGAACCTCGTGATCTGCTTTGTGCAGCAGCACAGGGGACTTGATTGGTGCGCGCTGTTTGCCGTGTCCACAGCTCTGCCAGCCACACGCCCAGTGGGAAGGGGGTTAACACCTATTAATGATTTTTAACACCCACTTTGGCTTGCAAAAGCTTCCTGTGTTGGATGATAAGCACGGCATGAGCACTCTTGCCATTTGAGAAAGGACACCACGCTGTGCTTTAAAGACTGTTCTAGTGTCCTGAAATGTTCAGCGTTAAACACACTTAGCCTGAGTACTGATGCAGCAGTGGGGCAGGTTTGCATGTGTGAGGCTCTAAGCTCATCTCTGGTGCCATATGTGACAGAGTGATGCTTAGCCATTTATTTATTTAGTACCAGAGCACCACTTAGCTCTGCTGCCCAGCTCTCCCCGGCCCTGCTCCCTGGCTTATGTTACTTCTGCTATTGGAGAAGTGCCCACAGGGCAGTGCCTCAGCACCCATGACACTTGACCCCCTGGGTGTCACCTGGATGCTGACACCCCTGCCTTCTGGGACACTGCTCTCTGAAGCATTCCCATGTGGAATGCTTTTCAAAGCGCAGTGAAGCTCTGTGGAAAAGCAGGATAGTGTCTAGCCCAGACTTCCAGTTAGGTGTCAGCTTTAGGGAAAGCTTACATTAGTGGCTTCCTTTTGCTTTCTGTGCGGCTCAGTGGGTAGAACATAAGCTTTGCAAGCCTGCAGCCCCACACTCGATCCATAGCACCACATACGTATGACACAGTCTGGTATCTCTCATAAAACACGTATGAATATCTTTGTTTCCCCACCCCTCTTTTTATTTTTATTTGATAGGATAGATAGAAATTGAGAGGGGCTGGGGAGAGAGAGAGGGAGGGAGAGAGAGAGATAGCTGCAGCCCTGCTTTACTGCGCCACATGAAGCTTCCTCTCTGCAGGTGGGGAGTGGGGCCTCTAGCCCAGGTCCTCACACAGGCTATGTGCACAGCTGGTGTGCCACCACCTGGCCCCCATGAGTCAATATTATTTTAAAATTAAAAAAAATTATCTCCTTTTGTTGTCTTTGTTGTAGTTATTATTGTTGTAGTTATTATTGTTGTAGTTATTATTGTTGTAGATGTCGTTGTTGGATAGGACAGAGAGAAATGGAGAGAGGAGGGGAAGATGGGGAGAGAAAGATAAGACGCCTGCAGACCTGCTTCACCGTCTGTGAAGCGACTCCCCTGCAGGTGGGGAGCCGGGGGCTTGAACTGGGACTCTTCTGCTGGCCCTTGCGCTTTGTGCCACGTGCGCTTAACTCCTTGCGCTACCGTCCGACTCCTGAGTCAGTCTTTAAAGAGATCTATTCACTGTCATCTGACAGGTGACCTGTACTTTTAACTCTTGACTAGGTTAGTATTGCTCCTGGCCTGGGTGAACTGTCTTGGTGCCCAGGATGGGTGGTAGGTGACTTTGCTCTGACTGTGTGGTGATGGGGACCCCCTCCAAGACCCCTCAGCTGCCTTGAGGCTGAGGTGCATGGCAGCCTAGGGGAGGAGAGGGGAGGGAAAAGGAGGGAAAAGGAAAGGAAAAGGAAAGGAGAGGAGAGGTCCTGGCAGCTCCCACACTTGGCTTCAGGCAGCTTTGTTGGCTCGGAGATCAAGCACAGGGTCAGCTGGAGCTCCCTGGTCGGTGTTGTCTATTTTTGTGTTTTGTGAGACTCCCTGAGGAAGTTGCTGTCTACGCACATCCCAGCTGTTGTGAATGGCCTGCGTCTGGGGGCGTCCAGGTAGAGCTTGTGTGCTGGACAGCCTGGGAACAGCAGGATGTGAGTAACAGGAAGTGACAGGGAGGACGGAGCCAGCTGCTTTTTCTGGGCCACCCTCCCCAGCCCCGCAGGCCGGGAGCTATATTTACCAGAGCACTTCCAGGCCTCTATCCTGCCTGCTGGTGCCCGCCTCCTCTTCTGGGGCCCAGTTGCTACCCCGAGTCTCCGTGGTCTCCTCTGGACTGGGGTTCTTGTCCATGGAGTCAGGGCCACGCTGCTTTGCCACGAGCCTGGAAGATGTCCTGAAGAAGGTGCCTGGCAGGTGGGAGCCCAGGGACAGTGGGTGTTAGTGCTAGAGGAGGCAAAACTAAGGGGCAAGAAGGAAATCGGGGTGGGGGGGACTCGGACATCTTGTAAATTGTCTAGAGGGGTGATTCTTAAAAAAAAGAGAGAGAAAGAGAGATTTATTTACCTGTTTAGAACCAGACTACCACCCTGTCAGATGTGGTGCTGTGGATCTACCTGGGACCTCAGGGGCGGAAGACGGGTTTTAAAGCCCTGGGGTTGCGGCTGTGACTTCACCCAGAGACTGAAAGCAGTTTGGTTCTCACCAGACCAGTCACAAAGCCTGCAGTTTGGAGAAGTTCCCTTGCTACGAAGTCTGAGTGTAGCCTGAGAAATTTCACTCCAGGTCCTCCTCACTAGCCCACGGAGCCTGGACACAGCCACTGCAGCCTCGGGTGACTCTCTTCCAGTGGTGTCAGGATGGCCTCCAGATGGCTCAGCATCCCTCTGTCACCATGCCCCTCACCAGCTAGGTGCTGCCCGGTTACCTCCTGTGCCAGCAGGTGGGCCAAGGGGGTGCCTGCAGGACAGCAGGGGCTCTGGCTGCTGATTTGAGTGAGCCAGCTCACCCCTCCCCCCAGACCCCACCCGGCAGGTGGGCATAGTCTTCCCTCCCTCTCATCCTCTCTCTCCCCCTCCTTCCCTTTCTCTTTGAGTTAATTTGTTATTGAAATAACATGTCACACCTTAGATTTAAAGTCAGTGGTGGAATAATGCCGGGATTCTCTCTCCCTTCTCTCTCTCTCTCTTCCTTTCTTTCCAAACGGGGTCACGGTGGAGCCTGCTCTGTGCAATCAAGCATGTACAAATGCCACAGTCCCCTGGCACCACTATTAGACCCCCCCAAAAAACAACAACAACAACAGCAACAACAAAACAAAGCTCCAGCATGTAGCTGTGATGCTTTCACACAGGCAGTGTTAATAGGGTCAGCTCACACCTGTAGCATGCCACCAGGCCGTCACTTCTGGGGAGGGTACTTTCAAGTAGAGGCTTCAGTATTGGGGTCCATGATCATTTTGCCCCATGTCCTGTCTCCGGGGCTGACTTATCTGTGGGTTTTTTCCCATAAGCAGATCCCCCTCCTGCCCCAAGCTCCAGCCCCCAGAAACCACCTTGCCACCCTGTTCCTGTGAGCTTGCTTTTGTGGATCCCACGTGTAAGTGAAAGTACGCTCCCTTTTCCCTTCTCCCTTCTCCCTCTCCTTCTCCTTCTCCTCCTTCTCCCATCTCCCTTCCCTCTTCCTTCCGCTCGCTCACTGAGCAGGATGTCCTTACTGGTGGCCAGGTAATACCCCACTGTGTATGGATGTACCCCATCTTCTCCAGTGACAGACCCTTGGCTTGTTTCCATCCTTGGCTCTTGCACTTGGCTTGTAGTGAGCATGGCAGTTCAGGGGCCGCTGAGGGACCCTGCTTCCCTGGGAGTGGGCTTGCTGCATCGTGAGGTGGTGCTTTTGCGTCCACATACAGTCTGCACACCCATCTGCAGTGTGCCAGGGGTCTTCCCGGCAGCTCTCACTCCATGCCTTCTTGATGGTGCCATTCCCAGGGGCTGGCTGGCTGTACCAGGCACCTTCCAACATGTCTCTTGGCCATCTCTGTGTTCTCTCTGAAAAAAAAAAAGGCAGGTCCACTCCTCTGTCCACTTTATAATTTTTTATAAAAAAAGATTTATTAGCAAAAATCAGAGCATCACTGTGTCATATGAAGTGCTGGGGATTGAACTTGAAACCTTGTGCTTGTTGTTTTTTTAAAAATGTTTTAAAAAATACTTCCTTTTTGTTGTCCTTGTTGGTTTTTATTGTTGTAGTTATTATTATTGATGTTGTCGTTGGATAGGACAGAGAGAAATAGAGAGAGGAGGGGAAGACAGAGAGGAGAAAGAGACAGATAGACACCTGCAGACCTGCTTCACCGCCTGTGAAGTGACTTCCCTGCAGGTGGGGAGCCGGGGGCTCGAGCCAGGATCCTTATGCCGGTTGTTGTGCTTTGTGCCACCTGCACTTAACCCACTGCACTACTGCCCGACTCCTGAAACCTTGTGCTTATAACCCTGTGCTTCACCACTGTACTATTGTAGTGTGTGTGTGTGTGTGTGTGTGTGTGTGTGTGTGTATTCACCAGGGTTTCACTGCTCCAGCCTGACCTTCTCTGACAGAGAGAGAAACTGGGGAGCGGCCATAGCACTGAAGCCTCCTCCAGTGTGGTGGTGGGTTCTGCCTACTTTTCAGTCAGGTTGCTTTTGTGTGTGTGTCATACACAAGTTCGTCATACATTTTTTTCAGCCCTCATTTGGTGTTTGGGTTGGCACATTGTTTTTCTTCTATGTGATGTGTTGCCAACCTCCTTCTTTTTTCCCTTCCTTCCTTTTTTCCTTCCTTTTTTCCTTCCTTTTTTCCTTCCTTTTTTCCTTCCTTTTTCCCTTCCTTCCTTCCTTCCTTCCTTCCTTCCTTCCTTCCTTCCTTCCTTCCTTCCTCCTGCGGCACTGCTTAGTTCTGGTTTATGGCGATGTGGGGGATTGAACTGAGACCTCAGTGCCTCAGACATAAGAGTCTCTTTGCAGGACCATTATGCCGTCTCCCCGCCTACCATTTCATTTTCTGCCAGTTTCTTTTGCTGAACAACGTTCTAGTTGGATATAGTCCCACTTCCAGATTTTTGTATTTGCTGCGTGTGCTTTTGGTGGCAAAACCAAAATCACTGCCAAGACCAATGTCAATCTCACTTTGCCGTAAATCAACCAGAACTGTTGATCCTTTCTTTGGGGTAAAGGCAAGAGTTATTACAACTGCCCGCACGGCGCTGTGACCCCATTTCTGCAGCACTCCTGGCTCTTCCCCACCTCTGCCCCTGCAGCCACCCTGCCAGCCAAGCTCCTTCAGTCTTTTCCAGGGAGCCCCACCTTGACCTCGCTCTTCCCATAGTACTTAGCCAGCAGCCGCTCCTTCGCACTGTGCCACTGACTTCTTCATTAGAGTGTTTCCCTTCTGTCTGCGTTCCAGCATGAGCTCTGGGAGCAGGGATCCTGTCTGTCCAAATGAAGGAATATCTGAATTTATGTCTGAGAAGGCAGCAGCTGGAGCCTGCAAGGGTGTATGTGGACGGTCACTGAGAATAACCGGCTGGGCATATGCATAGAACCCCAGGGCCCTGCTCGGAGTTGGTGGGAGTTGAGGGGAGCAGCTTGTCCTAGTTGCTACTGAAGGAAGGGGCTGGGGGTGGGATACCCAGGAAGATGGGTCTGTGCTTTTGACGCTGACTGCTGGCCGTTTCTGCAGCACAGAGAGGTGTGGGGAACGCATCACACCCTTTAAAGAGCTGTATTCTGCCTCGTGTGGGTGTGAGGATCAATCAGGCCACGTGTTCCCCCCTTGACACCGTGACACCCTGACAGACTGGCTGACCCTGGCCAATAACCTGTGCTCGGGTGGCCCCGGTGGCTTCTTTGATAATGTGTACCAAAGGCGTGTTCACGCTGCTTTCCAGGCGAGTCCAGAGTTTCGTGAGACTGTGTATTCAGCAAGATAAGATCAGCTTGCGGCGGTGCCCAGGCGTATGCCCTTGTCCCTGTGAAAGTCGGCATCATGTGGAGAGACTCCCAGCTTCCCCAGGCTCCAGCCTGCAGGTGTTAGAAGCCATTGCAGATCATGGTTCCGCATAGCTAATTAAGCCTTTCATTTCGAGTTCATTGCCAATTCACACGGCTGGAAATAACAGTCAGGCTTTGTGCCTCCCTAGTGTCCTCCATTCAGATGTCGCATAGCACCCACAGCCAGATGTGACGTGGCTCAGTCAATGTCTAGAACACTCCCACTACACAGGGCAGGTGACTGGGGCCCTCTGTAGCTTCCTCTAGCTCTCCTGAGCCACTGTGAACATGACTCTCTTCTCCCTTTCTCAACCTTGTCGATGCAGGAGTGACCTAGACCTCAGAGGTCCCTCAGCAGGGAGAGCACCTGTTTTCTTCATGCGTGGCCCTGGGTTCAAGCCCTGGTACCACACGAGAGCACCATGGGCAGCACCAAGGGAGCTTCATGGAGAGTGGAGCAGTGCTGTGGCATCTTTTCTCTAAAAATACAGCATAAAAACTGGGCTGGGGAGGTGGCTCGGTGGTCTCATGTGTGCACGCAGCCCTGGATTTGACGTCTGATGGCACCCTCTTAAAGAAGGATCTGGAGAGAGCTTGCTTGCTGGCGTGCCTGCATCTCCATGTCTTTGCTACCCGGGCTTGAGTTCCTCGACTCCACCTGGGAGGTGCTATGTCAGTAGGGAAAGTGACTCTTTCTTTGAATGAGAGTGGCCCAGGGTGGTGCAATTTTGTGTGTGTGTGTGTGTGTGTGTGTGTGTCTGTCTGTCTGTCTGTCTGTCTGTCTGTTAGGGACTGGTGCAGTGTGTCAGCTTTGGACCGTGTTTCATTTAGCTCAGTGCCTTGAGGTCCCCCCTGGCCTGTCTGGTGGTGCTTTCTGTCTGAGCCAGGGAGTGAGGCACTCAGGGTCAACTTGCCGAATCATCAAGGGCTGAAGGGTGTTGGGTGGGTCTCAGTTCCGGGTGAGCAGGAGTCAAGTGGCTCTGAACTCCCGGAGGGCAGGCTTGGTGTGAATGCACACCCGCATCCTTGGAGCAGGCGCCCTCGAGCGCAGTTGCTGGCTTGTGTGGCGGCTGCGCATTTTGCTTTTTCACTTTTTGCCAAGTGGGTGTGCGTGTCACATTCCTGCCAGGAAGACGGCCAGCCTCCTCCCGGCCTTGCCAGCCTTTGGCGGTGCTGTCACTATTTGCCTGTCTTCCAGTGGGTGGACCGTAATAGCACGCTGCGGTTTTGATCAGCCTTTCCTTTGTGTCGTGAGGTGTGTTGGCGGGGTGGGTTCTCTCAGAGCGGCCTTCTCTGCGGCTCTCCCGTGCTGTTCCTATGGTGTTAGCAGCTGTGCCTCCTCTGCTGTTTCGGTCTTGCCAGCTGTCCCCTTCCTGGTGCCCTGGTGGGTGAGAGCAGGCTTTGAGGCGTGTCTGCAGACACTGGTGTTTCTGGCAGCCGGCTTCTTCAGTCCAAGTTTGAGGGTAGCGTCTCAAAGGCAGGCCTAGACCCCAGGGCGCCTGCCCCTTGCCCTCTTCTCTCCCTGTCCCCGGCTTTCCGGATATGTTTCTGTATGTCCGACTGCTGGGGGTTAGGAACACCTGCTGGTATTTGCTGGTGCTGTGAGCTTGCGTGACTGAGCAGTACTACCCGCCCAGCCCAGGGCCAGCCGAGGCTCAGGGCCAGAGCATGGGAGCTGCTGTGCAGTTTGCCTGAAGTCCCAGCATGACATCTGCAGCAACTCTGACTCTTAAGGTCTCATTAGCAGCCTGGAGCTACAGCCAAAGCCGTGGCTAGAAATGCTGGTAACATTGCCCAGCCTTGTTCCTATCCCTGTTCCCAGGGCACTGTGTCTTCACTATCTTTTTTTTTTTTTTTCTTCATTATCTTTATTTGATAGATACAGTCAGCAATTGAGAGGGATAGGGGAGATTGAGAGGGAGAGAGGCAGACACCTGCAGCCCTGCTTTCCCCCTACAGGTGTGGACTGGGGGCTTGAACCCGGGTCCTTGAACATTGTAACATGTGCACTCAACCAGGTGCACCACTAGCATTGTAGCCAATGTGTTACCTCCTACGGCCGCAGCACTGCTAAGAACTCTTGGGACACTTGGCTGGGGCAGGAAGGGCAGAGGGCAGAGGCCTCAGGAGAGAGGGTCCTGTAGTCCCTGGCCTGTCGCTGCTGGTTCTGCCCTGCCCTGGGCTCACCATTCCAGCATGGCTTATGGGGCAGGAAGTCACTGCTGGGGGGGCGGGGGCAGCGGCCGTAGGACTTGGGGCTAGTCACCCACTGGCCCACCTGGTGCTTTCTCAAGTGACTGCTGTGTCAGTTGATCAGCTGACACCCTCTTGGGCTGCCCTGCATGTGAGGTGGGGGCCCACCCGGGTTCTCCTCCATTTGCACACCTCCACTGGAGGCGGGTATGAGGCTCCTGAGAACTGAGAAGCGTGCCAGCATCTCTCATAAAGATCGCTATAGTGTAGCTCATAGTGTCGGAACCTCTTATGCTCATTCTCCCCCAGCTTTGGAAGGTAATTGTAAGACCCCCTCTCCCCCCTCCTGCAGTGGTGGGTGGGTAGGGAGCTCATCTGCTCCATTCAGACAGACAGTGAGAGTCCCCACAGCACAGGAGCTTCCTCGTTGCTATAGCAACCCGAGCATTGGGCATTGTAAGGCAGATGCCCTACCCATGAGCTCTCTCTGCTCCTAGATGCTTCTTCTTTTTAAATATTTATTTATTCATTTCCTTTTGTTGCCCTTGTTGTTTTGTTGTTGTAGTTATTGATGTCATTGTTTTTGGATAGGACAGAGAGAAATGGAGAGAGGAGGGGAAGACGGGGGAGAGAAAGACACCTGCAGACCTGCTTCACCGCCTGTGAAGCAACTCCCCTGCAGGTGAGGAGCTGGGGGCTCGAACCGGGATCCTTATGTTGGTCCTTGTGCTTTGTGCCACGTGCGCTTAGCCCGCTGTGTACTGCCCAACTCCCTCCTAAATGCTTCTTTCTTATATATGATGTATTTATTAGCAAGAGAGAGTGTGTGTGTGTCATAGCATCACTTTGGCACATGCAGTGCTGGGGATCAAACCCAGGACCTCGTGCTTTTGTAAGTCTGGCACTTGAGACCGAACCATCCTCTAGGATGCATTAAGATACATATTTATGAAGGGGTGGGCGGAGAGGTCAGAGAATCTTCCATTCAGGTCTGCCTGAGAGAGAGGTCAGAGAATCTGCCATTCATGTCTGCCTGAGAGAGAGAGAGGTCAGAGAATCTGCCATTCAGGTCTGCCTGAGGTCTCCAGCATGCGGTTTAGTGTTTTAATATATTGGACTCACTGTTAGTGGTAGCAGGGGGCTGCGAGAGAGGAGAGGCTGGCTGCTTTTCAGGTGACACCTCTTCTGTGACAAGTCTCTTAGTCTGAGAGCTGGGCCCTTGGCCTCAGGACAGTCTCAGAAAGATGCCATCCCCATGGAAAAGCCATCTTTAGTGACTTCAGTTCACTAGGTCCCCGGGGTTAGAAGCTAGAGCTTGGAGTATCCCTGGGAGCTGTTGTTCGCAGCATGGGGGAGGGACACTGGCCGTGTGGGATCTGATGGCAGCACCCACAGCCTTGAGCAGCTGAGCAGGTGCAGGATGAGGGCGGGGGCGGGGGTGGAGGCAGGACAGCTGCTTCCGACTGGTAGAAGATCAGGCCTGGCCCAGTCCCACGGTGCTGCTGCTGTTCTGTGACCTCCCTGCTCCTCCTTTGGCGTGTGAGTGTGCATGTGTCCCATCCCCGCCCCCAGCGTGGCTGAGTTTGGAAATTCCTGGGATTTCATCATCCCGTTCAGCTAGAATGAGAGGTGATGGTCTCATTGCTCTTCTACCCTGTCACCTAACTGCACAGCCAAGCCTGCCATCTTCCTGTCATCGCACGCCATGGGGATAGAGAGGCTCACAGACCCAGCTCAGCCTGGAGTGGGCTTGCTGGTTTTCTAGACAGACAATTCCAGATGTGATGCTCAGGCCTGGACTCCAGGCTACCACTCACTTGAGCCTTCCTCTTTCTGTACCAGCGGGCACAGTGCCAGCTTAGCCTGCCTCTCTGCTCAGGAGGAAATGTGTGTGACCCAGTTCCCTTACCCACTCTGTGAGGGAGCTTTGCAGGCCAGCTACAGAAATCACCAGCCAGATGATCTATAAAACAGCTTTAAAATTTCCAAGCCAGAGTCTTCTAAGCACTGAAACTGGCTGTTCCTAACCAGGGTCTCCCTCATGGAAACCACAGCTGTGTGGTGGGCACGTATCCAGAAGCTGATCACAGGCTCAATGCCAAGTCCGCAGGCCGGGGACTATGTCTGTGCTCCGACTTTCAGAGGGAGAGACTGTGATTCCAGGCTCGTGTTCAAGAACAGAAGGGGAGGCCTTAACTTTTGAAAATATTTATTTCATGAGAGTGAGAGAGAAAGGAACAGAGAATCCGAGACCAGAGCGCCCCTCAGCTCTGAAGTGTGCTGTGCTGGGGATTGAACTCACAGCTTCACTCCTGCAAACCCTACTTTCTCCCTCTGAGCTGCCTTGGGGGGGGAGCGGATGTAGAGGGCAGAAGGTGAGCTAGCTTTCCAGCCAGGTGCTGACTCATAGGTGGGACTGGGGACCCATGTGGGTATTTTGCACTATCAGAAAGCAAAATGAAGCGGAAGTGTGTACAGTAAGACCGCCAGACAGTTTTTGTGTTTGTTTTTGCCTGTGCATGTATGAGTCCACTGCTCTGGGCGGACAGTTCCTTCTTCAGGTAGAGACAGTGAGGAGGGAGCTGGAGGGAGCTGGAGAGGCCACAGAGCTCCCCCGCTTGAGCCTGGTGCAGGGCTCCGGCTCAGTCCTCGGGTGTTACCTGCTGAACTCGCTCCCGGCCCCATGAAAGTGTCTTATACACATTGTCAAACTTTTCTCTAGAAAGTTTGCTCCATTTATATTCTGTCAGTACTAGGGAGGATTCCCAGATACCTGTGCCAACACGGGAGCACCACCACCATCTGTCTGTCTCTCTGAAATATTCATCTGCTTAAACAGAGAACCATGTTTGCACGTGGTCGCAGGGATTGGACTCATACTCTTAGCGCCAATACTTTGTCCACTGTGCATGGACAGACTGTCTCCTTTTTCTTTCCTCCACGCTGCAGCGACTAAGTACCTTTTGACTTCCTAGGGCTTTCTGTTTCTTCAGTGAAAGGCTGGTCCACAGCCGTGTTCGCTCTACTTTGTTTTCCTGTCGACTTGTGACAGCTCCTCGCACGCTGTGGCTTTAGCCCCCACTGGCCAGCAGGCATAGGCTGACTCCCAGTAGGTCACTCAGGCACCATGTAGTTGTGTGATCCAAAGGGCTTATTGTTTATTAACTGTGGTGTCTTTTCTCCCCACAAGCCATTCTATTGGGGCAAATAATGGTTTTCAGGACAGTTGTCTGTACTTGAGTTTGGTGTCTGCATATCACTCCCAGCACCCCAGGTCTCTTCACCATGGCGTCCTGGCTTCCTGTCATCCCCGTAGTCCAGAGTCCTTTCCTTTGCTGCAGTGCTCTTCAGTTGCTTGCAGCTTCAGAGAGTTATAATGTGATCCATTTGAAATGCCCACTTTATTCCCAGGACAGTTCAGACTAGACTCTGTCCTGACTCTTGAGTTCTGGATGTCAGTTTTTAAGCTCTCCAGAGCACTCACAATGGTGGTTTCTTCTCCCTTTAGAAACTCTTGATATGACTTCATGACCGTATCTAAAGAGCAGGCAGACGGCAAGTGCTGACTCGATCGATTGGGGTGGATCTATAAATGAAATCTGACTGTCTCTTTGCTTTGTGATGGTTCAGTCTTAGTGGACCATAACAGTTCCTCCCTGTCTTCTGTTCAGTTGAATACCTGAAGGAAGCTGTAGTTCCTCTTAAAAAATGGCTCCTCGAATACAAGTAGGTTTGGGGGCCGTTGCTGGCCTCCAGCAGCTGTGGTGAGTCTGTCTCCGGCCTCTCCCAGGTCATCACTCCGTGCAGGAAGCTCATCCTGTGTGCCGACAACAGAAAGGAGATGGAGGATTGGATGGCGGCGCTGAAGACCGTGCAGAACAGGGAACACTTTGAGGTGGGGAGAGGAAACTGCGCCTTCGCGCCTTCTTGTTGCCCCCAGCCTGTGGCCCTTCCTTTGCTGTGCTGACGGCCCAGCAGTGGCCTGCTGCCCCTCCTCACTTGGCCGTGTTACTGGGTCTTGTTCATGTCCCCACATTTGCATGTGTTGGGGGGTCTCCTCTCTTCATCGTCTCTCTCTCTCTTGTCCACAGCCCACCCAGTACAGCATGGACCACTTCTCAGGGATGCACAACTGGTACGCCTGCTCCCATGCCAGGCCCACCTACTGCAATGTGTGTCGTGAGGCCCTGTCAGGAGTCACATCCCACGGGCTGTCCTGTGAAGGTACGGGGCGGGGGGGCAGGGGCGGCTCTGCTGAGGAGGGCAGCCCCAGTGGGGGCTGGATGGAGCCTGTCAGCCAGTCAGCTGAGTCAGGCGGTTTCTGTGACTCTTCTCTTCCTCAGCTCACCTGTGGAGAGGGATCTGACAAATCCTTCTCTGCGGTAAAGGAACAGTATTGACAGCAAGATAGAGTTCAGACCATATTGCACTGCATTGGGTTCAAGCCCCAGCACCACAGAGAAACTGCGGGGGCGGGGGGGGGGGGCAAGCAGAAGCAGCGGGTTAAGCACACAGGGCATGAAGCGCAAGGACTGGCATAAGGATCCCGGTTTGAGACCCCGGCTCCCCACCTGCACAGGAGTCACTTCCCAGGAGGTGAAGCAGGTCTGCAGGTGTTTGTCTTTCTTTCCCCCTCTCTGTCTTGCCCTCCTCTCTCCATTTCTCTCTGTCCTATCCAGCAACAGCAATAACAGTACCAATAACAACAACAAAGGCAACAAAAACGGGAAAAACGGCCTCCAGGAGCAGTGGATTCATAGTGCAGGCATCAAGCTCCAACGATAACCCTGGGGGCAAAAGAAAAAAAAAAGGAGAAACTTAGAGGAAGAAACCCATTGCTAGAGTGATGTCCTCTGGCAGGGGAATTAAACAGCATCCCCAGTGCCTGGAGAGCACTGCACCTACTGGGATGGGCCTCTGATCTCTCTCCCTCTCATAAACATAATTCTTGAACAGTATAAGTGACAAAGTGGACAAGGTGCTGGACCTTCAGGTACAAGGTCTTGTTCAGTCCTGGCATCATGTACCAGAGTGTTCTCTGGCTCCCTCCCTCCCCCATACAACTTGAAGTGCACGTGCCCTGCAGAGCCGAGGGCAGGGCTGTGGTGCTTGTGCCTGCCTCTGTGTGGACCCTGCAGGGCCAGAAGCGGGTTCTGCATTTTCATTTGCTTCATGCTTTATGTATCATCACCGGGAAATGAACTGAGGAACTGTGTAAACCCGACACCACCCCTCCAGGCCCAGCTTACGTTTGTTTTTATATTTATATCACCCCCAGGGGTAGCACTGGGACTCAGTGCCTGCATGGTGAATCTGCCGCTCCTGGCTGCTTGCCCTTTAACTCCCTCTCCCCCCCCCCCTTTCTCTTAATTTCTTTTTCTTCCTTCCTTTTTTCTTTCCTCCCTCCCTCCCTCCCTCCTCCCCTCCCTTCCTTCCTTCACAGAAAAATTGAAAGGAAAGTGGGAGGGAGTCGGGGTGGTAGCGCAGTGGGTTAAGCGCACATGGCGCAAAGTGCAAGGACTGGCGTAAGGATCCTGGTTTCAGCCCCCAGCTCCCCACCTGCAGGTGAAGCAGGTCTGCAGGTGTCTGTCTTTCTCTCTCCCTCTGTCTTCCCCTCCTCTCTCTATTTCCCTCTGTCCTATCCAACAATGACAACAACAACAACAACAACAACAAACCAAGGGCAACAAAAAGGAAATAAATAAATATTAAAAAAAAAAAAAAGAAAGAAGGGAAGGAAGGGGAGGAGAAAAAGAGAAAGCAGCACTGCTCCACTGCTTGTGAGTCTTCACACCCTCCTCCGGCTTCTGCCCCTGCCCTTGGCGGAGACTGGGGGCTTGAGTCCGGGTCCTCATACTTGGGAACATGCGCTCGTCTGGGTGGGTGCACCACTGCCCACCCCACTCCCTCCCCCCCCCCCTTTTTTTTTTTTAAATCTCTGTATGCTTCAGAGGATAGGCAGCACAACACCACTCTACCAGTGGGGGACTTCCCTTGTGGTGCTGGGGCTTGAACCCAAGGCCGTGCAGTATAGTCTGCATTCTATCCACTGGGCCGTCTCCCAGCCTACTCTAGGTTTAAAAGGAAAACTCTTTAAAAGGTTTATTCCAAATGAGGCAAAGAGAGAAGGCGGGGCATCACTCTGGTAGGTGGCACTGCGACCGGAGTGGGAACCTCCAGCGTTAAGCCCAGGGCTTTACCACTGAACTCTCTCCCCAGCCATCACTCCTTTTGCTGGTCAGGAGGACCCAGAGGAGCCGAAGCTGAGATAGCAGGGCAGCCAGGCACCGCCCGTGGCCCAGACAGCCACCCCCCCCCCCCATCATTCTGGCCTTCGGTGCTTGGTCTGCCTGTGGGGTGTCTGTAGTCAGCCCCGAGGTGAGGTCAGGACATGGGGGCGGCCTGCTCACCGAGCCCTGGGCTCTGCTGTCCGCAGTGTGCAAGTTCAAGGCCCACAAGCGCTGTGCCGTGCGGGCCAACAACGACTGCAAGTGGACCACGCTGGCCTCCATCGGGAAGGACATCATCGAGGACGAGGACGGGGTATGCCTTGGCGTGCTTGTGCCAGACGCGGCCCCGGTCCCCTCTCCCTCCCCTGCCTTCTGCTGAGTCTCGGGGCCCCCTTCCCGCCTGTCTGCCTCGGGGCCAGGGTCCCCGCTGCCTCCGCCCCACCCGGCACCTCTGCCCGCTTTGCAGATCGCCATGCCTCACCAGTGGCTGGAGGGCAACCTGCCTGTGAGCGCCAAGTGCACCGTGTGCGACAAGACGTGTGGCAGCGTGCTGCGCCTGCAGGACTGGCGCTGCCTCTGGTGCAAGGCCATGGTGAGCGAGCACTCACTCGCAAGGCTGGCCCGGGCTCCACCGCCCTGCAGCCCCATGACACCTGCTCCATTTCAGGTGCACACAGCCTGCAAGGACTCCCTGTCGACCAAGTGCCCCCTGGGCCTGTGCAAAGTGTCCGTCATCCCCCCCACTGCCCTCAACAGCATCGATTCTGATGGTGGGTTCCCTGAGAGCCTCCTGCCCCCGTGCTGCTGCCCATGTGCGTCCACTGACTGGGGTGAGGGTGGGACTCAGGAGACCTGCTCTGCCGGGTGGAGAGCAGGAGAGACGGCTCTCTTGCTAAACAGGATGGGGCTCCTCTCCCTCTCTGGGCGCAGGGGGTGGCGGTGGGGAGATTTCCTGGTCTCTTGGCTGTGTTTGTGGTGAGCCCCTTGAGGTGACCCGTGGCCCTCAGGACTCTCCCCCCATCCCTGACCTGCCCAGGCTTCTGGAAGGCCTCCTGCCCCCCATCCTGCACGAGCCCACTGCTGGTCTTCGTCAATTCCAAGAGCGGGGACAACCAGGGCGTGAAGTTCCTCAGGAGATTTAAGCAGCTGCTGAACCCCGCCCAGGTCTTCGACCTCATGAACGGAGGGCCGCACCTGGGGTAGGAGCTCGCGGGCCTCTTTGTGGGAGTCTGGAACATCCCAGATGAGGCTTGTTTTAGAGAGATGCAGAACGTGTTCTGTTGGAGCAGGGCATTTCTTTTGAGACGCCCCCATCCCCCACGAAGCTCCTGAAGAGGTTCTCTGTCTCGGCCTCGGGTGCGAGCCCCAGCCATCACACACCCTAACTAGACAGGGCTTGTCCCCTGCCGGCACCTGGAAATAGCAGCCAATTGCTGGGACTTGCTCTAGGATGCATTTCCCCAGTGAGGCCCAAAGGGAGAGTGTCCCCTGGGGGTGGGGTGCGGGGACAGCTGTGCCTCTCAACAGGCTCTGGCGCCTAGGTTGGCTTCTGTAAACATGGAACCTGAGCCGACTCCTGCCCTAGTCCAGCCAGGGCAGCGAGGGGTGGTCAGGAGGTTGGTGCCGGCAGGCTGCTGGGCAGAGGGGTTGTGCGTGTGCATCCCAGGGCTGTGTGTGTGGCCTCTCCTTGCCCACGGGGGGCTGCTGCTGGGGTAGAGCTGCCCTGCCAGAGACTCGGACCAAAGGTGGGATGTGGTCCCCACTGACGTGCAGAAAGGGTCACCTCAGTGCAGCTGGCCGCAGCAGGGACCTCCGGCCCTTTCTGGGGGTAGATGGGCATCTCAGGGTACGACAGAGAGCTCTGGGGTGCCATCCGCATGGTGGAACTTAGGAATATTCAAATGAACTTTGGCAGGCGTGCTCCTCCCCTCCAATTTATAACAGGAGTAAGTGTAAGATGGTCCTACATGGAGACCCCCCCCCCCCGTCCAGTATAGAGGGGTTGTCTTAGTCCTTGCATCTGGGAAGCTGCCTTAATTTCATTCCCCTCACCCCCTCTCTCCTGACAACCCCAAAGGTTACCAGCTTACATCCCAAAGTTCACGTCATGCCTCGGGCTGCTGGGCAGGAGAAGGTGGGGTCCTGCCGGCACAGGGTTAGTTGGGCCGTAGGAGCGGGCCAGCAGTCCCTGGAGCGGGGTCATGTGAGGACTTGGGGGCCAGGCGGGGCTCAGCCTGTGGGATGCGAGTCTTACACTTGCTTTTTTAAGATTTAATTTATTTGATTAATGAGACAGACAACCTGAGTATCGCTCTAGCACATGTGGTGCCAAGGATGGAACTCAGTGCTCTAGCCACTGCACTGCCTCTGGACAGCTTCCTCCTCCTCTCTTTTCTGTAGCTTACGCCTATTTCAGAAATTTGACACGTTCCGGATTCTGGTTTGTGGTGGGGATGGCAGCGTAGGCTGGGTCCTCTCGGAGATCGACAGCCTCAACCTTCACAAGCAGGTAACCAGCACAGGGGTCCCAGCCTCGGGGGGCAGGGCCAGAGAACTATGCCATCCGGGGGTTCCTCGTCCTGAGAGCACCTTTAGTGGTGGGGCAACCCAGGCCTCAGGAAAGAGCCTCTGGTCTAGTTGTCAAGGGAACCAGATAGAGAACCCAGGGTTCACCTGGCTGGCTTTGTACTGGATGATGATACAGCCTGCCCAGGTGTCTTTGAGGGGGCAAGGGAGAGACAGACAGACAGACATATCCCAGGGTTCCTCACGTGCGAGCCATGCCGTCTGCCTCTGAGCTGCCCCTGGGCCCACTGCAAACCCACATTCTAATAAACTTGGCTTCATGTTGGCAAAGTCGCGTTCTAAGGATAAAGTTTCTCAGTTTGCTGTCTGTCTCTTGTGCTCCCCCCCCAGTCTTCACCCCGGCTTGGACTTGTTTGTCCGAGCTTTGGGTTCCTTTCCTCTCCCCACCCCAGGGTGGTCTTTGCTTGTGAGGTGACCTTTGAAGTCAGTACTTGGCCAAGGATGCTGGGTGGGAGCTCAGCTCTGCTCCTGCCCTGTGCTCAGGAGAGTGCCGCCCTCTAGTGGTGAGAGTCTAGAAATACACCTGGCCCACCTCCCCTGGGCTTCAGCACCACTTACAGGGCCATTCTCGGGCTTCAGCCCAGCACAGCAGCTGGCCTTCTGGCTTCGCTGCTGCCCCATCCTCTGGTCCCCCCACTTCAGGGACCCCACATTGTAGGGCTTCGCAGCTTCTCCTTAGCCTCCTGTTCCTCCTGGCCGAGTGTGTGCTGTGGGCTCAGTGTGCCTGGGTCCCTCCTCATGGCTCTTCGGATTCACAAGCTATCAGGTCCCATCTGTCCTGGAGCCCCCCTTCTAGCTGAGCCCCAGGACTGTCGCCCACTGTTGTCGCCGCCCCCCCCCCCCCCCCACACACGCTTATTCTGGGAGGGTTTCACCTTCCAGCCAGCCAGCTTGCTGCCCCCTTCTGGCCTGGTGTATTTCTTCAGGCTGAGTGTGCCTGGAGGCCCATGGCCTCTCCACAAAGTGCCTCTTGGGCTCCTGGGCTGCCAGTGTATCTGGAGCTGGCTAAGTCCTGAGCCAGCACCAGTGGGTATGACCCTTCCCCCAAGTTGGGGCCCAGGCAGTGCAGGGTCTCCTGTGGCAGAGGGACATGCAGGCTCAGCTGAGCCAGACTATGCACTTTGTGGGCCTATCTGCAGGGACTCTGAGCCCACTGACAGCGTCTGCAGGGGCCATGTGACACCTGGCACACGGCATCAACTAAAAGTTCTTGAGGAGGGGCCGGCCTGGGGGGCACACAGCTGTCCTTCCAGGCCCAGACATACAGAGGCGAGTCAAGCCTGTGGTCATATGCGTGAAAATGGGCAGGGGGAGGTGGGTTTTTTTTTGTTTATTTTTAAGAGATTTATTTATTACGTGAATTTTGTGCAAGACAGATCTAGGCATTGTTATTTAACTTGTGTTGTGAAAGGGACCAGACTGAACCCTGCTCCCGCATACATGATTCCAGGGGTCAGACTTGGGGCTTCAGCTTCAGCCTCCTTGGGCCCCTTGAGGAGGTTGTGGGCATGAGAGGGAGAGGGGAAGGGAGAGGGGAAGGGAGAGGGAGAGAGCGCGGGCAGTGTGAAGAGTGGCGCTCAGGAAGCAGCAGCACACGGGAGCAGGGAGCAGGGCCTGTGGGGCCTGTGGGGCCAGAAGAGCCCAGAGCTTTCTGGAGTTTTCTGAGCCTTCCAGGGGCCCTGCTGGGACGTGAGGACCCTCCACACTCGGCTCTCAGCACTGTGGGGGGGTGGTGGCTGCTGGGCCTGGGGTCAGGACGGCTGGTGACGCTGTGTCCCTTGTCCCCACAGTGTCAGCTGGGTGTGCTGCCGCTCGGCACGGGGAATGACCTGGCCCGTGTTCTGGGCTGGGGCTCAGCTTGTGACGATGACACGCAGCTCCCACAGATCCTGGAGAAGCTGGAGAGGGCTAGCACCAAGATGCTGGACAGGTGATGGGCTGCCCAGGGTGCTGGGCAAGTGTGTGTGTGGGGGCTGTTTCTTGGGAGAAACCACATTCCCTGGGTACCTGGATCCAGGTCTGTAAACCAATAGTCTGCATAACTGATTCATTCAGTAGTTCATTCATTCATTCATGCTGGGAAGGAACCCAGAGCTACATGTTACAACCTAGCTGGACAGCCTCTCTGGCCCCAATTTTTATTTTTTTAAAGATTGGTGTTTTTTTTTTAATTTTTAAAAAATATTTATTCCCTTTTGTTGCCCTTATTGTTTTATTGTTGTAGTTATTGTTGTTGGATAGGACAGAGAGAAATGCAGAGAGGAGGGGAAGACAGAGGGGAGAGAAAGATAGACACCTGCAGACCTGCTTCACCGCCTGTGAATTGACTCCCCTGCAGGTGGGGAGCCGGGCCTTGAACCCAGATCCTTATGCCGGTTCTTGCACTTTGCACCACGTGCACTTAACCCGCTGCGCTACCGCTCGACCCCCAAAGATTGTTTTTGTTGTTCATGGTGAACCAACGGGGAGGGAAGAAGAGGCAGAGCATCTCTCTGGTACAGGCGAGACGGGAGATGGAACTTGTGACCTCATGCTTGCAAGTCCAGCATTTTATCCACTGTGGCACCTCTTGGCCTGCTGGCTCAGATTCTTGTGCTTCATCATTATTATTACTGTTTTATTAGAGGGATTAATGGTTTAAAGTTGACAGTAAAATACAGCAGTTGGTACATGTGTTTCTCAGTTTTCTGCATAATACTCCCAAGCCCCCACCTAGGTCCTCCTCTGCCAGTCCTTTTTTTTTTTTTTTTGAGAAGGAGAGGTAAAACAGAGAGCCCATAGCAACAGCACTGCTTCCTCCCCCACAGCTCCCCCACAGCACCCCAGCTTGTGCTGTAGCCTGACCCTGGGGCCTCTCTGCTCACAGGTGGAGCGTTATGGCCTATGAGACCAAGCTCCCTCGGCCAGCCTCCTCTTCCACGGGCACCGAAGACTTCAGCGAGGGCTCCGAGGTACCTATTCCGCAGCCCCTGCATGCTCAGGCTGAGGCAGAGTGGCCCAGTAGGTCCCGATGGCTTTGGGGCCAGCCGGCTGCCTTAGGCGGTGACTCAAGGATTGTGATGGCCTTTGGTGATGAGAGTCTCTCAGGACCATCTGGTCTCCTGGGACCGCTATGCCACTGTCTTCTCTGCGGACTGCAGGGCGGGCGCGCTGGCCCTCTCTGCCTTCATGTTCACCCCTCACCCCCAGATCTGGCGGGTCTGGTTTAACGAGGGGCCGAGGCTGGGGCTGGATGGGCTGGAGGTGTTTGGTGTCCCCTGGGACCTGCACGGCAACCGACAGATGCCTGTCCTGCTCTGGGGCTGCGCAGGTGCGGCAGATCCTCTTCTATGAAGACTCCGTGGCTGCGCACCTCTCCAAGATCCTGACCTCTGACCAGCACTCGGTGGTCATCTCCTCAGCCAAGTGAGTGTCCGGTGGCTTCAGTGTGGGGCGGAGGGCACCCCACCTCCTGGTGGGACTCTGGAAGCTGCCCATGTTCCCCCAGGGTGCTCTGTGAGACGGTGAAGGACTTTGTGGCACGTGTGGGCAAGGCCTATGAGAAGACGACCGAGGGCTCGGAGGAGTCAGAGGTCATGGCCAAGAAGGTGGGTCCCGGAATCTGGTCCCGGGCACAGGGCGCGGGGGTGTGGGGCTGTGCAGGCAGCGCTCTACTCTGCCCGTCTCCCCTCCTGGGCAGTGCTCTGTGCTGAAAGAGAAGCTGGACTCGCTGCTCAGGACCTTGGATGATGAGTCGCAGGCCTCATCCTCACTGCCCACGCCGCCGCCCACCATTGCCGAGGAGGCGGAGGACGGGGAGGGCGGCAGTGGCAGCGGCTGCAGCTCCGCTGGGGAGCGGCCCATGGGCTCGGCCTGCCCCACTCGGCCCCAGATCTTCCGGCCCCGCGAGCAGCTTATGCT
Source organism: Erinaceus europaeus (assembly GCF_950295315.1). Classification (NCBI taxonomy): domain Eukaryota; kingdom Metazoa; phylum Chordata; class Mammalia; order Eulipotyphla; family Erinaceidae; genus Erinaceus; species Erinaceus europaeus. The sequence continues at coordinate 13,894,833 of NC_080168.1, forward strand.
GAGAGCCAACAGCCTGAAGAAGGCCATCCGGCAGATCATCGAGCACACAGAGAAAGGTGGCTGGGCCCTTGGGCACCCTGTGCCACCTAAACCCATGCCACACGTCCCACCTGCGGGTCTGCTGGGGTGGCCCGTACCCCCGCCCCTTCTGCCTCCCCTGGCTCCTTACGACAGGGAGCATGGGGACGGGCGTCAGGACCTCAGCCTGCAGCTGAGACGCCAGGAGGGGTGGCACCTACCCCACGTTGGCCAGGGGCGAGAGTACTCTCTCCCCACACAGCTGTGGATGAGCAGAACGCACAGACGCAGGAGCACCAGGGCTTCGTCTTGGGCCTTTCCGAGTCAGAGGAGAAGAAGGAGCTGAAGCCGGATGACAGGGTGTGCCCTGGGGAGAGCTGCGGGGCCGCCAAAACCAGGAGCCTCCGCAAAGGTGTGAGCCCTGTGCCCCACGCCACCCTGGGCTGCCCGTTCTCAGAAAGCAGGCCTCCCTAGAAAGGGGCAGAGGGTCCCGCAGCCCCCCTAGTGGTTTCTCGAGATCTAAGTCCCTGAGAACTGCGTCCTCCTGTGCACAGCTCCCCCGGTCCCACTGGTGATGGGGGGGGGGGGGGCGCTGGTCTCTTCCCCCTTGTGCCTTTCATGTTTTGGGGGCCATCTGGAAGGGACCCAGTCCAGAGCTGGCTTGTTCTTAATCTTCCCCACGTGTCCGCGTGTCTCACAGCTCTCCTTCCTGTGCTCACAGTGACCAAGTCCCCCTGCGAGAAGCTGCTCAGCAAAGGAAGCCTGTCCCTGGGTAGCTCTGCTTCTCTGCCTCCCCCGTCGGCCAGCAGGGACGGCCTGCCAGCCCTGAATACCAAGATCCTATTCCCCAGTGAGTGGCACTCGTTCGGTGGTGGGCATGTTCAAGGACCCAGGAAGCCGGGGCTGTACACTGGGCCTGCAGGAATGAACCAGCCGGCCTGTCGCCCCAGAGGGCATCCTGGGGAGGGAGGTCCTCCATCGGGGGTGGGGGTTTGCTGGCTGAACAGCAGTCATCTCGAATGGAGAGAGCTGGGTAGGCTCCTCACTGTCACCCTGCCTGGGATCTTTACACCCAAGGCCACACCTGTTTAGAGCTTAGAGCTTCTCTCGGGATTGTGACCGTACGTGGTGCCATTAGTAGTATGGCTATTAGGGCCCACAGTTCACTGTGTGTGAGGCTCTGGGTTTGATGGCTGGAACCACTTGAGCTCCATGGGTATCTCTTTCCCTCTCTCAGTGTGGACGGAGACTGGGTTAGGCTGATGGCCTGCTGGTGTTGCTCAGGAAGGGAAGGGGTTGTGTCAGGGATGAAACCTGCTGGTAAAGCTCCCCGAGCCAGCTGCAGGCATATTCAGGGGCTCGAGGACAGGTAGAGCTCAGAAAAGAAAACTCCAGAAATCCTTGGCACAATGACCTGAAGGAGGAGATGGCTTTAGTCAGGCAGCAATGAGAGGTGACTTGGGGGAAACAGCTGGCCAGCTGTGGAGAAGCAGACCCCAGCTCTGCCCAAACTGGGTGACTGGAAATGTGGCGTGAGTACAGGTGCCTTGAAGTTTCTGGCCCCTGGGATGTTCTAGACGTTTGGCTGTGAAGGTGTCCCCTGACTGACGCACCCGAGAGGCCCTTTTGTCCGAGCTCCTTAAGTGAAGGCTGCACACCTCTTGCCGCGACAGTAAGAACTGTCTCCACCAGCCACGGGTCTCACAGCTCACTGTGTGGGGGTTCCCGCACCAGCGTCGCTGCTTCTGTCGGGTGAAATGGAGCCGTGACGGTGGCACTGAGCTGAGGTCACTGGTCCTCATAGTTTGAATGTTTAGACGTGACTCTGACGTTGACTTACTGTGCCCGCTGGGCAGAGTGTCCGTTGGCCGTTGACCTCCCTCCCTCCCTTCCTCCGTGTCCCTTGCAGCCGTGCGGGCAGGAATGTCTGGCTCCCTGCCGGGAGGGTCAGTCATCAGCCGCTTGCTCATCAATGCCGACCCCTTCAGCTCGGAGCCGGAGAACCTGTGAGTATGGGCCCCGGGCTGAGAGAGCAGAGCTGATTACATCAGCGGGCGAGGTGCTGGCAGGATAGGTAGATAAACCATTTTGGGAACTACTGTGAAGCCTTCCCGGGAAGCTAGAGCCAGAGCACCCTGCGACCCAGAGGCCCCCAGATCCTGAGATCAGCCTAGAGTCTGAGGGTCTGACACGCACGGCGCTGTCCACCCGACAGTTACTGCAGAAGCCTGTCTAGAGACGACCAGCCAGAGAGGGCTATCTGTGCGCTCACCCCATCTGTCGCCCCATCTGTCGCCCGTGGTCAGTGTGCGGTCTGAATTCCCTCAAGACCTGCTGCCGACAGACACCCAGGAAGGCTCATAGCTGTGTGGCGGGAAGTGCCGAGGCTGGGAGGAGGCGGCTCAGGTGGCCGACGAGCCCCGTGTCCTCACCTCACTTCTGACCCCACACCCTAGAGAATATTACATGGAGAAGTGCGTCATGAACAATTACTTTGGCATCGGCCTGGATGCCAAGATCTCGCTGGACTTCAACAACAAGCGTGACGAGCACCCCGAGAAGTGCAGGTGGGCGTGGGCCTGGAGCCCTGCTTTCCCATGTACTCCTTCCACGCAGGTGACAGAGCCTGTGTGCCTTGCTTCAGAGTGAGGGACTTGTCAGGGTGTCGTGGAACCAGTTCTCAGTCGGGGAAGCCAGCCTGGAGGAGGGGGCACTGACTTGCCTAGGTTGGGGCAGATGTAGCCCAAGGATACAAGTGATCTGAGCTGTCAGCTGTGACTCACGGTGTGAGCCCACGGTGGTGCTGGGAGGTGATGTCAGAAACCGTGCCATCCACCTGTCCACCTTGGCCTGGTGCCGTGAGGACCCCTGTGGGTTTCACCGGTCCCCTTCTGCTTGGCACCTCCCCTCCCCCCTCCCCCCTGTTCACGGGGACATGAAGAAAGTGAGGAGTTAGTGTCTCCTACCTGGCACTAGCAGCTGGAGAAAGCGAAGGCTGAACCAAGAGACTCCAGAGTAAGGAGAGGGAGAGGCTGGGAGGAGCCTGATGGGAATGGGCTGGACAGCAGCCACACATGCACTGGGGAGGGAGCCGGGAAGGAGGGGCCATCCCTGGTGACCATTCTCAAGTGTGGACCTTGCACACAGCCCACGTCTGCAGATCAGAGACCTGCAGGGGCCTGTGAGACTCGCCTCGGGACAGCCCCGGCCCATCCAGGGTGAGGCCCTCTCAGTGAGGGTGACCCCTCCTGGAAGGCCAGGTGGCATGGGACAGGCACTTCCCATCAGCCCCTGGGCCGGCCCTGCAAGCCCTTCTGCTCTGTGCCTGCCTTCAGGCCGCCCAGGCCAGCAGCTTCAGCCCGGAACAGCCTTGGTTCATGAAAATCAGGGAGGCTCTAGAAACACCTCAGTTTAGTCATTTGCATATTAACAAGAGCAGAGGACCAGCACGTGTGATGTCAGGGATCAGGCTTGGGACCTCCTGCTTTGAGGGTGCCATGCTTTACCACCGTGCCATCTCCTGGACCACAAGTCCCAACTCTTTGACCTTCTGGGGCCAGTGACTTCTCAGGGACGCTCCTCAGCAGGTGCTCCTGCCTCTGAGCCCGCCTCTTGAGACCTGCTGCGCTGGGCCTGGGACAGGCCCCCGTGGGGTGACTGGCAGCAGGGCCTGCTGGGGCTGAGTCGGAGGCCAGCCTCCATGTCCTCTGTCTGCCCCCAGGAGTCGCACCAAAAACATGATGTGGTACGGCGTGCTGGGCACCAAGGAGCTGCTGCACAGAACCTACAAGAACCTGGAGCAGAAGGTGCTGCTGGAGGTGAGGCAGGGCCTGCCTGCCCCCTTCCTCGGGTGGGGTACCCTGCCTCCATTCCTGACAGCCTGGGGGTCCCAGGTGAAGGGGCCCCAGCTGACCCCGTGTTCCTTTCAGTGTGACGGGCGGCCCATCCCTCTCCCCAGCCTCCAGGGAATCGCCGTCCTCAACATCCCCAGCTATGCGGGTGGCACCAACTTCTGGGGGGGCACCAAGGAGGATGATGTAAGTTTGGGGTACTGGCTAGTGAAGCCCAGACTCGGGGAGGGTGAGGGAGATGCTGTGCCTTCCCCTGGACCCCACCCGCCCGGACCCTTCCTGCTACGTGGACAGGCGTCGCACTCCCGAGGTGGGAGGGGCCGTGGGGGTGTTGGCATGGCTGTGGCGCTAAGCCAGGCCCTACTCAGACTTGAGGTGCTTCAGGAAAGCTTTCAGGAGGGGTCACGGGGGCTGAGACTGGAGGTTGACTGCGGGGTGGTGGTGGAACGGGCACACAGACTGTTCAGGGCTGGGGAGCGGCGCATGCAGGGGTGGTTAGCTGAGCCGGGGCCAGTGGGCTCATGCTGACTCTGCTGTGGGGGTCGTGGGTTTGAACCTGCGTGTCTGGGCTAATCGTCTGTTTGTCGCTGTGCTGAGACCAGGTGTGCAGAGGCCCATTTGGATCTCAGGGCATGCTGAAGAAGTGTCCCCAGTGCTGTCCCACTTTGGGGGGGAGGAGGAATGAGTGTTTGCCTGGGTCACCCACCAGTGAGTGGCCATCAGCTGCTCTCGGGATCCCTGATGGGCGACCGTCCCCTGTAGCTGTGGCTTTAGGACGTGCCTCCTGTGTCCCCGTGGGACACGTGTGTGGTGGGCCCCTAACCGGGAGCAGCCGTCAGCTCTTGGTTCCCTCGCAGACTTTTGCTGCCCCGTCCTTCGACGACAAGATCCTGGAGGTGGTGGCCGTGTTCGGCAGCATGCAGATGGCCGTGTCGCGGGTGATCAAGCTGCAGCACCACCGCATCGCCCAGGTACCGCAGGCCAAGGTGCAGGTGATGGCCAGGAGGAAGGCGCCTTTGGGGACACCCGCCTGCCTGCCTCCCTGCCGCCCGCCGTGTGCCACCCGCCGTGTCTCACGGTCAGAGAGGCTCTCAAAATGGGGATCCATGGGTACCCCCAGAGCTCCCCACCCCTGCTCTCTGCATGCCAACGCCAGGGTGCTCCCTTCTGCTGGGGTTGGGGAGCGAAGGGGGTGACCCAGGCCCTGCGCCTGTCTGATCTCAGAGGCCGAGGTGCTGGGCTGGCCAAGGAGCAGTGGGGCAGACGGGGTAGCCCTCCTTACCCGGGTGCCCCGAGCTCCGTGCGATCTGCATTGGGGTGCCTGGCGTGAGTAACGGGCTGCTGTCTGCCAGTGTCGCACGGTGAAGATCTCCATCCTGGGGGATGACGGCGTGCCTGTGCAGGTGGATGGCGAGGCCTGGGTGCAGCCCCCCGGCTACATCCGCATTGTCCACAAGAACCGCGCGCAGACACTCACCAGGGACAGGGTGAGAGCCGCATGGGGGCGGGGGGGGGGGGGCTTGGCTCTGGGGTTCTTCTCCTGCCGGGATTCGAGGTTGGGTGAACAGGCCGGCAGCTTCTTGAAGTACCCTCCCCATGGGAGCACATCCTTCACGGGTGGCTGGCAGGGCTGACATGGCTCCCTGTGCCCAGGCGTTTGAGAACACCCTGAAGTCCTGGGAGGACAAGCAGAAGTGTGAGCTGCCTCGCCCCCCATCCTTCTCTCTGCACCCCGAGATCCTGTCTGAGGAAGAGGCCACGCAGATGGACCAGTTTGGGCAGGCGGCTGGCACCCTCATCCACAGGTGAGTGTTCCTGCTGGGGCCCAGCACCACCTCTCTGGGGCCTCTGCCTGCCAGGGTGCTGCCCCCCCCCCCCCCAAACACACTGGCTCTCTCGCCCCAGGGGGCATCTGCTCTGCTGTGGTCACCGCAGATGCCACCACTGCTCTTGTCATTCAGAAGCCCAGCCCCTCAGGCCCCTCACCTCATCCTGCGCTCACCTCCCTCACCCGGGGCGCTTCTGCTTCAGTGCGTCTATCCTGCCTCCCGCCTCCCCTCTTGAGAGCCCATCTCCTGGGCTTTGCTCTCCAGCGCTACCCCAGCCCTGCCACTTCCTCCTCTCAGTGACAGAGCAGGGCCTGGCCTTACACACTTGCTGCTCCTGTCCTCTCTCTCTGGTCACCCTGGGCCCCCGTCAGCTGGACTTGGCTTTCACTGCCGTGGCACGGTGACCATCTGTCTCTGTGCTCCTACCCCTGGGGTCGTCACCCTAGGACACCCCTCCTGTTTTTGCAAGTCCCTCACACTGGGGCTGCAGTTGGTGCTGTGTCCCAGGGCCTGAGTTGACTTTTCCCTTCTGCTAGCTGACCACAGCACTGCTCTGGCTGGTGGTGGTGCGGAGGATTGAACCTGGGACTTTGGAGCCCCAGGCAGGAGAGTCATAACCATTTTACTGTCTGTCCCTGCTCTCAGATGATTGTTTTTAAACTGGCGCAAGCCCCTTAGGGGTCCCGTTGTCCCTGGGGACACAGTCCCTTCCCATTCTGGGCATGTAGACCTCCTCAGCCCAGGCACTGTCCTTGCTAGATCCTGACCGCAGTCTCCCAGCTGGGGGGCCGGTGCCCAGGGAGCAACCCCCGCTGACCTGCATGCACGCCCACCCGCAGCATCCGGGAGATCGCACAGTCCCACCGGGACGTGGAGCAGGAGCTCGCACACGCCGTCAACGCCAGCTCCAAGTCCATGGACCGCGTGTACGGCAAGCCCAGGACCACCGAGGTACCCGTCACCCGTCTCGCTGCCAGGGGTGGTGAGAGGTGGGGGGTGAGGGTGGGGGGTGGTCAGGCTGCTGCACGGCTCCGCTTCCTCACAGGGGCTGCACTGCGGCTTCGTGCTGGAGATGCTGAGCAACGTGAAGGCGCTGCGCAGCGAGACGGAGCTGCTGCTGGCTGGCAAGATGGCCCTGGTGAGGGGGCTGGGGGGCTCCACTCTGAGCCCAGCTGCGTCACCTCTGGCGTGTCGGTCCCTATGCCCCAGACTCTGTGTGCGGGCCTGTTCCTGTGCCTGAGGAGCCGTGTGTGTGTGTGTGTGTGTGTGTGTGTGTGTGTGTGTGTGTGTGTGTATGTACGGTGCTTCACTGTTGTGGACCAGTGTTTCAGATAGTAAGGTGGGGGGTGGTGTGGGGGGATGCAGAGCTGTCCACAGCACTGTAGCCTCTCAGTGAGAAGCAGGCACAGACCTGGCTAAAGCGATCACCCAGTCTGGGCAAGTTCTCTCTCCAGCTCCTGTGTGTGGGGCCCTCACAGGGTCGTAGATGCACGGCGGAAAGACCCTGAGGGGCAGGAGTATGAGGGCCTGTGCCCTCTGAGCCTCCCACGCCTCCTTGATGCTTCTCTGAGACTGGGAGCATCCCCACAGGCCCCGCTTCTCTGCTGACCACTGCTCCCCTCTCCTCCATGTCTGAGCAGCAGCTGGACCCCCCGCAGAAGGAGCGGCTGGGGGCTGCGCTCACCGAGATGGACCGGCAGCTTGGGAAGCTGGCTGACACACCCTGGCTGTGCCAGTCCCCAGAGCCCGGAGACGAGGAGGTTTGTTCCCAGGACCCGCCTGCACCCTCAGAATGCCCCTGTAGCTCTGGGGCAGCCCGATCCTGCTTCCAGAGGCTTCCCTGCTAAAGTGCCCTGACAGGAAGGAAGGAGGCAGTGTGAAAGGGACCCCTGGGGACAGAGGTTGGGGCTGGGCAGGAGGCAGGTGGTTAGAGAAGCTGCATCCAGGCCTACCTTTGTCCAGGTGAATGGCCAGTGGCAGATCAACTGAGAGAGAGAGAGAGAGAATACACGTGCGTAAAGCACCACTCCACCATCTGTGGGTTCACTCCTCACTCACTTCTAAAAGCCCCAAATTTAAAGCTGACGAGAGAGGAGGGGGAGCCAGTAATGGGGAAGCCGGGCGCAGCTGGTGCCGTGGGGAGGTGGTGTGACATGGCCTCTCCCCTCCGCAGGCTGTGATGCTGGACCTTTCCAAACGCGGCCGCAGTGGCAAATTCCGCCTGGTGACCAAGTTCAAGAAGGAGAAGAACAACAAGAACAAGGAAGCTCGCAGCAGCCTGGGCACCCCGGGTACCTGTCCCCGTGCTGCCCTTCCACCGGCCATGCTCTGTGGTCTTGCGCCTGTGGTCCCCTGCCCCCCCCCCCCCCAAGTCGCTAACCACTGTTACTCCCTGCCTGAAACTCACCTCCCGCAGACTCGGGAGGCCAGATAGGCCATGAGGCGCCTGTCCAGCCCCGATTCTGGATGCAGAGTGGGGATAGCACAGCAGAGGCAAGGGGACCCTCAGAGACAGGAAGCTCACGGTCTGAGCCTGCTTCTTCCAGGCTGTGGCTCTGATGAATCAGTCCGTGATTGGCTACCGGGTTGTGGGCAGTGTGATCTGCAGGGGAGTGCCTAGGGGCGTTGCACGCCCCCTGTAAATTGGGGTTCTGAGCTCTGTCCCCATGTCTGTCCCTGCATCAGGGAGTGGTGTCTGCACTTTAATTGTGTCCCCACTTGCATGTCTGCCTAGAGCTGGGGCTCCTGTCAGTGCTGGTGGCCTGGAGCTCGTGACACCTCTGCTTGTGTCCCTTCCTGCTGGGATGGGGCTGCACTGCGCTATGAAGCCTGGCTTGCCGGGCTGGGTGGCAGCTGCTGCTTGGGGGCTGGGGGTGCTTGCTTGGGGGGTGCATGCTTTGGGCTTTGGGACCTCTCAGGTGCTGGCAGCTGGGGCATTTGGGATGCCTGGTGCTTGGGGTGCCTGGATGCTAGTTGCCAGGGCGTCTGTCCACTTGCTCTCTGCCTGCCTGCTCTATGCCCGCCTGCCCGCCCACCTGCCACAGCTCATGGCTGCCGTGGTTTTCCGTCTCTGACAGTGCACCTCTGGGGGACAGAGGAGGTGGCTGCCTGGCTGGAGCACCTCAGTCTCTGTGAGTATAAGGACATCTTCACGCGGCACGACATCCGGGGCTCTGAGCTCCTGCACCTGGAGCGGAGAGACCTCAAGGTACTGCCACAGCGCCAGGCTCCCGACCGCCCGCCTGCCTGCCAGGCTCCTCACCGCGGTCCCCTCCTTGCTTCCCTCCCGCTGCCCCACTGACCAGCTGTTGACGTGTGGTGCTGGGCTCCTCAGCCACCAGGCAGCCAGGGGCAGATACAGGTTCTACAAGAGTCTGCATGACAAGTCCTGCTGGGGCCGGTGCCCCAGAGTGGAGTGAAGGCTGCCAAGGGGGCCTCAGGGTGGCAGAGCTATGTGCTTGAGGGGCTGCTCCACTCTGAGCCACTCTCTCCTGCCCTGATCACTTCCTGTCCTGCAGGGCACTCCCGTCCCACAGACCAGCTATTCAGCATCGTGCCTGGTGTCACTCCCTCCCCCAGGCCATGCTCGTCTCCTGGGCGCCTCCTGTCCTACATCACGTTCCTGTCACATGCTTCTCCCTGGCTGGCATCACTTACTCAGGGGGGGCACGGGGGAGGGGCACAGCAGCCTGGCCTTGTCCAGACAGGGTGTGACATCATTGTGGGTGTCCTAGACAGTGGCTGTTGGGGGTCACTGCTCCCCTCTGACCAGCAGGCCTGTCCAGTCTGGGTGGGTGTGACCTTTCACGTGGGTCCCGGAGGCTGTGCCTGCCTGCTGTGTCTGTCCATCTGTCCCTTGTGTTCCCAGTGGTGCCGCGGCCCTGCCTACCAGGAGGTAGGGAGGAGAGGTGTCAGGATGGCTGTGCTGTCATTGCAGGACCTGGGTGTGACCAAGGTGGGCCACATGAAGAGGATCCTGTGTGGCATCAAGGAGCTGAACCGAGGTCCTCCCAGCGAGGCCTAGGCTCCGTGCTGACGGCGTGCGTCCTGCGCTGCCCCCGCCTCTGAGGCGGCCCCTCATGGTGCTAACCCTGCGCTCACACAGGCAGCCCGGCTCCCAGGCTGGACTCACCAACACAGCTACCTGACACCTAGGATGGACGGACAGCCACTCACTTGGCATCATGTCCCGAGTGGGCAGAAACCGCCCGCGGGTCCCAGGGATGGGGTGGAAAGGTCCGCTGTCCTCTGCCACGTCCCTGCATGACGTGTTTAGCCTTCTTTGCCCTGGACATGGCCTTCTGGGCCTGGCCACGCTGCCCTGATGGGAAAGGATGGGCTTGCTCTAGCTCTGCCATGTGCTGGTCCTGGTCTGTGCCACTCGCTCCTCCCCCACGCTCCTCAGCCCCTCCTGGAGGCCCCGCACGGCCTGGCTGGATGGCTCAGGGTTTGTGGAGCGCGTGCCCAGTCGGCTGCTGTGGGAGAGCAAGCAGGTGCCCTGCATGGCCCCCTGGGATCCCGGCTCTCTGCCTGCCCCTCCCCCCCCACCCCATGGAACCCCCAAGGCCACACCCTGGGCCTCTCGCTGGCTTGCTTCCAAGACCAATCACAGTCACCCTGAAAGGGGGTCCCCACTGTAGCCCTGGGGGTGAGTGAGGGTGACTGGCTGCATGTGGGGTCCCAAGTGAGTGGGGGAGCTGCTCTCTCACATGGCAGGTGTGACCAGATCACGGCTTTATGGGTGCTCATGGTGGCTTGGGTGCCAGGCTCACCGTGGCCCCCTAAGGAGTGGGGAGGACGTCGTGGTGCCCCTTGTCTGAGCAGCCACTGCGGGCGGGGGCTGGGACACTGGACCTTGGGGTGCTTTCCGGGCACGTCCCAGGGTTCCAGGTTGTCAGCAGTCCAGGACAGCTGAGCTGAGGGGTCAAGGAGCAGCAGGTACGGGGAGCCCCGTGCTCAGCATGGTCCCCTGGCCACACATTTACACATAAACCATTTCCCCCTTCTGCTCGGGATGGATGGAATGTCCATGCAGCCAGACTGGTGTGGGCCGTGACCCCGCCGGGCAGTGTGGCTGAGCCCGGAGCAGAGTGCTGTGCCCTGGGGTGGGCTCCCTCGTATTTATGATCCTAATTTATACAGTGCCCGCCCGCCCGCCCTGTACATAGCCACAGTGTAAATAGCTGTCTATAAATAAAACGCCTGTTTCTCATCTCCATCCTCCTGTGCTGCGTTCCTGGTGTCCAGCACCACTGGGGGGCAGCCCTTTCCTCAGCGGCCAAGCAGGGGACTTGATCTGCAGGGTGGACCCTTTCACTTTGGACAGCGAGGTGGAGGGGCTGGGGTGTAGCTCCCCACAGGGGCTGTGTGAGATCAGCTTTCTGTGCACTCCGCACTCTGACTTTGTGTTCAAGGGGAGCTGGGCTGACTAGCGGGCTTTGCCCACATCACCCCTGCTGGGGTCTGGGAGTCACCACTGGCAACAGCTGCAGGGCCTGGAGGGGGCCTGAGGCTACACATGGCACAGTGCTGCTTGGTGTCTTCTGCAAGTGGCTGCCGCCTGCCGTCCCTGCAGCCAGACCCTGTGCTCAGGGACTGCTGTGGCCCAGCCAGGCTCCTTGGAGTGTGCGCCTCGTCCTGGGGCTTCTAGCCCTGCGCCCTATTTTCTGCCCTAGGCACTAAGGGCCCTGCATCAGCTCAGGGGCAGAGGACACCAGTTATGTGCAACCATCTCATCCCATCTCCCCCAAATGCTGTGCCACCTTTCCTCCTGACCCCCTGAAGTCTCTGAGCCAGGGCAGGGGAGCCTGGGCACCCCACAACTGAAACCGATTGTGCTTTGTGCCTAAAGCCAGCACATGGCCTGTGTACGGTGTGGCTAGGCCTGACTTGATTTTGGGACCAGAGAGCTTACTATGTAGGGTGCACACCTGTGTGGCACCCAGGGAAGCTCTGTTCACGTGGTCTCGTCCCGTGTGTCTGAATAAAAATGTCACCCCTAGAATAGCAAGTGTGCAAGAGGGGAAGTCTGGCTCTGCAAAGTGTTTCGCTCGGCCTGTTGTATTTTCTGAACTTTGACTTACGTGCTGGGAAGTGATCTTGATAACTACTCCGGGGGCTTTTAGGTTGTGCCCAAGGCTTCACCTCAGGTCATCTCACAAGCAGACTGGCTGGGTGGTCGTGCCCTCTGTGTTTGTGGGCGCCAGTGCTGGGCCTGAACACCTTCCCTCCTAGGGCAGCACACACGCATAGGCCCCGAGCACCTTCTCTGATCAGCCCAGAGCCAGCTGCGTGCGGTGCTCTAAGGTTTGGCTGCGGAGATCCTGCAGTGACCGTCACCTCCAGGAAGTTTCTGTGAAACCAAGGGGATGCACCCTTCTCTTGGTCCTGGCCTGGGGGGTGGATGCAGCAGCTAGAGCCCCAGTGGCCAGCTCGGCCACGGGCAGCTGTGAGGAAGAGCATGACAGATGATTTTCCTGTCTGGCCTGAGTGCCTGGCTGTGGGTGAGGAGCCACATGGTGACTTGTGTGTCACACCTGAACCCACTCCTGCAGCAGCCCTCCCCACCAGCGTCCTGAGGGAGCCGGGGAGGCAGACTCCGGGCATAGCCTCAGAGCTCCCTTCACAAAACAATCTGGAAGAAGCAAGCTGTCACCTGGCCTGAAGGAGTCATGCCCCACTTGCACCCCTGCCACTGCGGGCACCTTGTACCCGACAAGAAGGAACTCGGGAGCTGCTGAGGGGCCAGCGGCTGCGTCACCGTATCAGGAGGGCAGGGTCCCAGCACCGGAGCTGCTCATGTCCTCATGCCCCTCTTCAGGGGACCATAAAATGTCCTGGTTGAACACTTGCCAAACTCAGCCCCGATCCCTACCCAGAGTGAACCTGGCCCTTCCCTTTCTGTCCTGAGTCTGAATTTCTCCATGACCACGGCAGGCCTGTGAGCCCTTTCTAAGGAGTCCCAGTGGTGTTTTTCTAGCATGGCCTGCGCCTGGCAGAGGCCTTGCAGGGTCTTGGGCATCAGAGAGAGACACGAGCTACAACCTGAACGGTTTATTGTCCCTTGACTGGAGTCCCCCATGGATTTGCTGGCACCACTGGACTCCGCTTCTCCTGTCTGCACCGTGGACGTCACCTCAGCCTGCATCAGGCCGGAGGATGTTCTGGTTGCGGACAGTGCAGAGCAGCCACGTTCAAATTCCAGCTGCTACTCGGGCAGAGAGGGGGACGGGGTATGTGTGGCAGAAGCCAAGGGCCGCTGCCCGTTTGGTCAGCAGCCCCTCCGGGGGGGCTGCTAGGCACCAGGCGAGTCTTGTCAGCTGCTGAGAGGCTGGAACGTGGAGGCTCTGGACGGTGGGCTCGCTCCAGCCATGAGACGCTGCGGACTGCGTCTGGTCGAGTGTGGGGATTGGCACCTTGAGGACCTCCAGAGCCCCTCTGCCCGTGGCTCAAAACCATGTGAAGAAGCTGGAGTCTGTCTGTCTGAGGCAGATGGCAGATGGCAGATGGCTGCTCTCATAGAGCCAGCTGGAGAGCCTGGGTGCAGAGGCGCCCGGTGCCACCCGCTGTGCTATCTGAAGCTCCCGACGTGGATGGACAGAGAAGCTTCTGGTCCTCGGGCCCCAGAGCGCAAGCCACCACTCCGTGTGCTTGGGGCCTCCTGGCTGTGGGAGACGGGCTGTCACTGAGTCTGCCCCTGCTGACCCCATGCCTGCCCGTGAGGAGGGGGCGTCCACACAGCTCTTTCCGTGCTCCCCTCACCCAGCCGGTGACCCTCTAGCAGCCCCACCCGCACTCGGGCGTCTCAGCGGAGTCGACTCGAGGGCAGGGGTGTCATTTCTGGTGGCTGCTGGCTGAGGAGGTGCTGTGCCCACAGACAGGGAGCAAACGCCCCCACGCTTCCCTCAAGTTGGCACATCACCGGCACCTGGCATTCCCGGGCGGCGCGGAGCCAGGCCCAGTGCTGTCTGCACCTGCGTCTCATCACACACGGTCGGGAGCGGGAGAGGCGCATGGCACCACTCTGCTGTGTGGGGGAGCAGCCCATACACCCTCGCCGGGGGCGCCCCGCCGCTCCCCGCTGGCTGTCCCAGCCTCAGTGGAGGCCTTCAGACCCGCCCCAGGGGCAGGACACTGAGCCCCGGGAGGCCACGGTCTGCCCACAGCAGGCGGGTGGGGCCGTCAGCCAGGCTGTGGAGTGATGAGACGGGAGCGTGGGGATGGGGTCGGGTGCTCCCATGGGGCAGCAGAGACGGTTCTGTGGCCTGTGTCCCACAGCACAGCGAGCCCTGCAGGAGAGGGCTCTGCGGAACACGGGGTGCTGAGGGGAGCTCCCTGACTGGGGAGCGCCTACCTTGGCTTCCTCTGCAGAGCGAGCCGCTGCTCTTCTCTCCCAGCCTCACCACTGACTGTGCTGAAGTCGTCGTCGTCTTCCACCAGCAGATTCTACATTTCACAGAAATGCAGCTTGTTCAGACACCTCAGTGGATGTCTGAGGAATGTCTAGAGGCGACCTAGCCTGGCCAAAGGAGCGGCCTGACTTAAGAGAAACCGCTCTGGGTCTCGGCCCTGCGCCTCCCACAAGCCCAGAGTTCAGCCCCCACCCCACCCTGAAGCGTGAGCTCGGGAGAGTCAACTATCCCACGTAGTGCTCTGCCCCTGGCCAAAGTCACCGCCAAGTGCCACGCGACGTGCTCTGTCAAACGACACCACGTGAGGCGCCAGGAAAGTCCTGGGGACAGTTCAGTCAGCACTTAGGCGAGGCCCCAGGTGAGCTGCCCGGCCATCTCTTCCCACTCTGCTCTCTGTGGGAAGCTTTTTCACTCAGATGAAACAGGAGGAGCTTCCCACACACCTGTGAACTCTGGCCCTTCCTGTCCCTGCCACAGTTCTTGCTCTGTGGGAAGGCCGGTGTCCTGGCAGGAGTTCCCTGTTACTCACTCACTCACAGGTCTGCTTTGGGGGGTTGGGGCCTCGCACACGCCAGTGCGGCCTTAGAGCCCCAGCAGGCAAAGTCCATGCACCCCAGCACCGGCTGTCTGGGGCAGACGCTGGAGCTCACAGGGTGACACAGGCAGTGACAGTCCCCAAAGGCTTTGGTCCTGCTGTGTCAGTGTAGTGTTAAAATGACTTGCCTTGACACCAATCGTGTCTCCATCTTTTAAGAAGTAAGGCGGCCCCTGCAAACTCTCCTGCTGCTGCTTCTTTTTCCTCCTGGCCGGTTGCTGGTTCTAGAGACAAACCAGGTGTCGTGAATGACCGCTGAGGCCCCACTAGACCCCCCCCTCCTGGGAGCGCAGGGGTAGCAGGCCTTCCGGGCAGGGCGGCCCACACGTTACCCAGCTGGATATCGGGAGCCACTGGGACTTCTCAGCCAAGTGCTTGGCGATTCTGGTTTTCTCCGCGGGGAGGGCGTAGAGCTGGGCCACGCACTGCCTCAGGGAGGCGGCGCTCCAGCCGCGGGCCGCGTCCCACACCAGGTCCACCGACGGGGCGTAGTCCCGCTCACCAGGGATGTGCATCCGGGTCCTCAGCAGCATGTCCTGGGGGCTGCGCCCAGACAGTCCATGGTCAGGCCCTCAGCACCCAGAGGGACCCGTGCTTCCCAATCAGGAGAGACAAGCCTGGCCGCTTCAGAAGGAAGCTACCTCGACTCTCATTAGTTTATGAGGAAGGAGGCAGCAGCTCCACTCCAACACATGTGCAGTGCTGGGGACTGAGTCCTGGGCCTCACGCTTCTGAGCCAGACCCAGGAGAGGGGGGCTGTGCAGTGCATAGGGGGTGCTCTGAGAAGTGGGGCAAAGCCAGGTGTGGGGAGGCTGTTACAGGACGGAAACTGGGGAAAGAGGGAAAGATGATTGCTTTTAGGGTGGTGAGACAGATGAGAGAAGTGGGGACCTGGCAGAACCTGGACTCTGGGGCGGGAATGTCGGGCCAGTGGGGAGTGGGAGGAGCCAGGGCCGTTACCAGAGCAGGAGGCCACATGGGGAGAGCCACCAGTATCGTGCCAGAGGTCACAGGTTCAGTCCCCAGCACCACTTACCTCATGCCAGAGCTGAGCAGTGCTCTCTCCAGTCTTTAAGACTTCACACGGGGGCTGGGCGGTAGTGCAGCGGGTTAAGCGCACTTGGCGCAAAGCGCAAGGAAAGGCATAAGGGTCCTGGTTTGAGCCCCCAGCTTTCCACCTGCAGGGGGGGTTGCTTCACAGGCAGTGAAGCAGGTCTGCAGGTGTCTCTCTCTCCCCCTCTCTGTCTTCCCCTCCTCTCTCCATTTCTCTCTGTCCTATCCAGCAACAACAACAATAACAGCAATGATAAACAGCAAGGGGAACAAAAGGAGCAGTGGATTTGTGGTGCAGGCACCGAGCCCCAGGAATGACCCTGGCGGCAAAAAAGAAAAAAAAAGACTTCACACAAATTAGACTCCGTTTTGAAAATGGGGATTATGAAAAAGTTACCACTCACTAACTACAAGTGGCTTCCAAGCCTGAGTAAAACACCAGCCTTACTAGCGGCCAAAGTCGGGAAGCAGCTTTACTCCCCAACATGGTCAAATTTAGACAACAAAAAGGTGCGGCATTTTCAGGATGGCATGAGGACTGAAACACTGCTGTGGGAACACAACTTGGAAGCACACACTACCATGCAAAAGGAACCAGATTCAATTCCCAAGTCCCCACTCGCAGGGAGAACCTTCGCGAGCAGTGCTGCAGGTGTGTCTAGCAACAACAACAACAACAAATAGGGCCACGGAGTGTGGGTTCATTGGTGCAGGCAATTAGTAATTTAAAAACAAACAAACAGCATAGTGGTTATGCGAAATGGCTGAGGCACCAAAGGTCCCAAGTTTAATTCCCAGCTCCGCCATAAGCCAGAACTAAGCAGAGGTCTGGTGGAAAAAAAAAATTGGCATAACATACCTGCATGGGAAATTCACAATTCAAGATACTCAGGATGTCCATTTACATATATTTGTGACAAATTTTGGCACAGAAAAAAAAAACATGACATTTCCCACAGCCCAGTGTTTATGTTGTCGCCAGGGCCTTATGGATCTAGACTGACTTTTCTTTAGACAGAGGAAGAGAGACCACAGCACCCAAGCTTCCCCCAGTGCTGTAGTGCTGCCAAGTGGTGTGCCAGGGGCTCGAACCCGGGTCCTGTGCATGGCACAGCCTCCTCCCAACGAGCTATCTTGCTGACCTGTGTCCAAAAGTCTCCCTCCAGGCACTTCCTTTTGGGAGAATGGTAACAAACACTGGAGCACCAGAGCAGTGCTTTGCTGTCTCTCCCTCACTGAAGCTCAGGGCTACATCGCTTGTGTGAGGCTGAGTCCTGTGTCCAGCACCCCTCAGAACAACTACTGACGGGCAGTGACCAAAAGCAGCGTCTCCGCTCTCCCAGAGCTCATGCCCCAGCAGCCGAAGACGTGCTCGGAGTTCAGCCCCGGGTACGGGGCAGCCTGAGCTGTCCTGTCAGCCTGTCATGGGCCTGACATGCATTTGGTCCCTCTGGGGAAGGGCAGTCTGTCTTCTTATGGGCAAGTGGTTCCACACCCTAGACTCCAGCCATACAAATGCATTTCTGGAATTTAATCTATTTTAGGTTGCCAGGCAGCTCACAAGCAGTGAGGAGGAAACTTGTGGGAACAGTCGGATTTTAAAGCAGCTATAGTGTGAGCAGACGGACAGGCGGGAAGGCCTTACCTCAGGTTTTCCTCTTTCTGAAGGGGCTCTAAGCAGATCTCTGTTCTCTTCCCCAGTTTATGTTCCCTGGTTAAAAAAAAAAAAAGGAGATCAACAAAATGCATTATTTACAGCTCTGGTCAGTTTAAGAGGCTCCAGATCATTTTATGCCCTGAAGAAGACAGTGTAGAAAAAAATGGCAGGTTGTAGGTTTTCCAGGAGCTTCTCTTCAGACTGAACTGAGGATGTAAGGAGACAGATCAGTCGTCAGAACTCCCAGAAAGTACCTCGAGGACCAGATGGTTCCAGTTATGAATTCTACCAAATAGTTAAACAATTCCCGGTATCAGCATTGCTGACTCTTCCCATCTTACTCTGCGAGTAAGCACTCAAAGCAGACAAGAAAGACTCCAGGAGGAGGCGGAAGTAGGACTGTGATGATGAACACAGACGCCAAACCCTCAGCAAACTGTAAACAGCACACAGAAGGGCCACGCGGGGCCGGTACCACAAGGGAGTGGGACACTGTACACGGGCAGTGTCAACAATGGCCACACACCTCACAGCAGGGACAAGACAAGGACACCCGCTGACCACAGGAAGAGAGAAAAGGCATCTGAGTTAGGAAGGAGTAAAAGTGTCTCTGCTTACAGATTATTTATGTAACACACACACACCCCTCAGGCTGCCAAAAAGCTTCTAGAATAGATGAATTCAGTGAAGTTATAATGTATGAATCCAATATATGAAAATCAGTAGTGATCTTTTATGAACTAACAGAACAAGTGAATAGTCTCATTGATAACAGCATCAATTGAATTTTTTTTTTTTTGACACCTAGACCTGCTTCACCGCCTGTGAAGCGACTCTCCTGCAGGTGGGGAGCCGGGGGCTCGAACCTTACGCCGGTCCTTGAGCTTTGCACCACATGTGCTTAACCGCTGCGCTACCGCCTGACTCCCGCTAACAGCACAAGTTGAAAGCTGCTAAGACAAAATAAAATGAAGAGAGGAACAAGTGGCAAGACTTGCTCATGAGTTGGAAGAATACTATTCTTTTTTAAAAAATCTCTTTATTATCTTTATTCATTTACTGGATAGAGACAGCCACAAATTGAGGAATGGGGAGAAAGGCAGACAGACAGACACCTGCAGCCCTACTTCAGCACTTGTGAAGCTTTCCCCCTTCAGGTGGGGACCCGGGGCTTGAACCTGGGTCCTTGTGCACTGTAACATGTGCGCTCAACCAGGTGCACCACCACCTGGCCTCAGAATACTATTTGTCTGTCACCGACATGCTTTGGCACTCCAGAAGGACTCTAGATAGAGATGGAGGGAGGGAGAGAGAGAGAGACCACAGCACTGAAGCTTCCAATGCAGTGGAGGCTGGGCTCGAACTTGGGTCACGCACATGGCAAAACAGCACAGGGTCCAAGTGAAAATCCTGTGGGAATGTCCACACTGCCCATGACGTGCACACTGCAGCCAGCGCTATCACCATTCCCCATTCCCGTGCCACCTTTCACAGGAAACAGTCGAGAACCATGCTGAAGGCATCACTCTTCTGGGTTCCAGACACAGACAACCTGGGAACAGACCCAGGCGACCAGGTGACGGCGCAGGTGCTAAGGCAGTGCCGTGGGGAAGTGCAAGGCGCTGTGGAAACTGGCCTGACAGCACATGCAAGAACGCTAGAGCGGGTTCAGGATCTCCATGCAAGGCCTGGAGCCACAACCTCCTCGAAGAAAACATGGCGCCAGTACCTTGACGTTGGCTCTGGTGATTATTTTTTTTAACTTGACACCAAAGGCAAAAATAAGCACACAGGACTGTATTGGAATAAAAATGTGCACAGAAAGTAAACCACCAGCGAAGTGCAAACAGGCATCCTCCAGAATGGGAAAGTGGCAAGACAGGGTGAGGGGTTTACCCCAAACGCGTGACCTGTACAGTTCACGGAAGGGCTCTCACCATCGCTCACGGGCAGGAGATGAGACATCACCTCACCCCTCCGGAATCACCCTTCCCGAAGACAGGAGACGCAGGGAGAAGGGGTCCTTGGTGCACCACTGGTGGGAATGTAGCCTGGTACAGTCACAGGGGAGATGGGGAGGAGCTCGAGCCAGCAGCAGCTCTATATTTGTGAGAAGTCAAAGCAACGGTTGCCCTGCTCTCACAAAGCTTCATTGCCACAGAATCTGTCACAGATTCACAACAGCCGAGACAGGAAATGACCTGCACGTCTGTGACACACGAATCCAGGCGGTGCATGAACAGACACAGACGCTGGACTAGTCGACAGTCACGAGAAGGCAGATTCTGCCACTGACGACAGTGGTGGACCTGCAGGCATTTAGCTTAGTGGAATCTAAAACACCCAAAGTCGTTGCAACAGACACCAAACTCTGGATTCTGGGGGCGGGGACAGCGGTCAAAGGAAACTGGCGTCCAAGTTAGAAGGTGAGTGAATTCTGGGGAAGCAGAGGACAGCACAGCGACTGAAGAGGCAGTTCCACATAGAACACTTGAGAAGCTGCTGAGGGAGTAGACCTCACATGTCTTCCCAACAAAGTATGTGAGTCAGTCGGGTGAAAATGCCCAGGGCATCTGTCACTGCAGCACAGAAGTGTTGTGACACACGCAGTAAAGCCAAGGGGCACTTGAAATCTCATGCACTGCGCCCCACTGTGTAAAATACACAAAGTGGGGCCAGGCGGTAGCACAGCGGGTTAAGCAGCACATGTGGTGCAAAGCACAAGGACCGGAGTAAGGATCCTGGTTCGAGCCCCTGGCTCCCCACGTGCAGGGGAGTTGCTTCACAGGCGGTGAAGCAGGTCTGCAGGTGTCTCTCTTTCTCTCCCCGTCTTCCCCTCCTTTCTCCAGTTCTCTCTGTCCTATCCAACAATAATGACAGTAATAACAACAATAATAGTAACAACAACAAGGGCAACAAAAGGGAAAATGGCTTCCAGGAGCAGTGGATTTGTAGAGCTGGCACCGAGCCTCAGAGACAGCCCTGGAGGCAAAAAATAAAATAAAATAAAATAATATACACAAAGTTACTAACATGGAAAATGAAAGCTGGCCCAGGGATTCTGAGAAAAGCATCAGCCAGCAGCCAGTCGGGGACGTGCTGAGAGGGGCTCCGGGTGCCTTCACCGGGGGGGGGGGGGGGGGGGGGGGGGCGGGTTACCTGAGCAGCTGCCGGTTGCTGCGCAGAAGGCGGCCGGGACGCCTGCTTTCCACCGTCCAGGCTCGGAGGAAGGCTGGGGATGGGACAGCGTGCTTCCACATGGAGGGCAGGGTCATGGCCTGGAACACAGACACATTCCCCGACGGCTTGCAAAGGCACTGCTGAGTGGCCTGGAGGTGGCGCAGTGGATAAAGCACTGGATTCTCAAGCATGAGGTCCCAAGTTTGACCCCGGCAGCACATGTACCAGAGTGATGGCTGTTTCTCTCTCTCTCTCCTCCTATCATTCTCATGAATAAATAAATAAATTCTTTTAAAAGACCAGGTTGCTGGGCGGGGCACCACACCAGGTCCGAGGGAGGGAGTACCTGGAGCACTGAGGACAGCACAGGGCCGGCCCGAGTCAGCCTCCCTTCCTCTCTAGTTGAGATCCACCCACTTTTTCTCAATCTGAACCCTAATCTCCTTCGTAGTTCAGTTTTTGCGAAATGAGTTTCCGTGTGTATAACACAGAGCAGACCTGCCTAGCGTGAGGGGCAGAGCTAGGGGCCGAGCTGTAGCTCTCACTGGTGCCGACAGCCAGCATTTCAGGACCTTGCGTCCATCTGCTTCAACAGATGCCCTGATTCTGCTCAGGCAGAGAACTGTTCATACATTTGGGCTGTAGTCCATAAATGGCTGCATGTTCTGTAGACGGAACAGTAACTCTGGAGTTTTCAATCCCATAAAAGGAAAGCAGAAAACACAAGGTCTTTCTGGGGTTGAATGGTGAGCCTGGCTGGCACACATGTTGCCGTGTGTAAGGACCTGGGCTCAGTACTCCAGTCCTCACCTGTGGGGGTGCTGGGGGCAGCTTTGCAGGGCTGCAGGTCTCTCTCTCTCTCTCCCTCATCCCCTCTCAATTTCTCTCAGTCCTACCAAATAAAAAAATAATAATAAAAAAGGGCTGGGTGGTGGTGCACCTGGTTGATTGTACATGTTACAGGGCACAAGGACCCAGGTTCAAGCCCCTGGTCCCCACCTGCAGGGGAGAAGTTTCACGAGTGGTGAATCAGGGCTGCAGGTGTCTCTGTCTTTCTCCCTATCACTGCCTCCCCTCTCAATTTCTGGCTGTGTTTATCAAATAAATAGAGTAAAAAAATCAAATAAAAACAAAACCGAAAAAGACCTTTCCTCTAGTCCCCGTAAGAAACAGACCATCTGCTTTGTCTGGGGAGGCTGCTTGAGGCCGTCTGAATGTCTATGCTGCCCCCGTAGCCTTTTGTGTTGGGGTCGAGTCAGTCTCCCCACTGGATGAAGTGCTCTTTCTCTGTCAGGCTAACACCTCAGCCTGAGTGAGGCCTGAGCTTTAACCCGGGAAATAGACAACAAATGACACTGAGCACGAGAGTCACAATGGCACGAAGACAATGGAAAGAGGCAGAGTGAATGCTTCACGAATGTTCCACGAGACCAGGTTTCTCTAAGAAATCAAAATGGGCACAAGCCACAGGTCACTGAGGGACTCAATCAGGGGAGGCCCGTGTGGCCTGCTGGGTACTTACCACTGAACATGGCACTTAACAAATGCCATATCAGAACAGACTGTAATTGAGGGAAAAGGAGACAGGAGAATAGGTTAATATCTCCCGGGGACAGCCAGGCCACCACTATGGCAGGCGCAGGGTTGAGTCTGACCTGGGCCTTCAGCTCCAGCAACGAGGTGTCTTCAGAGACCTTGAGGTCTCCCAGGAAGACGAGGGCCACGTCTGTGGGCACGTCACCAGGAGGGCCTGCAAAGCACAGGTGGCGCTTATGTGTGTGTGTGTGTGTGTGTGTGTGTGTGTGTGTGTGTGTGTGTGTGTGTGTGAGAGAGAGAGAGAGAGAGAGAGAGAGAGAGAGAGAGGAGCTCTGAGCTGCACTTCGGAGCAGGAGCAGCTTCTTGAGAAACCTACTGCCCACAAGCCAGGTGATGGTGCACTTGGTTGAGTGCACGTGTTACCATGTGCAAGGACCCGGGTTCAAGCCCCCAGTCCCCACCTGCAGGGGGAAGCTTCAGGAGAGGTGAAGCAGTGCTGCTGGTGTGTGTCTATCTTCTCAGTTTCTCTATCCAATAAATGAAGTAAAAACCCCGCCCACACTTGGCCCAGCTTCCCCAGCAGTGAGCAACAGCAGGTGACACAGTGCCATGTGGGGGCCTCTCCCTGCTGTGTGTAGAGAATTTTCCACTTGTGGTGTCCAAATAGTTTTTTCTAAAAAATGTATTTTTGTTTTTGACAGAGAGAAACTGAGAGGAAAGGGGAGGACATAAGAGAGGGAGAGAGAGACACCTGCAGCACTGTTCCACCACTCGTGCAACGGACCCCTGCAGGTAGGGACCCGGGATATGAAGCCGAGTCCTTGCTTAGGGTAACAAGGGCTCACCTGAACGCACCACCACCTGGCTCCAGGGCAGGTTTCTAAAGGTCCCACTCATGTTCTAAAATGAGCCGTGTGTTCAGCAATGTGCTCACAGCTGGGGGCTTGAACCCAGGTCCTTCCATGCTGTACTGTACGCTCAGCAAGGCGTGCCACCGCCTGGCTCCCAGACATCACCTTCTTGCTTTCTGCCACGAGGGCTCTCACCTGGGCTCTCACCTGCATAACTGTTCCTGGCAGACTTTCTCGTTTGTAAGTCAGGGTGAGAGGAGATGAGCACAGCTCAATCTGTCCGGCTGAGTATGCGCGAGTGTAAACAGGTAATGCACCCCATCCCCACCCCCAGCCTGCCTCACCCAAGGGGCTCTTTTCAGGAGAGGGGAGGCATCTACTGTATGCTCTGGCCCAAGTGGGGCCTGGCTTGACCCTGTTCCCTGGGGCTGCAGTCAAGTCTCTCTCTCTTTTTTTAACCTCCAGAGTTACTACTGGGGCTTGGTGCTGGCACCATGAACCCACCGCTCTTGATGCTTTTCTTAAAAATATATATATTTTTTACTGGATAGGAAGAGAGAAATGGAGAGAGGAGGGGAAGACAGAGGGGGAGAGAAAGAGAGACACCTGCAGACCTGCTTTACCGCCTGTGAAGTGACTCCCCTGCAGGTGGGGAGCCGGGGGCTCGAACCGGGATCCTTGCACGGGTCCTTGTGTTTCGTACCATGTGCGCTTAACCCGCTGCACTGCCACCTGGCCCCCCTGTAGTTAAGTCTCCATCCTGGCCCATTACAACTCTCTGTTCTCTCTGCTCTGAGGAGCTTGAGAGATGACTCACAAAAACTCGACAAAAGCACAGGCTGATGATAAAAGCCACAGGAACAGCCAGAGCACATGGCAGAAGCTTCAAAGTGAGCATGACACTGGACAATGCGGGACAGACAGACTCAGTGGACTTTCACCTCTAACTCATTTTTATTATCATTATTTTATTGCCACCAGTGTCATCGCCAGGGCCCAGGGTCAGCACAATGGATCCACTGCTCTGGACAGCCATTTTTTTTTCCTCCTTAAAAAAAAATATCTGATGGGACAGAACGAATCTGAGAAGGAAGAGGGAGAGAAAGAAAGATGCTTGCAGACCTGCTTCTCCACCTGTGAAGCGCCCACCCCCAGCAGGCAGGCAGCAGGGGCTTGAATCTGGGCGCTTGGCATGGTGATGCGTGGGCTTTACTAGGGGCTCCACCACCAACCCCATCACCTCCAATTTTATTTTATTTTATTTATTTTCCCTTCTGTTGCCCTTGTCTTTTTTTAATTGTTGTTGTAGTTATTATTGTTGTTGTTATTGATGTCGTCATTGTTAGGACAGAGAGAAATGGAGACAGGAGGGGAAGACAGAGAGGGGGAGAGAAAGACAGACACCTGCAGACCTGCTTCACCGCCTGTGAAGCGACTCCCCTGCAGGTGGGGAGCCAGGGGCTCAAACTGGGATCCTTACTCCGGTCCTTGCACTTCACGCCACATGCGCTTAACCCGCTGTGCTACCACCCGACTCCCACCTCCAATCTTAAGACAAGTGTTCCTGCTGCTTCTTTTTTAAAATACAATCATAGGAGTATTTTTTTATTAGCTTTATTTATTTATTGGCTAGAGAAAGCCAGAAATTGAGAGGGAAGGGGGAAGATAGGGAGAGAGACACCTGCAGCCCCGCTTCAGCACTCGCAAAGCTTTCCCCCTGCTCGTGAGGACCGGAGGGCTCGGACCCTGGTCCTTGTGCACTGTAGCATGTGCGCTCAGTCAGGCGTGCCAAACCCGGCCCCTGATGCCACTTCTCAGAGCAGAAGCAGACACTCCACTTTTTTCTATGACACACTGGCACCCTCAACTCTGCTTGATGCTCACCTGGGGGGGAGGTCGCTCTCCAGTCCCCACCCTGAGAAGGGGCACTGTTCACTGCATCCCGCTGAGTCTCTCCATGGCTGGCGAATCCCCGAGGCTGGTACCACCAGATGGGGACTTTCAGGAAGCCCTATGGGATGAAGTATTGAAAAGTGCTCAGCTCTGGCTTGTGGTGGAACTGGAGATCGAACCTGGAACTTCAGAGCCCCAGGCATAAATCTTTTTGCATCACCACTGTGCTGTCTCCTGGGCCTAGATAAAACGTTTCTAACTGCAGTAACTCAGACTGAGATTCCACACAGACAACTGGATAACAAAATGTTTTTGAATTCAGTATTTTAGATCTGTTAGGGTGATGTTTTTAAAATTGACAAATTAAATCAACAGAGGTAACTGGAACTAAACAGAAGTATCATAGTGGCCATAATAGAAAGGACAAAAATATTTAAGTGAATTATGTGATTTCTTCAGGCTTTATATGAATGAGCCCCATAAGGTACAGCAGTTACTCAAGTTCCTTGGACAACTCTCTCTCTCTACATATATATATATATTTTTTTTGCCTCCAGGGTTACTGCTGGGGCTCAGTGCCTGCATCATGAATCCACTGCTCCTGGAGGCCATTTTTTCCCAGTTTGTTGCCCTTGTTGTCGTCATTATTGTCGTCATTATTTGATAGGACAGAGAGAAATGGAGAGAGGAGGGGAGACAGAGATGGGGAGAGAAAGACAGACACCTGCAGACCTGCTTCACCACTTGTGAAGCGACCCCCTTGCAGGTGGGGAGCTGGGTGCTCGAACCGGGATCCTTGCATCAGTCCTTGCACTTTGAACCATGTGCACTTAACCCGCTGTGCTACCGCCTGACCCCCGCTTGGACAACTTTATAAGGAAGCAGAAACCCTGCTGGCTTCACACAAGATTCCTGCATGTTTCCTATATTAAACAAGCCCATTTCCTTCAGCACAGCCTGCAACTTCAGCTCACTGACTTCAAGTCCTTAAAACACAGTGGGGAAGAACCAGATAGCAATCTGTTACCAGGCTCATTTTCCAAGAACAGAAGATGACAGTGTAGGGATGGGGGGAAGCATGTAAAATGTTTCATTACACATATGACCTGGCTCCCACCTGCAGGGAGGGGGGTTGCTTCACAAGTGGTGAAGCAGGTCTGCAGGTGTCTTTCTCACCCTGTCTCCCCTCCCCCTCTCAATTTCTCTCTGTCCTATTCAATAAAAGAAAAGAAATAAATGCTTGATTATGCTTCAAGAAATGCATTTTAAGGCAAGAACATTTTTCTGTTCATCAGTTTGGCTAAGATTAACAAATAGTCTCCATTCGATAAAATAAAATGTAAATTAGAAGGATCGAGGAAAAACAACCAGAAGGGACATCTATTCTTTAGTTGGTAGTGATGTCAAAACCCAGAAAGTCCATGGCATAAAGCTCAAGGACCGGCAAAAGGATCCCAGTTTGAGATCCCGGCTCCCCACCTTTAGGGGAGTCGCTTCACAAGTAGTGAAGCAGGTCTGCAGGTGTCTGTCTTTCTCTCCCCCTCTGTCTTTCCCTCCTCTCTCAATTTCTCTCTGTCTTATCCAACAATGAACAAAATCAACAACAATAATAATAATCACAACAAGGCTATAACAACAAGGGCAACAAAAGGGGGAAAATGGCCTCCAGTAGCGGTGGATTCATGGTGCAGGCACTGAGCCCCAACAATAACCCTGGAGGCAAAAAACAAAAACAAAAACCCAGCAAGTCTAGTCATGTTTTCTGTTGCTGAAAATCCAGGTAAACTCTCTCTGTGTGCTCCTGGCTGAGTGCACCATGCACAAGGCCCCGGGTTCAAGCTCCTGGCCTCACCCGTGGGGGGAAACTGCTGGCGCTGCGGAGACATGGTAGCCATGTGAGCGCTGGGATTCGGGCTGCTCTCTAGTCTCTTCCCGACTGCCTTTCTGCCCCTCTCACACAAACACAAGAACATACATCTTCATCGTCCAAACACAGTGACGTTCAGAAGCTCCCCCTTACCGGAGGAGGCAGTCTCCCTTCCACGATGAGCAGAGTCTCTCCGGAGCAGACCTTAAGCTCTTTCAGAGTAGCATCCTGGGGACAGAGAAAGTCTCCTGTCACGAGGGTGCTGAGGCACACACACCGCTGCATCTTTAACTCAGCTCTGTGCCTCTTCTATACTCCCCGGAACATACGCAGATAATTGCAAGAAATAAAGTGCATACTGAAGGGACAAGATAAGGGAAGAGTGTGAAGATGCATCTCATATAGTAAAACCACCCCGTTGAAGCTGTAAGCAGGGGGCCTGCTGAGTGCAAGGGCCTGAGGTTCAAGCCCCTGGCCCCCACTTTACAAGCAGCAGAGCAGAACTGCAGGTGTCTTTCTATTTCCTTTTTTTTTTCCCCCCAGGGTTACTGCTGGGGCTTGGTGCCTGCACCACGAATCCATTGCTCCCGGAGACCATTTTTTCCCCTTTTGTTGCACTTGTTGTTCCATCATTGTTGTGGTTATTATTATTGTTGTTGTTGCTATTGTTGGATAGGACAGAGAGAAATTGAGAGAGGAGGGGAAGACAGAGGGGGAGAGAAAGAGAAACACCTGCAGACCTGCTTTACCGCCTGTGAAGTGACTCCCCTGCAGGAGGGGAGCCAGGGACTCGAACTGGGATCTTTACACTGGTCCTTGCGCTGTGCACCATGTGCGCTTAACCCGCAGCACTACCACTCCCCTCTCTTTCTGTTTTCTATCTCTCCTCCTGATTTCTGTCTCTATCCTGTTATAAGTAACAGGAAAAAAAAAAAGGAAAAAATGAACATGACAGAACAGTGGAGTCGCATCACAAGCACCAAGCCCCAGTGACAACCCCCATGACAAAAAAGGGGAGTTCAAAGTTCAGAGCGTATCTGTGAATTCTCGTGATAAGTAAGTTTATTGACTAGGGAGAAAGGTGTGTGTGGGGAGAACCAGAGCACTGCTGGCTCATGCAGTGCAGGGTCTGAACACAGGACTTCTTGCTTGAGTCTACTGCTCCATCCATGGCATCATCACCAGGGCTGTGCACTGTCAAATTCCTTCATTAGTTGAATGTCTTTTGTTCTGTCTCCCAAGGAAGAATGGCTTTCTCAGAGAGACGCATACTCTTCTAACAAGAGGACTTACCGCATTTACAACAACTTGCACACTTAGTTGAGGCTTCCCGATTCTATCAAAATCTACAGCCGGGGATCAGGCGGTAGCATACATGGCGCGAAGCATAAGAACTGGAGTAAGGATCCCGGTTTGAGCCCCCGGGTCCCCACCTGCAGGGGAGTCACTTCACAGGCGGTGAAGCAGGTCTGCAGGTGTCTATCTTTCTCTCCCCCCTCTGTCTTCCCCTCCTCTCTCCATTTCTCTCTGTCCTATCTAACAATGATGACAACAATAACAACAATAATAACAACTACAACAGTGATAAAACAACAATGGCAACAAAATGGGAAAAAATAGCCTCCAGGAGCAGTGGATTCATGGTGCAGACACTGAGCCCCAGCAATAACACTGGAGGCAAAAGAAAAATCTATAGCCAAGAAAAAAGTATAAGTAGACCCATGGATAGTGTGTGTGTGTGTGTGTGTGTGTGTGTGTGTGTGTGTGTGTGTGTGTGTGACAAAGATCGATCAATCTGGGCCTTACACTTGAGTGAATTCACCTCTCCAGGCTGCCTTTCTCATTCTCCTTAAAAAACAAAAACAGGGGCAGGGCGGTAGCGCAGCGGGTTAAGCACACGTGGTACAAAGCGCAGGGACCGGCGCATAAGGATCCTGGTTCGAGCCCCCAGCTTCCACCCGCAGGGGAGTCGCTTCACAGGCGGTGAAGCAGTTCTGCAGGTGTCTGTCTTTCTCTCCCCCTCCTCTCTCCATTTCTCTCTGTCCTATCCAACAATGATGACATCAATAACAACAATAACTACAACAGTAAAAAAAAAAACAACAAGGGCAACAAAAACAAAAACAAAACAATAAAGCCAAGGGCTGGTGAAGCAGCTCACTCAGATGGCGAGCAGCTGTCGTGTGTGTGACTCAGGTCTGAGGAACCTGCTGCCCTGCTTAAGGGAGCTCCATCTCTGTGGTCTCTTTAACTCTCCTTTTCTGCCTCTATTTCTATATTAAAATTTTTTTTTAATATATAGAGGAAGGCTGCTCCAACATCTGTGGAACTTCCCCTAGTGTCACGATGGTCTCATATGTGGTGCCAGGGCTCAAACCTGGGGCCTTGGTCAGGCACATGCTCTACCAGGGGGTTCACACGCTGAAAAAAAAAACAAAAAAACAGACAAACAAACAAAAAAAAAACCTAAAGCTTTCTCTAGAGTTTGCTCATGTGAGCAGGGCCTCTTATATGAAAACATAAGAGGAGCACTGCTGGGTTTCAGGAGGGACAGCCCAGAAGTGATCTTACTTCCTCACAGAGAGGCTCGCCGGCTTCATAGCACCAGTCCGTTCTCCGCAGATGCCACTCGTCTCCTGGAGGGAAGAAAGGCAGCGTGAAAGGACATCTCGGGACTGACGCCCGTCAGGAATGGCCCCACTAGATAGATACCAACTGGGGCTTTGGCCTATTATTGATTAACTGCTGGGCTGTTGGAAAAGTCAGGATGTATTTTATGTTTTTCTATGCATCGTGACTTTTTCTGACAGCCCAATACTTTAAAAAACTTAAGTTACACTTCCAGAGCATGAAAAATAATTAAGTTGCTCTCGGAATTGGCTAATATTTCTCTAGTCCAGGAACTGTATACTTGCGAATAAAAGCACCACTATTATTAGGTCCTGAAGTACTTATTGTCATGCTCACACCTCTCACACACTGTACACACAACTATGTCACTGCAGGATCCCTTCTAAAAGTACGGTGGGGTCCAGGAGATGGCTCAGTGAAAAGCATGGTGGAGCTGGGTTTCATTTATCTAAGATCTGTGCCAGTTGCACTGCCAGCAACTGCGGACTAGCACAAGATTGGCCCTGTGAACTTAGCATTTAATCTGATAGAAAAACAGTATTTCCAAAATAGTATTTCCTGCGGTTTCACTGCTCCAGGCTGACTTCTTCATATATATATATATCCACCCAAAGAAGCAAGACAATGCAATGAACTCAGATCCATATCTACACACAGGCTCTGAATCCACAAGGTGCCTGCTCTAAGCAAACCCTCTCTTGGTGTTAGTTTCGCTTACTGGCTGACCCAGGGAATGAACTCAGGGCTTCATGCAAGCACAGTTCTGCTAAGCAGCCTCCCTGGCCCCACTTTCTATTCTTTATTTTGGGGGTGGGGGAAAGATACCACAGTGCCACTCCACCATCCATCATTCCCCTAGGTGCTGCTAGGGTTTAAACCCAGGATCTCACCCAGAAGTGTGCCTCTACTGGGTGAGACGCCTCCCAGTCTCTACTATTAGCTGTAAATACAGGAAGACTTGCAGCCACAAAGCAAGTTGGGTGTGTTAAAAACCCAGCAGGCTCATACAGGTCCAAGAAGGACTCAGAGGACCTAGTGGGGGTTGTATTGTTACATGGGAATCTGGGGAATGTTATGCATGTACAAACTATTGTACTTACTGTTGAATGTAAAACATTAATTCCCCAATAAAAAAATATTACTAAAAACAACAACAACAACAGGCAGTAGGCTCAAAGAGGATGCCAGGGTGGGAAGAGCTTGGGCCTGAATTCAGACCTGAACTCGCTCTACTACCTGGGACTGGGACGGGGGCTAGGCCTCCCACAGTTGTGCAGTTTACTGTGTGTGAAGGCATGGGCTCCAGCCCCCAGAATCACACGGCATCGGAGGAAGCTATCCAAGCCGTGGAATCTCTCCTTTCCTGTCTGAAGTAGGGGCAGAATCCATTGAGGGGACTGGACTGACGCAGGCACAAAGCTGTGCTGCGAAAACAAAACCCCAGGGCATGCCACCTCACCCCTGAAGACAGGAGTGGGTGACCCCCGGCTGGGAGGACTATGGTGACCACCAGGACAAGGCAGTAAGCTCCCAGTGTCACCTACAGATGTCAGCCTCTGTCCCCTCTGTAACCAGGTGTGAAAATGGCACAACCAGTAGCAGGCTCACTCGTGGTCCTGCCCAATGGGCAGCTCGAGACACCGACACCCTCTGACTCCTGGCAGTCTGCACTGGGCACCACGGAAGTGCCGGCACATAGTACCCGGAGTGCTCAGTCAGCAACGTAGACAGTCTAAGGGAAACGCCGGCGTCATTCCCAAGGGTGCAGACATTTCTTTTCTTATATTTTCACTTATCTACTTATTTATTTATTATGATTTTGAGAAATTGAGAGGGAGATAGACAGAGAGGGAGAGACACCTGCAGCCCTGCTTCACTGCTCGTGAGCCCCCCCCCGGAAGGTGGCACTGGGCTTGCGCACGGCAGCATGTGTGCTCAACCAGGTGCGCCCTCACCCGGCCCCTCCAGGCCTTTATGTCTTTTGCACCTGTGCTGGATCCTGCCCAGGTTTTCTGCACTGAAAGGCAGGGTGACCCGCACCTAGTTTTCTGTCAGTCTGCAAACAAGGGCCAGGAGGTGTGGTGCCCATGGGGGAGGGCCGGTGCCGCTGACCACGGGGAGAGGACAGGCTGACGGGCCTCATCGCAGCAGAGGGTATGGCCTGCAACTTACCCTTGAGCCCAGACTTCTCCAGCATTGTCTGCAGACACTGGGAAGAGGAAAAACCGCTCTCGTTAGCTATTTGAGTTACAGTGCTGTAAGAAGCCCCCTTTTTGGACCCGGGTTCATGTAAGTCTGATTACAGTTCATCATTCCTGGCTGGAGACTGACCAGGCCAGGTAGGGTGAGATGCCTTAGGAAGGACAAAAGTGGTTCCCTGAGTCTACAGCCTACACTGAGGACAAAGTTTGGATCATCTACTTTCACACCTGCAGTGTGACCTTCTTCCTCCTCTTCTGTTTGAAATTTGATCCAAGTTTTCTCAGTGATTTAATGGTGGTTCAAAAGATTAAAGGGGGTAGGTATAGTTATACACCACATCCATCACCAGAGTGACTTTCTTCTTCTGAGGGCTAGTGGTGTGTTTCTGACCAGGTGAGATTAGTGAGGCTGGTTTTGTAAGCTACAGGGCAAGCTCTGGACCCCGTAAGAGGAGACTGGCCTCTGGGTGGCGCCCAGGACCCACAGTTGGACACACGGAAACCCACTGGGAGAGAACCAGTCACACTGTGACCTGGGGCACGGCCACGGCACAGTGAGCACACGTTTAAATAAACACCAGTGACCACCCAACACTGCCGACTTCCTGACTTCTTAACCGAATCTCAGGCAAAAGAGGGAGGGAACTGTGATTCACACAGCAAGCAGAGGGGAGCAGAGAACAGTTCTACTGCACACAGAATTCTCTGGAATCCGTTGAGTTCCCAGCTCCAGAAACTCAAAGGTCTTACTGTCTTCTTGGCGACTGCTCCTCACATCAAACACCAAGTTGAGTGGCTCACCTCCCTCACGGATAGTGTTTCCTCCACTGTGATCTCCATCTCTGCCCCAGGCTGAACGTCACTCCCCAGAGCAAAAAACAGGAACAACTGCGATCAAGACAGAAAGTAAAACCTGCATTTGAGGGGCTGAGTGGTGGCACACCTGGCTGAGAGCCATGTTACAATGCACAAGGTTCTGGGTTCAAGCCCCTGGCCCTCACCTGCAGAGGAAAAACTTCACAAATGGTGAAGTGGGGCTGCAGGGGTCTCTCTCTCTCTCCTGCTCAATTCCTGTCTCTATCCAATAAATAATAATAATAATAAATGAAAGACAATAAAATAGGGAGTCACTTCACAGGCGGCGAAGCAGGTCTGTCTCTCCCCTCTGTCTTCCCCCTCCTCTCTCCATTTCTCTCTCTCCTATTTAACAACAATGCCATCAATAACAATAATAAAAAAGAAAAAACAACAAGAGCAACAACAGGGAAAATAAATAAATATATAAAAAAACAATAAAAAAACAATGATAAAATAAAGTGTTAAAAAAAAACCCTGCATTTGAAAACTCTTTGGATTTATCATTTACTTCCAAAAAAGAAATGCCAGTGGTGCGGGAAATTTTAGATCTCAAATTGCATAAAACACTTATTTAATACTATGATTTAAAATATCATCTCAAAATTCTGGTTCATACGCTCAGTGGGGGAGAAACGTTAGGGGAAGATGACCAGTGGGCTCTGGGCCCCAACTCCATCAGGCCCCGAAGAGAGAAGAGGAAAAAGGGCTTTGGGAAGCAGTGATAGGTGAAGGTGTGAGTTAGAAAGGAAGAGGGGAGTCAGGTGGTGATGCAGCGGGTTAAGCGCACATGGCGCAAAGCGCAAGGGCTGGCGTAAAGACCCCAGTTTGAGCCGGGATCGTCCATCTTTTTCTTTTCTCTTCTTTTTTCTTTTCTTTCCTTAAGATCTGTGTGTGTGAGGGAGAGAAAGAGCCAGAGCATCACTTTGGCACATATGATGCCGGAGCGAGAACTCAGGCCTCATACTGAGAGCCCAGTGCTTTACCCACTGCACCATCTTCTAGGACACAGGACTGCCAGGCTTATTATTATTATTATTATTAGTGACTTAATAATGATCATGTGGGATAAGAGGGGTACAATCCCATGCAATTCCCACCACCAGAGTTCCGTATCCCAAACTTCCATTGGAAGCTTCCCTACTCTTTATCCTTCTGGGAGCACAGACCAAAGAGCTTATGGGGTGCAGAAGGTGGAAGGTCTGGCTTCTATAATTGCTTCCCTGCTGAACATGGAAGATTGATCCATACCCCCAGCCTGTTTCTCTCTTTCCCTAGTGGGGCAGAGCTCTGGGGAAGTGGGGCTCCAGCCATCTGCCCAGGGGAGTCAGGTTGGTGTCATGGTAGCATCTGCAACATGGTGGTTAAAAGGTACTAGTCTTAACAACCACAGTTCATAAATTCTAAAATGCACCCTCCCTGCACGCACACACATTTAGCCTTTGTAAGATGAGGCTGCATCTTGCAGTAAGTGGCAGCCTATGATGATCAGCAGCCTGGATAGCACATGCAGTGCTGAGTCACCAGAGGTGCATTAAGTTTAAGGCTATTGATCTGACCTTAATTGCTCTCTGAAGCCTCACGCTAGCTTGGTCTTTATCAGCATTCACTTCCTGCATAAGATCCCATCAAGCTGACCTTTGTCAGGGGGAGGGGCCTTATCTATTCAATAAACTTTTTTTAATCTTTTTTTTCTTTATTGGGGGGATTAATGGTTTAGGGTTGGCAGTAAAATACAGTAGTTTGTACATGTGTCACATTTCTAGTTTTCCACATAACAGTCTAACCCTCCCTAGTTTTTTTTTTTTCCTATTTTTTATGTTTTTTTTTCTTAATAAACTTCCGTGAGACTCCAGAAGTCATACCGACGCCCTCCGTGTTGTAAGGTGTCCAGGCAAACGGGCACACCTAAGTTCCCTGAGCTCTAGCAAACAGAAGCTCCCGGGAAGCTAATGAGAGGAAGACATGACAGCTGAGGGTGAGTCAGAAAAGAAAAGTGGGGCTGCGAGGCACGGAGTTGACAGAGCCAGACTGACATTCACCCTGCGAGGCACGGAGTTGACAGAGCCAGACTGACATTCACCCTGCGAGGCACGGAGTTGACAGAGCCAGACTGACATTCACCCTGCGAGGCACGGAGTTGACAGAGCCAGACTGACATTCACCCTGCGAGGCACGGAGTTGACAGAGCCAGACTGACATTCACCCTGCGAGGCACGGAGTTGACAGAGCCAGACTGACATTCACCCTGCGAGGCACGGAGTTGACAGAGCCAGACTGACATTCACCCTGCGAGGCACGGAGTTGACAGAGCCAGACTGACATTCACCCTGCGAGGCACGGAGTTGACAGAGCCAGACTGACATTCACCCTGCGAGGCACGGAGTTGACAGAGCCAGACTGACATTCACCCTGCGAGGCACGGAGTTGACAGAGCCAGACTGACATTCACCCTGCGAGGCACGGAGTTGACAGAGCCAGACTGACATTCACCCTGCGAGGCACGGAGTTGACAGAGCCAGACTGACATTCACCCTGCGAGGCACGGAGTTGACAGAGCCAGACTGACATTCACCCTGCGAGGCACGGAGTTGACAGAGCCAGACTGACATTCACCCTGCGAGGCACGGAGTTGACAGAGCCAGACTGACATTCACCCTGCGAGGCACGGAGTTGACAGAGCCAGACTGACATTCACCCTGCGAGGCACGGAGTTGACAGAGCCAGACTGACATTCACCCTGCGAGGCACGGAGTTGACAGAGTCAGACTGACATTCACCCTGCGAGGCACGGAGTTGACAGAGTCAGACTGACATTCACCCTGCGAGGCACGAAGTTGACAGAGCCAGACTGACATTCACCCTGCGAGGCACGGAGTTGACAGAGTCAGACTGACATTCACCCTGCGAGGCACGGAGTTGACAGAGTCAGACTGACATTCACCCTGCGAGGCACGGAGTTGACAGAGCCAGACTGACATTCACCCTGCGAGGCACGGAGTTGACAGAGCCAGACTGACATTCACCCTGCGAGGCACGGAGTTGACAGAGTCAGACTGACATTCACCCTGCGAGGCACGGAGTTGACAGAGTCAGACTGACATTCACCCTGCGAGGCACGGAGTTGACAGAGTCAGACTGACATTCACCCTGCGAGGCACGGAGTTGACAGAGCCAGACTGACATTCACCCTGCGAGGCACGGAGTTGACAGAGTCAGACTGACATTCACCCTGCGAGGCACGGAGTTGACAGAGTCAGACTGACATTCACCCTGCGAGGCACGGAGTTGACAGAGTCAGACTGACATTCACCCTGCGAGGCACGGAGTTGACAGAGTCAGACTGACATTCACCCTGCGAGGCACGGAGTTGACAGAGTCAGACTGACATTCACCCTGCGAGGCACGGAGTTGACAGAGTCAGACTGACATTCACCCTGCGAGGCACGGAGTTGACAGAGCCAGACTGACATTCACCCTGCGAGGCACGGAGTTGACAGAGCCAGACTGACATTCACCCTGCGAGGCACGGAGTTGACAGAGTCAGACTGACATTCACCCTGCGAGGCACGGAGTTGACAGAGTCAGACTGACATTCACCCTGCGAGGCACGGAGTTGACAGAGTCAGACTGACATTCACCCTGCGAGGCACGGAGTTGACAGAGTCAGACTGACATTCACCCTGCGAGGCACGGAGTTGACAGAGCCAGACTGACATTCACCCTGCGAGGCACGGAGTTGACAGAGTCAGACTGACATTCACCCTGCGAGGCACGGAGTTGACAGAGTCAGACTGACATTCACCCTGCGAGGCACGGAGTTGACAGAGTCAGACTGACATTCACCCTGCGAGGCACGGAGTTGACAGAGTCAGACTGACATTCACCCTGCGAGGCACGGAGTTGACAGAGTCAGACTGACATTCACCCTGCGAGGCACGGAGTTGACAGAGCCAGACTGACATTCACCCTGCGAGGCACGGAGTTGACAGAGCCAGACTGACATTCACCCTGCGAGGCACGGAGTTGACAGAGTCAGACTGACATTCACCCTGCGAGGCACGGAGTTGACAGAGTCAGACTGACATTCACCCTGCGAGGCACGGAGTTGACAGAGTCAGACTGACATTCACCCTGCGAGGCACGGAGTTGACAGAGCCAGACTGACATTCACCCTGCGAGGCACGGAGTTGACAGAGCCAGACTGACATTCACCCTGCGAGGCACGGAGTTGACAGAGCCAGACTGACATTCACCCTGCGAGGCACGGAGTTGACAGAGCCAGACTGACATTCACCCTGCGAGGCACGGAGTTGACAGAGTCAGACTGACATTCACCCTGCGAGGCACGGAGTTGACAGAGTCAGACTGACATTCACCCTGCGAGGCACGGAGTTGACAGAGCCAGACTGACATTCACCCTGCGAGGCACGGAGTTGACAGAGCCAGACTGACATTCACCCTGCGAGGCACGGAGTTGACAGAGCCAGACTGACATTCACCCTGCGAGGCACGGAGTTGACAGAGTCAGACTGACATTCACCCTGCGAGGCACGGAGTTGACAGAGTCAGACTGACATTCACCCTGCGAGGCACGGAGTTGACAGAGTCAGACTGACATTCACCCTGCGAGGCACGGAGTTGACAGAGCCAGACTGACATTCACCCTGCGAGGCACGGAGTTGACAGAGCCAGACTGACATTCACCCTGCGAGGCACGGAGTTGACAGAGCCAGACTGACATTCACCCTGCGAGGCACGGAGTTGACAGAGCCAGACTGACATTCACCCTGCGAGGCACGGAGTTGACAGAGCCAGACTGACATTCACCCTGCGAGGCACGGAGTTGACAGAGTCAGACTGACATTCACCCTGCGAGGCACGGAGTTGACAGAGTCAGACTGACATTCACCCTGCGAGGCACGGAGTTGACAGAGTCAGACTGACATTCACCCTGCGAGGCACGGAGTTGACAGAGTCAGACTGACATTCACCCTGCGAGGCACGGATTTGACAGAGTCAGACTGACATTCACCCTGCGAGGCACGGAGTTGACAGAGCCAGACTGACATTCACCCTGCGAGGCACGGAGTTGACAGAGCCAGACTGACATTCACCCTGCGAGGCACGGAGTTGACAGAGCCAGACTGACATTCACCCTGCGAGGCACGGAGTTGACAGAGCCAGACTGACATTCACCCTGCGAGGCACGGAGTTGACAGAGTCAGACTGACATTCACCCTGCGAGGCACGGAGTTGACAGAGTCAGACTGACATTCACCCTGCGAGGCACGGAGTTGACAGAGCCAGACTGACATTCACCCTGCGAGGCACGGAGTTGACAGAGTCAGACTGACATTCACCCTGCGAGGCACGGAGTTGACAGAGTCAGACTGACATTCACCCTGCGAGGCACGGAGTTGACAGAGTCAGACTGACATTCACCCTGCGAGGCACGGAGTTGACAGAGCCAGACTGACATTCACCCTGCGAGGCACGGAGTTGACAGAGTCAGACTGACATTCACCCTGCGAGGCACGGAGTTGACAGAGTCAGACTGACATTCACCCTGCGAGGCACGGAGTTGACAGAGCCAGACTGACATTCACCCTGCGAGGCACGGAGTTGACAGAGTCAGACTGACATTCACCCTGCGAGGCACGGAGTTGACAGAGCCAGACTGACATTCACCCTGCGAGGCACGGAGTTGACAGAGTCAGACTGACATTCACCCTGCGAGGCACGGAGTTGACAGAGTCAGACTGACATTCACCCTTGCGAGGCACGGAGTTGACAGAGTCAGACTGACATTCACCCTGCGAGGCATGGAGTTGACAGAGCCAGACTGACACTCACCCTGCGGGCTCCTGGGCATTAGACTCTGTGGGACCTCGGGGCAGAAAATGTCACAGCACAGTGGTTCACAGCTAATCAGTCTTGAGGAATTATCAAGGAGACAGACCACCTATGAGAGGTGTTGACTCACACACAGGAGACAGGAGACAGACCACCTGTGAGA
The DNA here is from genome assembly GCF_950295315.1 of Erinaceus europaeus. NCBI lineage: Eukaryota > Metazoa > Chordata > Mammalia > Eulipotyphla > Erinaceidae > Erinaceus > Erinaceus europaeus. Next base: position 13,933,280 of record NC_080168.1, read on the forward strand.
GGCACTGACTTAAAGCACCACTGGTAAAGCTATCCTGCATTTCCTGAAGTCGAGATTTTTTTTATTTTTATTTTTATTTTTATTTTTATTAGTGCTTCAGTAATGATTTACAAAATCACGGGTATAATTCCACACCGTTCCCACAACCATAGTTCTCAACAGAAATTTGAAGGGCCAGAGAGGACTGGTAAAGATACACAAAGTTCTGAAAGGAAAGATTTCAGCTGAGAATATCCAGTTAGGTTATCAGCTATGTTTGAAGGAATGCTAAGAGCTTTTTAGGTAAGTAACAGTTAAACGAGTTCACTTCTGCTACTTAAATTCTACTAAAGGGACTTGTATAAAAGGAAAATATGAAGTGCTTTCCTCATATGTGAGAAATACAGAAACAAAGCAAGGAAACAAACTGAAAGGAAGACAAGTCATTGTCCTTGAACTACAGAACTGAGGTGAAGTTCTCGAGTGTCAGAGGTGGTGGGCTGGGAAGGAGAAGGGGGCCTAACAGGTGGAGGGATATGGGCGCTTTGCTAAGCATGTGTCGGTGTGCCAACACATTAACATTTTAAGGAATTTTATTTATTAACTGTGGCAAGAAAGAGAGAAAACCAGAGTACTGTTCTGCCACATACAATACTGGGGGTTGAAATTGGGACACCGTGCTCGAGAATTCAACACTTTGTCCACTGCACCACTTCCCAGGCTGTCTGGGAACACATTCTGAAGAGGTGAGAAATGACAACTTCTGGCTTATCATCTTATAACCCAAGACCATTCAGAAGTAAATAAATAAAAGTACTAATGAAAAAAAAAATCTTAGGGGCCAGGCAGTTGTGCCTGGTTAAGTGCACACATTACAGTGCACAAGGACACAGGCTCAAGCCCCTGATTCCCAGCTGCATGGAGAAGCTTCATGAGTGGTGAAGCAGGGCTGCAGGTGTCTCTCTGTCTTTTTCCCTCTATACCTCCCCTTCCCCTCTCAATTTCTTTCTCTAGTAATAAAAAATAAGAAAAAATATTTAAATACAACTTCAGGGTTTCAATTAAAACTACATTTTTAAAGAAGAAAAATTATTAAAGATTCCAATTAGTCGTACTTCCACAGGACCGTGTAAGCTCTCAGAGTTATTTATTTTTTACTTAAGAATGCATGTTCTGAGCTCTACTGCTGAGTCACTCCCTGATAATGCTTTTCTTTTTTTTTTTTTTTCCTCTTTACTAGACAGGCTTCTATGGAAGTATGTCTAAAAAAAATGTACCATTTGTGGGGAAATAAAAACTTAGTGGAAATAATCACTGTAGTAAGCGCACTAGTCATGACACTAGAACCTGCGATGGTGGGGCCCTGGCTGTTACCTGGGAGGGAGTCGGCGCTTTTCCAGGACACAGCCCCAGCGAACAGCCCAGCTTCAGCTCTGCTTCCTCTAAGGTGTGCATGTCCGGCACTAGGAAGAAAACAAGTGCTAAGATCCTTCCTGAGCAAAATCTACTGACGGACAGCTGGTGTGTGTATGTGTGCAGCTGGTGTGTGTGTGTGTGTGTACAGCTGGTGTGTGTGTATACAGCTAGAGTCTGTGTACAGCTGGTGTGTGTGTGTGTACAGTTGGTGTGTGTGTGTACAGCTGGTGTGTGTGTGTACAGCTGGAGTCTGTGTACAGCTGGTGTGTGAGTGTACAGCTGGTGTATATATGTGTACAGCTGGTGTGTGTGTGTATAGTTGGTGTGTGTGTGTACAGCTGGTGTGTGTGTGTACAGCTGATGTGTGTGTGTACAGCTGGAGTCTGCGTACAGCTGGTGTGTGTGTGTGTACAGCTGGTGTGTGTGTGTGTGTGTGTAGAACTGGAGTCTGTGTACAGCTGGTGTGTGTGTGTGTAGAGCTGGAGTCTGTGTACAGCTGGTGTGTGTGTGTGTAGAGCTGGAGTCTGTGTACAGCTGGTGTGTGTGTGTGTAGAGCTGGAGTCTGTGTACAGCTGGTGTGTGTGTGTATGTGTGCGTGCGCTCTCTCTAGAGGCTTTCTGCCCAGAGGGAGTTACCTGGACACAGCAGTTTCCCAGTTCTACTGACGGGTCTTAGACAGCTGTTCTCAGCTATAAACACAAAGGTGACAATGAATGATTAGCGCAGCCGACAAAACTGTAAGATGCTTGGCTGTGTTAATCAGCAGGAAGTCACAAGATGCTAAACCTCACAAAGCCCAGCCACCTCCCCTGGCCCCCGACGCCCCCAAACCATGCAGCTAGTCTTCATGTGGCCCCAGAGTGTGCTAGTCTTCATGTGGCCCCAGAGTGTGCTCGGCCACAACTGTTCTGGGGCCCTTCACCATTTCTGTGGAAACACTTAAAACTCAGTGGCCACACAGGAACAGTGCCATCTGGAAACTAGTAAGACAGTTTTCAGTACTGTGCTTCAAAGCGCCAGAACACTGAGAACCAGAGCGTTTTCTGTGTGCCCTGTCAGTGGGGCTTGGCCCTCCCTGCACGCCAGGCCAGCGTTACAGGCCCAAGTCAGATCCTAACTAGGGATCTGCTTCTAGTCCTTTATATTCCACACTTTCGGTGTCATGAAACATCCCTCAGAGCTTATTTATTGGAGAGAGACAGAAACTGAGAGAACTGGAGAGAGAGGGAGAGAGACAGACACCCGCAGCCCTGCTTCACCACTTGCAAAGCTTCCCCTCTGCAGGCGTGGGGGGGGGGGGGCTTGAAGCGGGGTCCTTGCACACTGTAACGTGTGTGCTCAGCCAGCTGTGCTTCCCGGGCCCCAGATGGTCTTTTGTCAGTGTCACTTCCTCTGGGACATCCTTATCTTTTCACCACCATCACTCTCCTGACTTCTAGGGATCAGTTCCTGTGTGAAGCTCCTCCGGACGCCCATCTAGAGGCTCTTGAATGGTAATGGTGTCACCTCTCTGCAGCAGTTTCACTGACACCTTAGCCCTTGGGGCAGAAGGCGGCTCAGTGACCAGAGTGTGTTTGTGTGGCCCTGGCTCCAGCCTCACTGCCATAGGGCAGTGCCATCACACTGGGGAAGCTCTGATGCTGCAGCATCTCAATCTGAGATTAAAAAAAGGGGGGGAAGGGGTCGGGCAGTGGTGCAGCAGGTTAAGGGCACGTGGCTCAAAGCACAAGGACTGGCTGTTAAGGATCCCAGTTCGAGCCCCCTGCTCCCCACCTGCAGGAGAGTCGCTTCACAGGTGGTGAAGCAGGCCTGCAGGTGTCTATCTTTCTCTCCCCCTCTGTCTTCCCCTCCTCTCTCCATTTCTCTCTGTAATATCCAACAACAATGACATCAACAACAACAACAATAACCACAATAACGATGAAACAAGGGCAACAAAAGGGGAAAAAAAATGGCCTCCAGGTGCAGTGGATTTCTGGTGCAGGCACCAAGCCCCAGCTATAACTCTGGAGGCAAAAAAAAAAAAAAAAAAAAAAAAAAATGGAGGTGGTGTATTACACCAAAGTGAAAGACTGGGGTGGTGGGGAGGGTCGATGTCCTGGAACATGATGGCAGAGGAGGACCTAGAGGGCATTGAACTGTCATGTGGAAAACTGAGAAATGTTACGCATGTACAAACTACTGTATTTTACTGTTGACTGTAAATCATTAATCCAATAATGATTAAAAAAAAAAAGGATGGAAGGAAGAAAAAAGAAAGAAAAAAAAGGCAGCCCGGGAGCTCCCCAAAGCAAGCAGAAGCCTACTTTTTTTAAAAAAAAATTTATTTATTTTCCCTTTTGTTGCCCTTGTTTAATGTTGTTGTAGTTCAGAAGCCTACTTCTATGTCACAGCTACATTTGTTTTTGTTGTCCAACTGAAGAATGCTTTTTTGTGAAACATCAGAGGGAAAAAGCCAGCCTTTGGAAGAGTGAAGCGGCCCTCAGGCCGTGCAGACAGCTGTCAGTCTCCGGCTCCCTCAGAGGTCTGCAGAGCTAGCAGTTGTGTCTGTGCTTCGCGCGCTGCAGTGGGAGCTGTGCTGCTGGCAGACTCGTGTTCTGGGGCCCAAGGAAGTAGAAACCTGTGCGGTTGGACCACCTGTACCTCAGGTATGCCAGATATTTCCTGCGCTTATTAACGGGGGCGGGGCTAGCAGGCCCTGTGTTTTTGAGGTGGCAAAGATCCCTAATTTATGGAAAGGAGCTTGTTAGGACCTCTTACAAACTTGGATGGGCGGTGGGGGGTGGGAGAGAGGGGTAGCCCCCAGAGGCAATGGCCTGGGGACCTCACAATGACTGCCAGACACATCAGATTTGCACCCCGGGTTCACGGCCATAACTCACCGCAGTGGGAAGTTAGAACGATTCTAACACAGATTTCCTATTGAATTACGAGAAAAGAGCAGCCCAGCTTAAAAAAGTTCTGCACCCTATAATGATCCTTGGTCCATGCTCCCAGAGAAATTAATAGGAACGCTTTCAAGGGAGGGGCTGGGATATGGAACTCTGGTAGTGGGAATTGTGTAGAATTGTAGCCTTCTTATCCTATGATCTTGTTGATATTTATTTTATAAATAAATGACGTATTTAAAAAAAGGTCTGTGAGGGCTGGGCAGAGAGCTTGGCCTGCTGAAAGCACCAACATGCTTGCTTGAGGTTCCAAGTTCAAGCCCAGGCACCTCCCTTCTGCCAGAGCTAAGTAGTGCCCTAGTCTCTTTTTCCCTCATAATATATATATTTGGGGTTTTTTTGTTGTTGTTTATTTTTTTGCTGTTGTAGTTGCAAGGGTTATCACTGGTGCTCTTGCCTGCACATGAATCTGCTCCTGGCAGCTCCCTCCCGCCCCCCGTATTTTACTGAATAGGACAAAGAAAAATGGAGAGAAGAGGGGGAAATAGATAACAGACACCTGCAGACTTGTTTTTATTGCTTGTGAAGCGTCTGCTCTGCAGGTGGGGAGCGGGGGCTCAGTCCCAGGTCCTTAAGCAAGGTGACACGTGCCCTCAATCAGGTGCGCCACCCCACATCATGTATTTCTTTTAATCAGAGCACTGCCCTGCTCTGGCTTATGGTTCTGGTGGTGCTGGGGATTAAGCCTGGGACTTAGGAGTCTCAGGCATAAGAGTCTTTTTTTTAAATTATATTTATTTATTGAACAGAGACAGCCAGAAATCAAGAGGGAAGGGGAGGTAGAAAGGGAGACAGACAGACACCTGCAGCCCTGCTTCACCACTCAGGAAGCTTCCCCCTGTAGGTGGGGACGAGGGGCTCGAACCTGGGTTCTTGTGCACTTAACCAGGTGTGCCACCACCTGGTCCCAAGAGTCTGTTTGCATAACCATCATGCTATGACCTGTAATACGAATCCACTGTTCCTGGAGGCCACTTTTTCCGTTTTGTTGCCCTTATTGTTCATTGTAAATTTTTTTTTTTTTACCTCCAGGGTTATCGCCTGCATCATGAATCCACCACTCCTGGAGGCCATTTTTTCCCCTTTTGTTGCCCTTGTTGTTTATTAGTGTTGTTACCATTATTGTTGTCGTTGTTGTTGGACAGGACAGAGAAATCGAGAGGGGAGGGGAAGACAGAGGGGGAGAGAAAGACATTTGTAGACCTGCTTCACCGCCTGTGAAGTGACTCCCCTGTGTGTGGGGGAGCTGGGGGCTTGAACTGGGATCCCTACGCAGGTCCTTGAGCTTTGCACCACGTGTGTTTAACCCGCTGCGCTACTGCCCAGCTCCCTGAATATGTATTTTTTTTAAAGTTTTTAAAAAATATTTTTATTTATTATTGAATAGAGAGAGAAATTGAGAGGAGAAGGGAGACAGAGACACCTGCAGCCCTACTTCTCTACTTGGGAATCTTTCCCCCTGCAGGTGGGGACCAGGGGCTTGAACCCTGAATCTGTATTTTTAAATACATTTTAAATACTGTCTCCTGTGACTGGAAGGTGGTGCAGTGGTAAAGGGCTGGGCTGTCAAGCACGGGTCTCAAGCTGGGCCCTGTTGCCACAGTGCCAGAAGGATTCTGTTTCCTCTCAATGAAGAGGGTCTCCTCACAGCAAGCCCACTGGGTGCTCCAAGCTCTGCAGTGGCAGCCTCCCTCACGGACACACGTGGTGGCTACAGCACAGGAGCAACAGGGACGCCTCAGGAGGATGATGGGCTGATTGGGGCTGTGTGCTCAGGGTGACAGCAAAGCCAGCAGAGCCTGGAGGAGAGGACCCGGGGAAGGGAGGGCAGCCACAGCACTAGGGGCAGGCAAATGGTCTGCGCGGAGCCCTGGGGACAAAGGGGGTCTTCCCAGTGGGGGCAGCCAGCAGGACACCGTGGGCAGCAGACAAGGTGGTTAGCCGGCCTGACTCCACCTGCTGACATGGCCGGGAGGAGCTTTGCAATGTCAAGAGTGGAGGGCAGGAAGGGAGCAGAGCAGAGGAAGGGGAGACGGGGTGTCCACTTAGTGAGCCGCCCCACTCCAGCCAGGCTGTGGAGGTTTATTCATAATCAAGCGAGATGTGCGGGTGGCATGGTGGGAGGACGGAATATGCACACGAGGTCCTGAGCTTGAGCCCGGCATGCATGTGGCGGTTATGCTCTGCCTCCTCTCTCGCTCCCTCTCCCCGGTCTCCTGTGAAGCTCATATGTAACATGAAGCTGTTGGGAACTATCTAAAGAAATCTGCTAAGTGAGTGTCTACATCTGTTGAGAGATGGGCTCTTTCCCAGAGGACTGTGCTGTCTCCCCCCCGCCAGCAGTGAATGCAGAGTCTCGGGTGCTCCACAGCTTCTGTCAGTGCTTGGCTGTCAGCACTGAGTGTTCTGGAGCGCTGCCAGCGTTCAGTTTGGTGGCCAGTGACTCTGAGCACCTGTCCCTGCGCTTACAGGTGGGCCTTTATTATTATCTTTATTCATCTGAGACAGTTAGAAATCAAGAGAGATGGGGGGACAGGGAGAGAGACAGAGAGACACTCGCGGCCCCGCTTCACCTCCCGCAAAGCTTTCCCCTTGCAGGTAGGGACCAGGGGTTCTGTAAAATGCCGCTCGACCAGGTGCGCCACCACCTGTAGGTGGGCCTTCTTGTGCAACGGTCCAAATTCAGGTTGGCTTCTTTGTCTTCTGACGAGGCTACAAGTTATTTTCTTGATTCAAAACTACCTCCAAAAATGTGTTGTTTTTTTTCTCCCAGTTTTAGCATTCTCAAATCTCTTTTGGAGAATGTCTAAATTTGTAATTCAACCTACTTTCTTTATGATTTCTATTTTCTGGATACTATTTAAAAAATCTTTTTCCAGGGAGTTGGGCGGTAGCACAACGGGTTAAGTGCACCTGGCACAAAGTGCAAGGACCAGTGTAAGGATCCAGGTTCGAGCCCCTGGCTCCCCTCCTGCAGGGGAGTCGCTTCATAGGCGGTGAAGCAGGTCTGCAGGTGTCTATCTTTCTCTCCCCCTGTCTTCCCCTCCTCTCTCCATTTCTCTCTGTCCTATCCAACAACAATGACATCAATAACAATAATAACTACAACAACAACAACAACAAAAAAAACAAGGGCAACAAAAAGGGAATAAACATTTAAAACAAATCTTTTTCCTTATGATAAAAAGTCCCAAGGATTTTCTCATGTTTTCTCTCAGTAATTTTGCAGTTTAAAAAGATCAATTACATATGAGAGGAAGTTTCACATCAGACAAAAAATGATGGGGGGGGCGGAGGGAAGAAAGAGAAGGAGAAGGAGAGAGGCAGGCCAGAGCATCACTCTGGTACATGATACACGGGGAACACAAAGGAAGCCTCAGGCAGGAAGTCCTGTTCTCTGCCAGTCACCTCCTGGCTGCTAGTTTTAGTAAGTTTAACATTTAGGTCTGTGATCATGCTGAATTATTTTAAATGATGTTGGGCAAAGCTGGGGTTGGTTTGTGCATCTGTGGATACTGAACTGGCCTGGCATTGCATGCCGAAGATGTAACCTTTCCCACAGAAATGCTTCGATGCGTTTCAGGTGTTTGCACCGTATCTGGATTCTTTTCATTTCTATTGCCACCAGGGTTATCACAGGGCTCGGTGCTAGCACTACTGAGCTTCAGCTAATTTTTTGTTTCTTTCTGCTTTATTTTTATTTGACAGGACAGAGAGAAACTGAGAGGGAAGGGAAGATAAGGAGGGAAAGAGAAAGAAAGACACCTGCAGACCTGCTTCACCGCTCATGAAGCGTCCTCGCTGCAGGTGGGGAGCATGGGCTCGAACCCAGATCCTTGTGCACGGTGATATGTGTGCCATGGCTGCCCCCCACCAATATGGATTCTCAGTGAAGCTCCACAGTAAATATTTTAGATTTCAATAAGCAAATATCTTATGTGGTACTTTCTTGTTCTTCAAATGTTTTAGCCTCCTAAAAATGTAAAAACTGTGATGGAGAGGCTGGGTGGTGGCACACCTGGTTGAGCACATGTTACAGTGTGCCAAGGACCCAGGTTCGAGCCCCCAGTCCCACTCTGCAGAGGGAAAGCTTCACGCATGGTGAAGCAGGCCCACAGATGTCTCTCTGTCTCTCTATCCCCCATCTCAATTTCTGGCTGTGTCTCTATCCAATAAATAAAGATGAAAAAACAAAACAAAACAAAAAAAGGGGGGGATGACTCAGAGGCAGAGTGCAAGCCCTGTGTCTGAGGTCAGTTAGAGCCCAGAACCACAGAGAAGCAAAGCAGGCGAAGCAAGAACATCGGAGTGATGGAGAAGCACCATGTCTCGCTTTCTCATCAAAGTCAGCACTGGCACTGGTCTTAGTTCACTGGAATAATGGGGGGGGGGGGGAAGCTTGCTGGCCCCAGGACATGTCTCCTCTTAGGCCATCTCTATGACAAGAGCCTCAGAGCAAAGCTTGCATCCGGACAGTGCAATCCTTCAATTCTTTCTTACTACAAGTCTGGTGTACACTTTAGGCTGTGTTGTTGTATGCTTTACATTGGGTTCTAGTTCTCCCCCACGGAGAGAATTAGATCAGTCCAGTTAATTTCGCGCCCGCTTGGCCCCGCCCCAAGGAACCCCGCCAGAGTTCCAGAATTGCAGAGTTGGAGAGTTCGAGAGGGTGCCTGAGTTCCGGAGTAAGAGAGAGTGCTTGCGCAGTGACAAAGAGACAGCAGAGTTCTGTTTGGTGATTAGTTTGTCTTAGTTTATGAATCGTTGTTCCTGAATAAAGAAATACAGCTTCCCTGCCCAGCCGTTGTCTCCGCATCTCTGTTACCCGCCCGTGAAGCAAGCCAGCCCGGCAAGAGCCTCCGAATTTTAACAACACTGTGTCTCCGTGCACATCTAAGGAAATGAGCACTGCTCAGTTCTGCCTTATGGTGGTGCTGGGGATTGAGCCTTTGGGGGCCTGGGCAAGAAAAGTTTATTTTGCACGACTATTATGCTATCTGCACGGCCTCAAGTTGTCATTTTCTGAAAATAAAAAACCAATTTTTTAAAGCCCTACCATGATTCTGAGTAGGAATGAATGAATTTACAAGTCAATCTGGGGGGGGGTGTCCTAGCCCCTACTAGATAGTGTTGTTTATAACTCAGAAACGTGGGTTTTTGGCACAAGGGTCTTACACAATCTGTGCAATTTATCAACAGGTATTCCATGCTATTTTATGCTCCTATATTTTCTTAGTTTCAATTCCCTTTTTTTTTTTTTTGTTACTAACAGATAAACATGCAGTGGATTATTGTATGTTGATTTTTTTAGTCCCTGTTACACTCATTCATTCTAGCTGCTTTTAAATGGACTCGTTTAGGTTGGACAGGGAGACTATACAGTATTAGTACACAAGACTGGCATGGCTGAGGTCCGGGCACCACCCTCTCCTACAGATGAACTCTAGTTTCTCTCTCTCTCTCTTACCCATAAGAAGAAATCTTTAGTAACAAATAAACAGAATCTTTAGCATGTCATCCACAGTGCTCACAGGACCGCACGAGGAAAAAGCCGCTGCTACTCCCCAGGGCGGCGTGGTGAGTAAACAACAGCTGAGCCGAGAATGCGGAGGGGCTGCAGGCTTGCCACATGTCGGGCAGATGTGTAAAGTGGGCCACTCACTCTGGACAAGGGGGTCTTGAAAGCTACAGGTCAATCTGCTCTCTGACCCAGCAATTTCAACCCTGGATTTCTACCCAGAAAAGTCCACGTGAAGACGTGCAAGAGTTTGCGGCAGTCCTGTTCATAAAAGTCCCCCTCCTGGAAACAACCCAAATGCTCAGCATCTGGTAAATGAGTGACAAGATGTGAGCTAAAGCCGCAAAAAGGACTACTGGTGCAGGCTGATTTGTGAATGGCCCTCAGGGAGGACGTCATCACTCTTCACAGTCCTGCTCATCTGACACGTCCAGAGAAGGCTGCAGATATTAAGGACACAGGACTGTGTGGGGCTCCGGACGTAAACACACAGGCAGGGATCTTTTTGGAACAGTGGAAATGTTCTGAAACCGGACTGGGGGCACAGTCGTACAAGCACTAACAATCCCAGAATTACACTTCAGCTGAACATTTTCTGGCCCAAAGTTTTTTTTTGTCTTAATTTTTTTTTTTTTTGCCTCCAGGGTTATTGCTGGGGCTCAGTGCCTGCATTATGAATCCACTGCTCCTGGAGGCTATTTTTCCCTTTTTTTTTTGTCCTTGTTTATCGTTATTATTACTATTGTTGTTGGATAGGATAGAGAGAAATGGAGAGAGGAGGGGAAGACAGAGAGAGGGAAAGAAAGACACCTGCGGACCTGCTTCACCACCTGTGAAGTGACCCACCTGCAGGTGGGGAGCTGGGGGCTTGAACTGGGATCCTTAATCCAACCCTTGCGCTTCACGCCATGTGCGCTTAACCCACTATGCTACCACCCAACTCTCCTCTGGCCCATAAGTTCTACCGCCATAAAGGCACTAAAGAAAACCCAAGAGCAGAGAATGAGCTTGCTGAATGCTACATTCAGAAAGACAGGATTCATGTAAGTGAAAAACACGTCACACATGATGATATGGGTCCGGACTCTATTCCGTAGTCCCCTGAAGAGGCAGAGACAGTAGCTCTGAGGAGGACACGGAGGACCCCGACTTTATGTATAAATGCTTCAGACAAAAACAAACACAAAATGTTAACATTTGTCCATTTTGGGTGGTAGATGCGTGGTTTTTCCTAAATCATTTGTACTCTCCCACTTTTTTTTCCAGTTAAAAATCAAAACCAAACTTAAACCAAAAGCAAACATAAATGATTACCTAGTTCCTTCATTAATTTTAATTCCTTTATGGCTTTAATTCGAATATCAAACACCACCTAAAATAGAGAAATAAACTAATGACTGTGTATCGGCTGATAAATGGGCAGTGGGGATGAGGAGAGCGACAGAGTCAGCGTGCACACGCAGTCATCTTCAAGAAATGCTTTCCATCCCTACAACTGATCGTCTACGAGATTCAAAGCAAAAATTTACATCTTGAAAGTGAAGTCTAGACCAAACTGCTGCGAACTGAAACAGAAAGGTCACCTGCAGAAAACTGAAGAAAGGATCCTAGTAGAGATGTAAAGGGGTCACTCTGGACAAGCGTACTGGCTGCAGCACCTTAGAAAGTTACACTCGGGCAGGTGGTGGCTCACTCAGGACAAGGCTGTCACCATATGTGAGGGACCAGGGTTCCCAGCCCACCTGCAGGTGAGAAGCTTCATGGAGCAGTGCCACAGGTCTGTCTCTCTGTCTCTCTCTTTCTCTCTCTCTCTCTCTCTCTCATCTTCTTATAAAAAAAGGGGAAGAATAAGAAAAGAGCCACCGGGAACAATGAAGTATGCAGACACAGAGTCCCAGCACCTTGGTGGTTACATGGCTCACGAAAAAATAAATGAGTAAAAAGGCATAAATCTGTCATGTGTCCCAGAAGTCCCTATGCTGGGTAGCTACCCAGAAAAACAAAAGTTGACAAGGCACTAACCTTTCTGATGAGAGCAGATAATAGTAATAAATAAAAAAAAGTACAGGGTGGGGGGTACTCAGCATAATGATTATGCAAAGAGGCTCTCATCCCTGAGACTGCAAAGTCCCAGGTTCAATTCCCTCCACCACCATAAGCCAGAGCTGAGCAGTGCTCTGGTAAAATAAATAAATAAATAAATAAATAAATAAAGGAAGAAAGAAAGAAAGAAAATCTTTAAAAAAAAAAGTACAGGGAGTGGCATGTAAGGTAAATTGGTGACTTTGGGGTCAACAGGCACAGAAGACTCAAGTGTATAATGCCGGCCTGGGAGGCAGCTTTCAGTTTCGAGTCCCTCAGCACCACTGGGCGTCAGGTCCAAGGGGAAGGTCCCTGAACAGCAGATGGTGCTGTGGTGTCCGTCCTCTCTGTCTCTCCCTCCCTCTGTGCTTCCATCAAAAACAAACAAAAGAGAATGTTTGTGCCAAGCGGAAACAGAACAAAAGTACAGTAGTAAAGCAAGGAGCAGCACTTAAAATCTCTTTTTGAATTAGTCAGAGGTACTGATACTTCAGATTGCTCTTTTTTAGGCATATAATGTTGAGGGTAAAAGCAAGATCAGAGACCAAGTCCCCGCTCCTGCTTCTGCCTGCCTGTCACTCGGGGACAGGACGTGGGTCTCCTGAGACGTGGTCAGCACTCTAATTCCATCCCCTCTGCTAATGAACTTTTAAGAGATCACAATATTTATGTATGAAAAAACCATTCTAATTGAGTTTAATGTTATAGAAAAGGATTAGTAAGTGGACACTACAAAAACATAAAAGGTGTTTATGGGAGTGATTTAAGGAAACACGCATGACAAGCTGGAAACGGAGGGTTGGAAGAACTCCTTTTAAGAGAAGCTGGATTTATAGAGAGCACTGAACGTGATGCACAGTGACCAAAAGAGACCTAAAATATGTGCGCGCACATGCACACACGCCACAAAATAAAACATGTATTACCTGGTTTAAAAAAATACAAAAAAAAAAAAATCCATGAGAACAGTCTCCTATCTAGTAAAGGAAGAGGATTCCACAAACTAAGTTAAGTAGGTAACTCCCAGACCCTAGTTCTAGGCTTTGGAGGGGAGAAAAAGCACATTATTTTTTAGAAATATGCTGAGGGCTAATGGAGGTAAAGAAGCAATAACTGCATGGCACAAATAAGAAGCTGACTTCTAGAGATTCAGCAGTCTACTAAGACATGTATACTGAGCACTTCTACAGAAAATTCTGCTAGCCAAAACACCGTTAACCAAGCTTTAGCTATGTCCTACTCACTGTGTTCACAGTTGCCGTCAACCTAACGTGCTTCTCTTCACATTCGAATGGGCATAAATTTTCTACTTGGACCCAGTTGATCTCATTCACACCAGTCATACGTTTCCCATGTTTGGTCAACAAACTGTGGATAAAAAGACAGGTAAAATGCATCCTAATGGTGCTTTCGCAGGTCAGGAAGGGTCAGAGAAATCAGTGCTTTTCCTCTGACACTGTTTTGAAGCTTCTGCACTTCCTCTTATGAGGGCTAAAGATGATAAAGCCCAGGGCTCAAGAGGTGGTGCCCCTGGTGGAGTGCACACATTACCGTGAGCAAGGACCCAGGTTCAAGCCCCTGGTCCCCACCTGCAGGAGAGAAGCTTCACAAGCAGTGAGGCAGTACTGGAGGAGTGTCTCTCTCTCCCTCGCCCTCTCACTCTCCCCTTTTCTCTCAATGCCTCTCTGTCCTAACAAGTGTAAGGATGAAAAAAGGTCACTGAGAGTGCTAAGAGTGGTAGCTTTGTTGTGCAGGCACCGAGCCACAGTAATCATGCTGGAGGCAATACAGTCATCTTTTCTCCAAATTGCCTAACCTAGAACATTCCTACTTACCATATATAGACAACAAAGCCTGAATGTAAAAGGAAGCACTCAATTCAGATCATTATTACAATACATTTTTACAATTCTGAGACCGCAGATTAACTGAAAACAATTCTTTAGGGCTGAGGAGATGCACAGTGATTCTGCAAAAGATTTTCATGTCTGAGGCTACAAGGTCCCAGGTTCAATACCCAGCATCACCATATGCCAGAACTGAGCACTGTAGTGCTCTTGTTAGCAGCACTGCTTCACTGGTCCTGAAGCTTCCCCCCTGTAGGTGGGGAGCAAGGGCTTGAACCCAGGTCCTTGTGTATGGTAACTGTGCACATAACAGGGAGCACTGCCAGACCCTCCAACTCCTTAGGGAGTTACCTGTTACCCTCACTCCTGGAATCCTGAATCAGAATGGAGCTCCCGTTCCTGAGGCCCTGCTCTCTGAAGGTCTTCTTCAGAGCTTCCTGAGGGAGGGTGGTCCAGTTCTCTTCGCTGGTGGACTCTGTGCTGTTGGTTAAGACCACACCTTCCGGGATCGCTAAGGCTGTGAACAAAGAGTTCAGTTCTGCATTGGAGGGGAAGACGTGCTGTGATTCTATCAACTGCTGACACATTTCTCCGTCACTGCTTGGGGCCACGTGAAGCACGTTTAAAAGCAGAGGCTCACAGTCACTGCCGGCTGGAATCTGGACTCCGCCAACCTGCAGTAACATCCAGACAACCATCACCAAGGGTTTCAAAGGTTCACAGATATCACGTAAGTATCTGAACAACTCTAGACTGTTTTCTTTCGAAGCTTCCTCTCAGCCATCTTTTGATTCCTTAGGATGGATGTGTGAAGTGGGGAGACAGAGGTCTGGTGGTGGACATGAAGCCCAGGGGACAAGCCGCCGGGCAGGCCCAGACAGTCCAGTCAGAGGGTGACCCGCTTCCCCTCCCTTTCCTGAACCTGAAGCTCCACTCTGCTCCCACACAGCACTCCCTCCCCTTACCCCCGCCCCTTTCTGTGCATTCCCTGCCTCTGTACCAACTGCAACATCCAGGCTGGCCCAAAGGAGGAGTCCATTACAGAACTGCTTCTCATGAGGGGCTGGGGAGGTAGAATAAAGAGTATATAAACAGACTCTCATGCCTAAGGCTCTGAGGTCTCAAGTTCAATCCCCAGCACCACTACAAGCCAGGGCTGAGCAGCAGTGCTTTGGTATCTGGCTCTCTTTGTATCTCCTCATTAATGTAAATAAAATATTTTATATAAAAAAGAACAGAATGCCCTCTCTCCCTTCCTTTACTCCTTTCTCTCACCACTCTCTTTTTCTGTGGAGCTAAGGTCTCTTGCATGTGTGACTTCACTATTTCCGGGCTGCTTTTTTCTTTTCTGCCTCCAGGGTTATTGCTGGGGCTCAGTGCCTGCACTACGAATCCACTGCTCCTGGAGGCCACTTTCCCCCATTTTTGTTGCCTTTATTCTTATTATTGTAATCACTGTCACTACTCGCTGTTGGATAGGACAGAGAGAAATCAAGAGAGGAGAAGACAGAGAGGGGGAGAGAAAGACAAGATACCTGCAGACCTGCTTCACTGCCTGTGAAGCGACCCCTCTGCAGGTAGGGAGCCTGAACTGGGGGCCTGAACTGGGATCCTTAAGCCAGTCCTTGTACTTCATGCCATGTGCTCTTAATGCGCTGTGCTACCACCCAGCCCCCATCCAGGTTGCTTTTTTATACAGAGAGAGAGAGAGACACCAGGCATCTCCCATGAGATGGGGCTCAAGCCTGGGCCATAGACAAGCCTACTGGCCGAGCTATTAAATAACTAGCACTGACTGCTCCTGACACTGGCAATTCATTCGTTTTCAAGTATCCAACTTCTTTCATATAAGCTAAATAGAATTTCATTACAACCACCTGGAACCGAGGGGATGGGGAATCCAAGATTATTTCTTCGGTGTTTTCCTTACCTCCACTCCATTCCACACAAAGATGTCTTCTCCATCACTGATCTCTGTTTCCATCAGCGTCCGGTCATCTCCTAGGCCGACAAGTCTGTCAGTGAGGCCGTTCCTTCACCACGGACCCCAAAACAAGTGGACTCAAGAAGAGCCGGCTCACTTGCTTCTTTGAAAAACATTCTTTTTTTCTTCCCCCTTGTTTTTATTTTTTTATTTGTATTGTTGTAGCTATTATTGATGTCATTGTTGCTGGATAGGACAGAGAGAAATGGAGAGAGGAGGGGAAGACAGAGGGGGGAGAGAAAGATAGACACCTGCAGACCTGCTTCACCGCCTGTGAAGCGACTCCCCTGCAGGTGGGGAGCCGGGGGCTTGAATTGGGATCCTTACGCTGGATCTTGTGCTTTGCGCCATGTGCGCGTAACCCACTGCGCTACTGCCCAGCTCCCTGAAAGCATTCTTACTGATGTTAAATAAAACACAGCAACCATGCTATTAACATCTTATTTCAATTCCTCTCATCACTTCCATCATTTTTTAGGTTTTTCTTCTTCTTCATTCTATGTAGTGTCTCCCCACCTTGCTGGTTATACAGGCTTGTGAGCACATCAGCAGGAAAGTTAATATAAAAAAATCAAGTGTATGGGGAGTCGGTGGTAGCGCAGTGGGTTAAGCACAGGTGGTGCAAAGTGCAAGGACCGGCCTAAGGATCCTGGTTCGAGCCCCCGGCTCCCCACCTGCAGGGGAATCGCTTCACAAGCAGTGAAGCAGGTCTGCAGGTGTCTGTCTTTCTCTCCCCCTCTCTGTCTTCCCCTCCTCTCTCCATTTCTCTCTGTCCTATCCAACAACAACGACATCAATCATAACTACAACAATAAAACAAGGGCAACAAAAAGAATAAATAATAAATAAGTATTTAAAGAAATCGAGTGTAGGTGAAGGAGGCTCCTTTCAGTGGTTCTTCCTCCTCTGCTCTTTAGCTGCATGTCCTGCATGTGTTGAATTTCTGTTCATTTTCTCATTCTGAAATGGGTACAATCTTGTGGCAATCAAATGAGCTAACTTACAAAGTACACTGATGGTAGTATCGGCACAGTAACATTTCAACTTTTTTTTTTTTTTTAATTGCCACCAGGGTTATTGCTGGGGCTTGGTGCCTGGCCAATGAATCCATTATTTCTGGGATCTTGTTTTCCCTTCCTCTGTATCTGACAGGACAGAGAGAAATTGGGGTGGGAGGAGAAGGTGAGACACACCTGCAGTACTTGCTTCACCACTTGTGAAGCTTCCCACAGGGGGCAGCAGGGGCTTGAATTGGGTCTTTAACATGTGAGCTTAACCAGGTCACCACTACCTGCCCCAAACCCGAATGCTTCTACTGCTATATTATTTAATGAAAACAGGAACTTCTGGGCTCTTTCGAGTACTTCTGGCTGACTCGCTACACCTGAAGCTGAGTGTTAAGGAAAAAAAATCGAGCCATGTGAGTGAAATTCACACATTTCCAACCCCTCTGTTCAACATCTGCTGATAGTTAGAGTCCTCTGCGGCCCAGGGGCGGCCAGTGGGCGAAGCACTGGACTGGAAGGCAGCAGGCCCACATGCTGGAGTGATGCTCTGGTTCTCTCCTGCCTTCTCATGTTAGTGAATAAATAAATCTTAAACCCCTCCCCCAAGATTTAAAGTTATTCTGGCAGAGAGGTAGCCTTGATTTCAGAAAATTCAACATCTGCCCATGGTAGCAAGATTTCACAACGACACAAACTGGATGTAGCGTTGAAAGCTGGCAGTGTGATCATCTCACGGTTAAGGGACCAACACATAAGGTGTTTTCTACCTCACTGTTCCCTTCTTTCTAGCTTTCACTGTTCCATTAATAACCCCCTACTTACCAAACCAAACAGAGAAAATGGCACACAGGAAGAAAGACACAGAGACAACCACAGGTGAGCCCCACAGAGACAGACACAGACAAAATCAGCCGCTGGGCTTTCACACTTACCTTCAAGTGTCTGGTAAACGTGAAGTCCCGCTGGCACAAACTTGGCGACACTAAGAACCAAATCTCCTTCCCAGAATTCCAAGAGCTGAGAGGATATTAGTGAGTGAAAAGAGAACAGTGATCAGTAGTGTACAGAGTAGGCTTCACTGAGCCAACTTACAAGAACGACTTTCCTCACAGGACACCACGAATGGGGGAAAGTCAGACAGCACTCAGGGTCAGGTGAGATGCGACCACAGCTACGTCAATTCGTCTGATCCGCTAGGCGAGCACAAAGCGCACCATGACCCCGAATGAGTCTACTCATTTTGTGGAGAGCTGCTCTCAGCAGATGGCATGCTGGCCAGCACTCCACACTGGGTGTGTGTGTGTGTGTGTGTCTCTGACGAAGAACAAACATTGCTGACTGTCCACTGACTGCAGCACAGGTGAGGAGCCTGGTGACTTTAAAGGAAGGTCTCCTCTTGTAAACTTCAAAGTGGCATCACCAGGGGCCAAGAGGCGGCACACCCAGGAAAGCACAGACATGAGCATTATCACGCAGGAAGGCCTGGGTTCAAGGCCCCAGTCTCCACCAGCTGGAGAGGAAGCTTCCAAGTGATGGAGCAGAGCCGCAGGAGTCTCTCCCCTCTGTACCCCACCCCTACTCTCTCTCTTTCTCCACTCTGCCTCTTGCCCTTTGTAAACCACCACAAAAAAGTGCCCCCAGGAGTGGTGGAGTAGTGTAGATAACTGAGCCCCAGTGGCAAGAAAAAAAAAGTGGTATCACCCATGTATATAACAATTAACAGATAACCAGGGAACTGTTTTCAGAGTTTTTAAGTCCGTGTCTCTGGAAACTGGTGATTTGGCTGACATCACATCACCCATCAGTCCCATTTAGTCCTGCTTCCACTAACTCACCAGATTATTCTCTCCAATATTTATTTTGGATAGAGTCAGAGAAACAAGAGTTGACAGAGAGGGAGACACCTGCAGCACTGCTTCATCGCTAGTAAAGCTTTCCTCCAGCAGGTGGGGACCAGGGGCTTGAACTCTGGCCCACGTGTGCCACTGCCCAGCCCTCCACCAGACAGTTCTTTTAAGAAAGCTGGGGAGACAGTGCAGAGGCAGCACACCAGCCTTGTATGGCTGAGGTCCCAGCACTATTATCTGTAAGAGCTTAGCAGTGCTCTGGCTGGTCTCCTGCTCACATAAAAATAAATTAGTGAGTCTTAAAAAAAATGAGATTTATTATTTACAAATAGTCAACCAAGTGTTCCATCCTACAGGTTCCTGCCAGGGCTGATTTCTTTCTAGGAAGACAGTGATGCATACTTGAAACACCACAAAGCAGACTCCAGCCAATCTGAAACTCTGATGGTAAGATCTTTTCTATTACAAATGCTGCGCCAGGCAGCATCAGATCCCTTCGTTCACTGATAACAAGACGGAACAGGGTTGACTCCAAAACAAACGCTTAGGAATCTTACTAATAAATGGTATTCTCTACCGGGGAGTCAGGGGAAAGAGATGAAAAGTTGTCTTATTTGTTTAGTGGCTATTGTTCTATATTTTAGTCTTAAAAAAAAAGGAACTATTTCACTTATTTTCTAAAATTCAGTCAACTGTCTGCTCTCTCTCCCTGCACAGAACACATACCAGGTTCTGTTCTCCACTTGAAAACCGACAGGCAGAACAGGGTGAACGTTGCCTGCACAGAAAATTCTTGATCCACGGCATACAAATCTGGGGAGAACAGTGGGCCACCCTCAACAGAAATGGCAGGTGGAGGGTGGCCTCAGCAGCTTCAGAGAATAAACAGCAGTGCACTAGACACTCAGGAAGAGTAATCCCACTGGAGATGGACCTGAGTGCCCAAGGTAAAGGAAGCAAGACTACCTTACCTCAAGTATTGACTGCCGAAGATCTCCTACAGTCTTTCTCTTATCAATGGTCAAATCCCACCTGCCTTCTGTGTGAGAGGTTACTGGGTGCAGAGCCCCGTTGAAGAAATGGTAGTGAGGGCCCAGGTGGAGATGCAATTTAAAATGGTTGGTTGCGGATTCGTATTCTGCCCTTGAAGAGGCATAAAGGAGATGTAAATGCTCTTGTCGTAGCAGACACACTGTCATGTCAAACAAGAAAGACCTGACTTGTAATACAAGTAAGTCCTCCAGTCCAACTAAGGAATCATAACTGACGTCCTGCTCTTCCGTTTCCAGTGGCTGCTTTCAGTTGCTCAGTGAAAAGTTGAAACTCAGATCTTCCACCAGGAATTCTAGGAACAGCTGTTGGAGCGCACACCGTGCAAGGATACTCGGACTGTTCATGGGCACCAAGCCCTCCCTCCAGCCCTGGGACTCTGTGGTGGAGGGAAGATGCCACAGACCTGCTCCTACAGTTGTGTTCAGTGCCAGGTAGCAGTCTCCGACTGCACCTGTAATCTCACGAGACCAGAGGCCACTTAACTGACCTTCCCAGCCTACTCTGCTCAGGTCAGTGTCCTCAGCAGTCCTGACCAGTGTTCCTTGGGGCTGTGTGACCATGGGAGAGTGGATGACGCCACTGCCCTGGACCAGACACAGCTCTGTGACTCAGGCCAAAGACAGCCCCAGCTGGTTGGACAACAGTAACAAAGAGTTTGGTGAAAGCTGGCAGCTAGAGTCCTCTGGGTTTTCTCTTAATATACCGACTCCTGAGGCAGCGGCATACAGCTCACTGAGCCCATCTAACTGATGCTGCTGCCCTCCACCCACTTAGGGCTCCACCCCTACCTCAGCGCGAGCCACGTGTGTGTCATTATTCCTTGACTCGCACACCTGGGGACACTCACACTACAAACTAAGCGGCTAAACAGACGCTGGCATCAACCACGTGACTTTCCCCTCCTTTCTGACGTTCATGAGGGGATACTTGAGATCTGTCTTAGGGCCTCATTCTCCAGAAAAGCCACCCACTCTCTGCCAGGAGGTTCAAGGTACCTTCTTGCTTGCAGTTCAGAGTTGGCTGCATCTATTTCCTTCAGCAAACACCCTGGGACCTTGTACCTTGGGTTGGCTCGAGCTGTGGACAAGACTTCTCATTAATGGGTGCTGGTCAAATGGAGTCAGGCTGCTGAAAGGGCAGCACGGGAGCCAGATGGGGAGGGCACGGGTCTCGCTGTGCACGGGGCCCAGATTCGAGCCCCAGCACCACATGGGAGTGTCATGGATCCAGGGGCAGCTCTAAGTCTGTGGTGTTTCTATGTGAGTAAAAAAGTAAGCCGGGAGCAGCACAGTTAGACACGCACAAGACCCCAGGTCTGCCAAGAAAGAAACAAATAAACAACATGAAATAAATTGATGTCACCTATAGTTACACTGCCAAGAGGTAACTAATGCTGTGATTAACCTGTTATTTCAGGTCTTTTCTCTGTTCCTACAGAGCAGGTTGATTTACACATGTGAAGACTTCCTGGGAGGACATTCCCCCCTGCCCCTTTCCTCGTACCAGAGCACCGCTCAGCTGTCTTATAGGAACTGAAGCCAAGACTTCTGGTGCCTCAGGCAGGAGAGCCCATAAGTATGACCGCAATGCCATCTTCCCAACCCTTACACACTTAAAAAAAATTTTTTTTGAGGCTACCTTATTCTTATTTTTAATAAGTATAACATTATTTCTTCAGTAATATTTCTGAAGTAATCTTGGATTTTTAAAAAGTACTTAAAATATTTATTTATTTATTCCCTTTTGTTGCCCTTGTTGTTGTAGTTATTATTGTTGTTGTCATTGCTGTCGTTGTTGGAAAGGACAGAGAGAAATGGAGAGAGGAGGGGAAGACAGAGAGGGGGAGAGAAAGATAGACACCCGCAGACCTGCTTCACCGCCTGTGAAGCGACTCCCCTGCAGGTGGGAAGTACACACACTTTTTAAAAAGTACTGGGACTGTATTCAACACATTTGTAACTTGCTTTTTCACGTGCCATGTCGGAAGTGTTTTTTTTCTTTTATTCATTTATTTTTAATAGAGATTTATAAGGCTTAAAAGAAAGGTTAAAAAAAAGTGCTTTTTAGATGCTTTTTATGAAGTGCAGAAGTCAGCTGCCTTTTTCTGTTAGACATTTAGGTAATTCCCCGTTACCACTGTGAAAATAATGGGGACAAACATCTAGGGACACACACACAGCTCAGTCATTTACGTAGAATTCCTGGCTCGGGGCTTTTATATACACAGAACCTAACTGGCTGTTTTACCTGTATGTTGACCAACTGCAGAGGAAGTGTCATCTGTTGAGACATTAACGGAAATATTTGGTGGGCTGGCAGGATAGCTCGCTTGGGTAGTATACTGAAGGAAGCTTTGGTCCAGTGGCTTTTCACTCTCTCTGTCTCCAAAATGAAGTAAAATATTTGACACAGGGAGTCGGGCTGTAGCGCAGCGGGTTAAGCGCAGGTGGTGCAAAGCACAAGGACCGGCATAAGGATCCCGGTTCGAACCCCGGCTCCCCACCTGCAGGGGAGTCGCTTCACAGGCGGTGAAGCAGGTCTGCAGGTGTCTATCTTTCTCTCCTCCTCTCTGTCTTCCCCTCCTCTCTCCATTTCTCTCTGTCCTATCCAACAATGACAACAATAATAATAACTACAACAATAAAACTACAAGGGCAACAAAAGGGACTAAATAAAATAAATATTAAAAAAAATTAAAAAAAATATTTGACACAGTAGGAAGGAAGTGATATTACTATTATGACATACTTGTTTTTTATTACAAGTTGGGCTGAAATATGTATATATATGTGTATATATATATATGTTTTTGCAGTTTATTAGTTGTTCCTATTTTCTTTTATTTTTTATGTCTCTTTAAAATTTTTTTTAAAAAATAATTTTTTAAAAAAATTTGGTAGAGACAGAGATAAATTGAGAGGAGAGGAGGGAGAGGGGAGGAAGGAGAGGGAAACAGCAGCCCTACTTCAGCACTCGTGAAGCTTCCTCCCTGCAGGTGGGGACCTATTTCTTCCTCTGGACACGCCTTATTTACACCCTCTTACCGGTGAGCTACTGGGCACAACAGGACAAGCACACACATCACAGCACTCGAAAGAACAAGGAAAGCTACCCGGCCCATTTACCGTCTCCACTAGCTTGTCATTTGCCTTTTGACTTTAAGGTTCGTGTTACTTCCTTATTTTTCTCTTTCTTTGCTTTTAGGTTTAGATCTTCTCTACCTTGTGAAGTGAACTACAGATTTCATACACTCTAAGGCTCCTTTTTCTTTTCTGCAGTAATGGAAATGTCTTATCTCCCTGTTCTGAAAGCTGTGAGCCCAGAGACAAGCTGTTACCCAGGTGCTGTTTCTGCAGAGCCCGGCAGGGAAGCCCTGGCCTCTCCCTAGACACTCCTGGGCTGCTGGCTGCATCTCCAGTCTCTATCCGTCCTCAGATGGCACTCTCTCTGTCTCTCTGTCTCTGTGTGTGGTGTCCTCTTCCCTGGGTGTCTGTGTCCAAACATTCATGATCTTACAAAGACACCAGTCACTGGGCTAGGGTCCACCCTACTCCAGAATGGTATCTCTCTCTCTCTTCAGTGAGAAGATACAGAGAGAGACCAAGTGCACTGCTCAGTTCTGGCTCATGGTGGTGCTGGGGACTGATGCTGGGACCCCAGAGCCCCAGGCATGAAAGTTTTTTGCATAAATATTATGCTGTCTCCTCAGCCTGTATGATCTCTTCTTAACTGGACTCTTTGTGCAAGGACCCTTCTGTCCAGTCAAGTGAGGATGCCAAGTCGGCCCCATGTTGGTCTAAGTGGCAGCTGTGCTCAGTCTCACTCCTGTGTTCTGTGCTCCTGGTGAACTGTTAGCTAGAATTTCTCGGAGTGAAGCTATGAATCTCCTCCATCACCACTTTGGTCCACCTTTTCTAAGATTCCTTTAAAACATAAACTGTAAAAGAACTGTGATCACCATTCCATTACAACAGAGGAAGACATCTTTGTTATTTTTCCTAGCAACAAATCAACTTCTCAGCTGCGCTTAAAGTGGGCAATTCACTTCTCCCCCAGCTCATCAAAAAAGCTGCCTGACTGTGAATTAAAATCATCACACTCAGATCAATGTCTGGGTTTGCTGCTCTAATGGGATAATCTGTCCAATGGTCTACACTGTGTTAATTCCTATAGCTTTATAAGAATGTCTTCACTGCTTAGGTAACATTTCTTTCATAGCCCCTTATTTAGTTTTCACGATTTTAGCTTTCCAGGTGGATTCTGGAATCATTTTTGCCAAGTTCCACTCCTCCCCCCAAGAAGTTCATCAAGATTCTGGCTGGAGGGTTAGGGAGACAGTTTAGTGGTTCTGCAAAAAGACTTTCATGCTTGAGGCTGTGAAGCCACAGATTCGACACTCAGCATCAGCCAAACAGTGCTCTGGTTAAAAACAAAGCAAAACAAAAGGAGATGAAACACAACAAACACAACTTGTGCTTGAAGGGGTCAGGTGTGGCTCACCCTGTAGAAAGGACCGGAGTTCAAGTCCCCGTCCGCATCTGTAGGGGGGAGGGAGCTCCCCAAACACGGGAGTAGCACTGCAGGTGTTTCTCCTTCTGTCTCCCTCTCAGTATCTGTTAGCACCAAGGCTCAGTGATAACACAGATGGGGGAAATAAAGGATTCTGGCTGGACCTTTATATAGTTCCTAAGCTAAGCTCTCTGAAAACTCATTAAGTACATATACCAAGTTCACAGTCACGAAAATTCAGTTCAGTGAAAAGAGCATACTTCCACCAGAACATACCCTATTTCTGTTCACAGGAGAATTTTTAGAACTATGATTCTGCTCCACCATTTTTTTTTTAAATCAGATCTGTAGCCACTTTTCCTTTTTTTTTTTTTTTTTTTTTACTAGATGGGACAGAAATAAATTGAGAATGAAGGGAAAGAGACAAAGAGGAAGAGAGACACCTGCAGCACAGCTTCACTGTTTGTGAAGTGTAGGTGGGAAGCTGGGGTCCTTGTGCATGTTGATACGTGTGCTCAACCAGGTGTGCTACTGCCAGGCACAGTTTTTGATTTTTTGAGTGGACACGGGAGAGTCTGACTGAGTCTTGTTAGTGATTTCACGGGGTCGGTGGTGGCACACCCGATTAAACACACACATCACCAGCTTGATTTCACTCCCCAACACTTGTTATTTGGGTTTCTGAGGCTGACTTCTAACTCATTTCAACTTCTCAGGGACACAAAACCTTGAGAGGAAATAAGAGGGGATATTTGAAGACCAGGTTCACTTCATGTCAAAGGTCAAATGACAGTGCCAAGTGTGTGCAAGTCTGCCCACACAACAGGAAACAGTAGGCAAAAGAAGTCCAATTCTGAAAATCTGACGACGGTCTCATACTTCTACAGGGGAAAAGTCTGAATGGAACTACGTCATCTTTACAAAATGATAGCTGACTGGACTCTTTGGTATTAAGTATTCTTTACTGCGTGTCACTTTAAAATAATTCGAGTGGGGGTCAGGTGGTAGTGCAGCGGGTTAAGAGCACACATGGTGCAAAGCAGAAGGACCGGTGTAAGGACCTGGTTCAAACCCCCGGCTCCCCACCTGCAGGAGGTTCACTTCACAGGTGGTAAAGCAGGTCTGCAGGTGTCTATCTTTCTCTCCCCCTCTGTCTTACCCTCTTCTCTCCATTTCTCTCTGTCCTATCCAACAACGACATCAACAACAACAGCAATAAGAAACAAGGCCAACAAAAGGGAAAATAAATAAATACATTAAAAAAACAGAAACTCTAGAGCAAGTGTCCTTGGAAGGCGTAGGGTTTCAAACAGCGTTCGACATTCACCTTCTATATGTATTTAATGAAACAAACAGGAGCGTGTTTCTCGCCATACCTTCCGGGGGTCTCTGGAGCTGGGATTTCCTATAAAACAACATGTAGGCACTTTCTTTTCCCTGGAATTGCTGCTCAATATCCTTCTCCTTGATTGGCTTGACGACGGAGTCATTTATGTCAAACCAGTGGGGACAGGACGTCCCATCATCTGGTCCTGAGGATTCTGAACTAGGCATCCTGAAAACACGGCGAGCATTCCTTTGGCTAGCGGACTCGGTCGGGGGAGAAGCGCCCGTCAATAGGTGAACTGTACTTTCATCTGAATTCAGCAGAAATATCTGAGGGTGCAGCTGCAAGAACTAAGCAAGAAACAAAACACAGAGCTCATAAGTGTTTAACAAAATGAGATGTGATTAATAACAGCCGAGGTCTTTCTGTGATGAGACATTTTCTAAAGATGTCTTTATTTTAGGCTAGTTAAGGCAGAGGAAAACATTCAGTGAGCTGTAGTCCAAGACAATAAAGATTATTCTCTGCTAAACTGTCTAATGGTTCTACTGGGAAAAGCTGTCATGGTATTATCTAAAAACCAGTTTGTATCTCAGATAATACTCTTCTTCTTCAAAGTACTTCTCTGAAATAGATGTGTACGTGTACTCACAAAGGACTGAACTTAGGGCCATATACACGCACTTCTGTAATGTCCGTCAAGGGCATGTATATTAAACAACTGCACAGCCAGCAGCATGCGTGAAAAATAGGAAAACACAGATGCAATCTGTTTTCACTCCTCACCAGGGCTTCACCACTCCGAGTGGCTTTTTCAGACAGACAGACAGACAAACAGACAGACAGACAGGCACTGCCGCATTGAAGCTTCACGCAGGGGCACAAGGAGCCAGCAGCTTGAGCCCAGGTGACACGCATGGCAAAGCAGGTGCTTCTTCAGGTCAGCTATCATGCCAGCCCCTGGTCTGGTCATTTACAGTGAAAACATACTGAGCCCCTCTAAAGGAAGGGTCATTACACGGCCGCTCATGTCTAAAGTGTGGTCTAAGTAAAAGATGCAGCTGGGCTCAGAGAGACCTCACTGGGTAGGGGTCAAGCCTTCCTGTGCATGTGGCCCAAGTTAGAACCTTGGCACCACAAGGGAGGTGCTACAGCGATAGGGGAAACTCGGGCTCTATGGTGTTTCTCCTCCTGTCTCTACCTAAATGGGGAAAAAAGAGTCAGCCTAGGAGAAGGGAAATGGGTCAGGTATGAGGCTAGTTTCTTTCTCTGCTCCCTCCCCCCCAGTTTATAGCCTAGACAGGGTACAATGCCAGGCATGAGACACAGGTTTGAGCCCTAGCACCATATGGCAGAACATCATCTAAGTTCATTTCCCATGTCTATGCTCGACCGGACCTGCCAATATACGCGGATATCTTTGCCCACCCTGTTCAACGCTTGACGTCTTGTCATCCAATCTGGTCCCCTACGCCTACACTGAACTTCTCTGTTCCAGACTCTTGGAAACAGAGTTGGCAGTCAGCTGAGGTAAAGAACAAACACCTCATCACAGACCCCTGCAAGCGTCAACCCGGCTTTGACCTAGCACGTTATGACTGGGCCCTCCTCAATCGCTATCGAACAGGCCATGGCCGGTGCGCCGCTATGTTCCATCGCTGGGGAGCCAGAGACGACCCGAACTGCCCCTGCGGCTACAGACAGACTATGACCCACATAGTCAACGACTGCCACCTCTCCAGATTCAAAGGAGGTCTCGAAACTTGACATCAGGCTCAACCTGACGCTGTTGACTGGCTACGGAAGAAGGGCAAACGCTAGAAGAAGAAGAATGGCAGAGCCACAGCAAGGGGGCCAGCTCTGGTGCTGTTCTCTCTCTCTCTCTCTCTGAATGAAAAAAAGGCTCGAGGGCAAGGAAAATGCACATGCACACCGCTATGGGGCTTGTCAACAATAGAAATAAAGGATGCACTTTTAAACACTTGTTAAAAAGTGTGTGGGCTCTTTGCTCCTACAGTAAACAGCTGCCCAAGGTGAGCTGGAACAGCTGCTGCTCTGCTTGTCCGCTTTGAAGTTTGCTGTCTCATTTCAGCCTGCATCCATTTGCACCCTATAAAGTTTACTAAGATTATGTGAAAGAAGCATCATGGGAAACTTAGGAGGCCACCTGAAAATTAAAATGATAGGCCTGAGGACCTTTCATGTCCCCCCCCCCCCCAGAGACAGAGGCAGAAGGCAGAGCAAAAGAAAGAGCCCACAACACCAAAGCTTCCTTTAGTGCAGTGCAATGGGGACCGGGTTCAACCTGGTCCCCACACATGGCTAAGCAGTGCACTACCCAAGTGAGTTATTTTGCCAGCCTACAGAGATTAGAGATTCCTCCCCCCTTTCTTTTTGCTTGCTTCGTGACTTTGTCTGGAATAAATTACTTAATATTTAATTAGCAATTTTCTTTTTCTTTTTTCTCTTTTGTCTCCAGGGTTATTGCTGGGGCTCAGTTCCTGCACTATAAATCCACTGCTCCTGGAGGCTATGTTTCCCCTTTTGTTGCCTTTGTTGTTTATTGTTGTTGTTGTTGAATAGGGGAGAGAGAAATGGAGAGAGGAGGGGAAGACAGAGAGGGGGAGAGAAAGATAGACACCTACAGACCTGCTTCACCGCTTGTGAAGCAACTCCCCTGCAGGTGGGGAGCCAGGGATTCGAACTGGGATCCTTATGCCAGTCCTTGTGCTTTGTGCCATGTGTGCTTAACCCGCTGCGCTACTGCCCTGCCCCCTCCTCTCAAATTTTCTACCACAGATCGATATTTCTTTTATCACCAGAAAAATCTTCTAACTATTAAAATTCTGGTTTTAATGTCCATCTGCAGAAGGATTCCCATTGCTGGGATCACAGTTAAGCTTCCTGGGACCAGGCTCCCATAAGGACCCGCCCCACCCCGGCACCTTTCGCAGTGGTCCATGCTGCTTCCTGTATTTCTTGTTCCAAGACACTCCTGTCTTTTTCAGAAGTTTCTGGCCCAGGTGATCAACAGGAATGAGACTGCCCTCCTCCTTAGGAAGGAAACAAAGCCATTAAAGAACATCTGATGAGTCACTGTGACACCGTGAGTTCCAAGGGACAGAGGATTTGATCTAAACAGCCCTACAGAACAGCAAGCATGTAAGTGGATTAACTGATTATTTTAAAAGACAAAAAAAAAATTAATATTTTTATCAGAGGGATTAGTGGTTTACAATAAGTAGAGTTGTTGGTACATGTGTGAAATTTCTCAATTTTCTTTTCTTTTTTTTCCTCCAGGGTTATTGATGGGGCTCAGAGGCTGCACTACGAATCTACTGCTCCTGACAGCCACTTTTTCCCATTTTATTGGATGGGACAGAGAGAAATTGAGAGAAGAGGGAAAGATAGGGATGGGGAGAGAAAGACAGACACCTGCAGACCTACTTCACCACTTGTGAAATGACCCTCCTACAGCTGGGGAGCCGGGGGCTCGAACAGGGATCCTTGCGCAGGTCCTTGTGTGCTTTACCCGGTGCGCCACTACCCGCCCCCCAAATGTCTCGGTTTTCTACAAAACACTCACCCCCAGCCTAGGCCATTCTCCACCATAATTTGCCAGGACCTGAACGGCCCCCTTCCTTCTCCAAATCCTTTCCTTTGGTGCAATACACCAACCCCAGTCCAAGTTCTGCCTGCTATCTCCCCTTTCTACTCTTATTTCTCAACTTCCATCGATATGTGAGATCATTAAAAGAAAAAGTCTTGTAAAAAGGCAGAAGAGGGTTGGAGACAGAGCTTGGCTAGAAAGGTGTGTACCTTGCCATGTGCGAGGGGGTCTAAAATGGGGCGGGGGGGCGAGTAGGTCCGAACCCTAGCAGCACACAGGAGGTACTATGGCACTAGAGAAAGGAAGCCCCAGTACTGACTGCTGGCTGGCTGTCTCTATCTGAATGACAAAGCAGCACCAAGTGGTGAAACTCCATGTATGTGAGGTCCCATCTAGATGAGGGGAGGGGGCTGAGGAAGTTTGGGGTTGGGGGGGTGTCAATGAATAAGCTTCCATTTAGAATACTTAAGTTCTGTCATTTCCCACGTGCCAACGTTTAGCCAATTAAAGATAAATAGTCACAGAGCATACAAAAATGTGCCATATTTTGTGGGGTTTTTAAGAATGCTTCCGTGTGAAAAAAACAAAAGACCGTTCATTAATGTCTTTTCTGAATGTTTCAAAGTATAAACAAGTTTTAAAAGAGGTTAAGAATTGACTGTGGGAGTTGGGCTATAGCGCAGCAGGTTTAGCACAAGTCACGCAAAGCACAAGGACCAGCGTAAGGATCCCGGTTTGAGCCCCGGCTCCCCACCTGCAGGGGAGTCGCTTCACAAGCAGTGAAGCAGGTCTGCAGGTGTCTGTCTTTCTCTCCTCCTCTCTGTCTTCCCCTCCTCTCTCCATTTCTCTCTGTCCTATCCAACAACAATGACAACAATAATAACTACAACAATAAAACAAGAGCAACAAAAGGGAATAAATAAATAAAATAAATATTTTAAAAAAAAAGAATTGACTGTAATGGTCCCACCAAAGCTGACCTGATTTCTGAATCAAACAAACCAACCAACCCCAAGCAGCATAACCAGCCTGGCAGATGGCAGAGTAGGAAAAGTGCTGGATTTGTATGCATGAGGCTCAGAGTTCAGTCCCCAGCATCACACAGGTCAGAGTGATACTCTCTCTCCTTAATAAATAAATATGAAAAAACCAACAAAGATATTAATTTCCTTCATCTATAAATACCTACATATATGGATGTATGGACACACAAAACAGAATGCAAGAAAACCTATCAGTATTAACAATGCCTGTTCCGGTATCTGGTTTATTTTTTAAACCTTTTAAAATCTATTTTCTAGAAATCACTCCTCTCAAATTTTCTACCATTAACACGTATTTGTTACAACCAGAGTATCTTTGACTAATTTAAAAAAATTTTTAAAAATATTTATTTATTCCCTTTTGTTGTCCTTACTGTTTAATTGTTGTAGTTATTATTGATGTCCTTGTTGTTGGATAGGACAGAGAGAAATGGAAAGAGGAGAGGAAGACAGAGGGAGAGAGAAAGACAGACACCTGCAGACCTGCTTCACCGCCTGTGAAGTGACTCCCCTGCAGGTGGGGAGCCGGGGGCTCGAACTGGGATCCTTATGCCGGTCCTTGCACTTTGCGCCACCTACGCTACCGCCCGACTCCCTCGACTAATTTTTTAACTAGAAGTGGAGAATGTCCTAAAGGAAAGACCTTAAGCAGTAGCAGCGTCACTGCTTCAAATTCAGCCTCGCACGCTCCTGA
This sequence comes from Erinaceus europaeus, assembly GCF_950295315.1. Classification (NCBI taxonomy): domain Eukaryota; kingdom Metazoa; phylum Chordata; class Mammalia; order Eulipotyphla; family Erinaceidae; genus Erinaceus; species Erinaceus europaeus. The sequence continues at coordinate 13,964,144 of NC_080168.1, forward strand.
CTGCAGACTTTGCCCACACCCAAACACACAGACAAGCACCTGCAGTAAGAGATCCTGCAGCGTCGTCAGGGGGTCATCAATCTCATCGTCATTCTGAATTTCTTCTTTCAGATTTGCATCTGGCTTACTTTTTTCCTCCTAAAAAATAAGTAAAACAAAAAAGTTACTATCATTAACCTCGCAGTAACTGGAATGCCTGTGTTGCGGTGGAGGCGTTAAGATGGAAAATGTCTGGCTTCAGTCCCTAGCACCAACACAAGCCAGAGCTTCGCAGTGCTCTGGCTAAAAAAAGCAAAGAGACGAGGAAGTGACCAACTCATCACAATGGTGAGCATGTGCTGTAGGGGCAGGGAGAAAGAGCTGTGAATTCCGGGTTTGCTTAATTCTTGACACACTAGCCTCTCTGGCACTGTGTGCAAGTCAGGATAAGGAGCTAACCAGAGATTCTAGTAGAATGCCCAAAGTGAGTCCCAACATTTCCCCACCAGAGGCTACACATTTTGACAAGCTCTGTTTTCATTCTATTCAGTTCAAACTAACTGAGGCTTTCTGGTCGTTTTCCAATGTATTTTATCCCCTTGTGTCGGTTGGCAAGATAATTCACTTGGCTACTGCAACTATTTTGTCAGACCGGTGATCCAGGGTTAAGCCGAGTCCCCCCACTGAAGGAAGCTTCAGTGCTGTGGTGTCTTTTTCTTGTCTATCTGAGCAGCTCCAGCTAGAGCAGTAAAGCCCCAGTGTTGACGGGAAAAATATACATATATGGCAGACCACCTACTGTTATAAAAGTGCCAAAAGTGCTACATAAAGCTGTGAAAGCAAAACAAAGTGAGGTGCCTTTTTTTTTTTTTTTTTTTTTACAGGAGCCCCACTCAGCTCTGGCTGTTGATGGTGCTGGGCACTGAACCTGGCACCTCTCACAGCCAAGTCCTGTGTGCTATTGCTGAACAGTCTCCCATCCTGAAAGTGGCTTTTAATTAAACACACAGAGTATGGCTGGGAGGTTTGATTTCCCCACACTTCATGTACAAGAGCTGAGCACTGTCCTCGTTCTCTCAAGTAAACAAACCCATCTTCACTACGAATCTACTACTCCTGGTGGCTATTTTTCTTTTCTTTTTTTCCTATTTTTTTTCAACAGGACAGAAAGAAATTGAAGGGAGGGGGAGACAGAAACCTGCAGTCTGCTTCACCACTCAGGAAGCATCCCCACTGCAGGCGGAGAGTGGGGGCTTGAGCCCAGGTCCCAGTGTGCTCCTATGTCAGCTAGTCAGGCGCACTGCCACCCAGTGCCTCCTCTACTCTCCTAAGACAGGGCTCAGGAGACAAAGCCGGGGACCCATCCAAAGTAGGAGCTGAATACAAAGGACTCCAAGTCTCCGGCCAGATGGGGGGGGGGGGTCCTACAGTTCAGTGCTGACACCGACGCCCGAGTCCCACAGGATGACCCCCACTGGACACGAACTGCAAATAGGACCTCTGGCCACCTGCACCTCTGTGTGACTGATGGCAAATTTCAAGCCTCCTACAACCAGCGCTTCAGGTCTACAAACTGTCTACAGAAGCTCAGAGAATTCAGAAACTGCAAGTCACTATGAAAGCTTCACACAGGACAGCCCAGAATGTGGTGGAGAGGCGAGGGTATCAGACAAAAAAGCCCAAGATGGAAGCAGAAGCTGAAGGTGGAGAGGGTCCTGGACACAGGAGTCTCTGTCCACTAAGTCTGGGGGTCACCCCCATGTATACAGGCGGTGTCTCTGCCAACCTGGAAGCTTCCGTCTTCTTGAGTCAGGGACTTTGTCACAGTTCCATAACGTGGGCCTGACAGAGTAGCCGAGAAGCTAGGTGACCCAAGTAAGTCTGTCGCGTGCTGGTGCTCAAGTGGAGGCTATTGCTCCACCCCTGAGCATCTGGGGCCCCCCCAGGACTCATCTCATTCACCAGAAAGCCAAAAGGGGGGGTACTTCCAGAGGCAGAGCAACGAGCAGCAGCAGATCGCTATCCCTCCCCTCCCCTCCCCTCCCCTCCTCTCCTCTCCTCTCCAGGATCAGCTAGGAATACCAAAGGAGACCACCCGGGACTGAAGCAAGACAGGACTAGAATGACTACAGGAACCCACTAAATCACCAGTGAGTACAATCATGTATGGCTGGTGACAGAGAGGAGAGAGGAGCGTAAGGAGAGATTAAGTGACTGCTAACAGTCTAGGGGGCTGTGAAAGTCTCTTTGCATAACCACTGGATTATCTCTGCCACACCCTGCTTTATCTCTTGGTCAGGAGTCAGTGATTAAGCTGAAGCCTATTGATAGTTTAAAAGCCCTCAGGCTCCCATAGCCTACAGGGAAGAAAAAAAAAAAAGAGGCTTTTAAACCACTGAGCTCCAACTCAGGGATTAAAATACTATTGAAACAACTGTTAACTTCCACCACTTAGACACAAGTCAATCCAGGTAATAGCGATTAGTAATTTGAAAAGTACTGATAAAGGGAACTCATAACAGAATATATTAAATGGTTAAAACAACAAGAAGAAATATTGGAGAATTGAACCAGGACAAGAGTCCAGCTGAAAGTCCTCCAGAGGGTGAAGCACAAAACAATGAGTTCAACATCCAAACATTAGCTAAGGAAATAATAACAGGAGTGAGTAAAGAATTTGAAAAAATTCTAATCAGAAATACAGGAACAACAAATGAGACTATGGGAGAAAATCCTAATTATCTCATGGTTATTAGAGAGCTGAAAGCTGAAATCGCTGAGCTAAGAATGCAACTAGCTGAACAAGCTAAAACAGTATCAGAGCAGGGCAACAAAATAGATGAACTCCAGAAAACAGTAGAGGGCAGAGAGAATAGAATCTATGAGGCTGAAGACAGAATTAGCAAGACTGAGGATGAATTAGAGACAACTAAAAAAGAAGTAAGAGATCTCAAAAAGAGATTAAGAGATGCTGAAAACAACAACAGAGTCCTATGGGATGACTTCAAAAGAAACAATATACACATTATTGGCATACCAGAGGAAGAAAGAGAAGGGGAGGAAGAAAGCATTCTCCAGGCCATAGTAGCTGAAAACTTCTCTAGTCGAGACAACATCAAAGACATAAAAATTCAAGAAGCCCAGAGGGTCCCAAACAGAATTAACCCAGACCTAAAGACACCAAGACATGTCATACTTAGAATGGAAAGGAATAAGGATAAAGAAAGGATCCTGAAGGCTGCAAGAGAAAAACAAGGAGTCACCTACAAAGGAAAACCCATAAGATTAGCAGCAGACTTCTCCATACAAACACTACAGGCCAGAAGAGAATGGCAAGATATCTATCGAGTGCTCAATGAGAAAGGCTTTCAACCAAGAATACTATATCCTGCCAGACTGTCAGACTAGATGGAGGCATCAAAACCTTCTCAGACAAGCAACAGTTGAAGGAAACAACCATCACCAAGCCTGCCCTGAAAGAAGTTCTGAAAGGTCTCCTATAAACAATTAGACCACCACAAATAGGACATATATCAAAACACTCTAAAACTTTACAAGAATGGCGTTAAAATATCTTCAATCTTTGATATCAATAAATGTCAATGGCCTGAATTCACCTATTAAAAGACACAGAGTAGGAAGATGGATCAGAAAACACAACCCAACAATATGCTGTCTTCAGGAAAGCCACCTAACTCAACAAGACAAACACAGACTTAAAGTGAAAGGACGGAAAACTATCATACAAGCCAATGGCCCACAAAAAAGGGCAGGAGCAGCTATTCTCATATCTGACACGATAGACTTTAAAATAGATAAGATTAAAAAAGATAGGAATGGACACTACTTAATGCTCAAAGGATCAGTCAATCAAGAGGACTTAACAATTATTAACATCTATGCATCCAATGAGAAGCCATCTAATACTTCAAAAGTCAGTGGCATTCCTCTATGCTAACACTAAGTTAGAAGAAACTGAAATCCAGAAATCAATTCCTTTTACTATAGCAACAAAAACAATAAAATATCTAGGAGTGAATCTAACCAAAGAAGTGAAAGACCTGTATACTGAAAATTATGAGTGACTACTCAAAGAAATTGAAAAAGACACAGAGAAGTGGAAAGATATTCCATGTTCATGGGTTGGAAGAATTAACATCATCAAAATGAATATATTACCCAGAGCCATCTACAAATTTAATGCTATCCCCAACAAGATCCCAAGCACATTTTTGTAGGAGAATAGAAAAAATGCTACAAATGTTTATCTGGAACCAGAAAAGACCTAGAATTGCCAAAAAAATCTTGAGAAAAAAGAACAGAACCGGAGGCATCACACTCCCAGATTTCAAACTGTATTAGGGCCACTGTCATCAAAACTGCTTGCTACTGGAACATGAATAGACACATTGACCAGTGGAATAGAATTGAGAGCCCAGAAATGAGGCCCCACACCTATGGACATCTAATCTTTGACAAAGGTGCCCAGACTATTAAATGGGGAAAGCAGAGTCTCTTCAACAAATGGTGTTGAAACATACAGAAGAATGAAACTAAATCACTATATTTCACCAAATACAAAAGTAAATTCCAAGTGGATCAAGAACTTGGATGTTAGACCACAAACTATCAGATACTTAGAGGAAAATATTAGCAGAACTCTTTTACGCATAAATTTTAAAGACATTTTCAATGAAACGAATCCAATTACAAAGAAGACTAAGGCAAGCATAAACCTATGGGACTACATCAAATTAAAAAGCTTCTTCACAGCAAAAGAAACCACTACCCAAACCAAGAGACCCCTCACAGATTGGGAGAAGATCTTTACATGCCATACATCAGATAAGAGTTTAATAACCAATATATATAAAGAGCTTGCCAGACTCAACAACAAGACAACAAATAACCCCATCCAAAAATGGGGGGAGGACATGGACAGAATATTCACCACAGAAGAGATCCAAAAGGCCAAGAAACACATGAAAAAATGTTCCAAGTCTCTAATTGTCAGAGAAATGCAAATAAAGACAACAATGAGATATCACTTCACTCCTGTGATAATGTCATACATCAGAAAAGGTAACAGTAGCATATGCTGGAGAGGGTGTGGGGTCAAAGGAACCCTCCTACACTGCTGGTGGGAATGTAAATTGGTCCATCTCTGTGGAGAACAGCCTGGAGAACTCTCCGAAGCCTAGAAATGGACCTACCCTATGAACCTGCAATTCCCCTCCTGGGGATATATCCTAAGGAACCCAACACATCCATCCAAAAAGATCTGTGTACACATATGTTCTTGGTAGCACAATTTGTAATAGCCAAAACCTGGAAGCAACCCAGGTGTCCCAACAACAGATGAGTGGCTGAGCAAGTTGTGGTATATATACACAATGGAATACTACTCAGCTGTAAAAAATGGTGACTTCACCATTTTCAGCCGATCTTGGATGGACCTTGAAAAATTCATGTTATGTGAAATAAGTCAGAAACAGAAGGATGAATATGGGATGATCTCACTCTCAGGCATAAGTTGAAAAACAAGATCAGAAACGAAAACACAAGTAGAACCTGAAATGTAATTGGCATATTGCACCAAAGTAAAAGACTCTGGGGTGGGTGGGTGGGTGGGGAGAATACAGGTCCATGAAGGATGATAAATGACATAGTGGGGGTTGTATTGTTAAATGGGAAACTGGGGAATGTTATGCATGTACAAACTATTGTATTTACTGTTGAATGTAAAACATTAATTCCCCAATAAAGAAATAAAAAAATTAAAAATAAATAAATAAAAAAACAAAGTCAGAACAGGAAAAAAAATAAAGTGAAACTTCAAAAAAAAAAAAAAAAAGAAAGCCAAAGGGGGACTTTATGAATAGAAAAAGATACTCTTATCACTCAGGAAGATTCAAGGAGCTCAAGGCCTACAACCCGGGACAAAGGTCAATGAGACCTACTTTTATTAGACCATAAAGGCAGACTTCAGAGAAGGCTAGAAACCAGAGGGCTCTCAGTCAGTGCAAGTGGCTGCAGCAAAAAGCCCCGCCTCATGATACAGGGCAATGAGGAAGTTACCTCCTTTGAGTCTGAAGTCAGATAAAGATAGCAACACAGATCCCCAGTGATCTGTATCTCCAGCAGGTCTACTTCTGGGTTGGTGAACCGAATCTACAATAGCCAGAGCTGAGCAGTGCTCTGGTAACAACAACAACAACAACAACAACAGTAAATCAACCAACCAAGAACCCTAGTCTAAACTAACCAAATCAGAAGGAAACAGAATCAGCAAGTATAAATCATACCCGCAAAGGCTTCAGATACTGAAGGATCAGATGATGTATAACAAAGCACTATGGGGCCAGGCAGGTGCACACAGCAGACCACACACTACCATGTGTGAGTGAGGAGCAGCTGAGAAGCCCTCTTTGCCCCCTCTGGTAAGGAGAAGTTGAGGCTCATAGGGAAGCAGCCTGTCTGGAAAACAAAGGGCCCCAGGATGGGGGAGGCTGGGGCCTGGCTGCTCCCTCCGCCAGAATGGCCACCAGAATTGTCAGGCCTCTGTGCTGGAGCAAAGGGCTCACCTTCTAGGAACTCTGACTGCTGAAGTGCTGGTGGTACCCTGGCAGAAACTGACAGGTTGGCCTTGAAGTTTGATTTCAGAGAGCGCCCTGAGTGCAGAACAAATCCTGGAAAGGGAAGAGGAAACCACTGGCCTCAACACAGGGCCCCTCATTAGTTAGTGATGGAAGCAGGTCTGCATCTTACTCCTTCTCTACTCTCCTCCCCTCCCTTTTCAATTTCTCTCTGTCCTACAGTCCTGTCTTAGAATATAGAAAGAAAAGGGAAGGAAACAAAAGAGGAAGAAAGAAAAGGGACAAAATGGATCTGTAGTGCTGGCACAAGCCCCAGCGGTAACCCTGGTGGCAATAAAAATAAAAAAATAAACCAGGAAGGATCAGAAGACATACCACTGGGCAGAGCCTCGCCCTGCCATGCACATGTCCAGCAGAAAGCCAAGTACCACATGGATCCTAGGTCCTCGGCACCGGAAGAAATCCCAGTGCTGTGGTGTTGCACATTCATCTGAGATAAAAATTACTCAGAGTCAGTCTGGGACCAGTGGACTCACATGTGCAAGTTCTCTATCACTGGGGGGAAAATGGGGAAAAGCAGAGATCAAGACCGTGTTGCAGAAGGCACATCCTCCCAGACAAGAAATCACGTAGCACAATGGGGAGAGGAGCCTGACACTGCTGGGGCCTGGCAGTGACGCACCTGGTTAAGCACACATACTACAGTGAGCAAGGAACCAGGTTCAAGACTCCCTGGTCCCCATCTGCAGGGGGAAAGCTTCACATGTGGTGAAGCAGGGCTGCAGGTATCTGTCTCTTTCCTCCCTGTCTCATTTTCTCTGTTTCTATACAATAATACGTAAATTAAAAAAAAAAGGAAAGAAAAAAAAAAAGAAAGAGCCGCTGGTTCAGTTTTGAAGAAATGAATGCCACCCTGCAGAGACACCCAGGAATTTCCTAGAGCTGCAGTCCAGAGTGTGTAGCTACCTCTGTGGGCAAGCTCACGGGCGAGCTTGGCAGTGGTAGTGTCAGGAGAAAGTTAATGGGTCAAAAGTCAGGATAAACTCTGCCAACAAGAAAAAAAAATGCTGGAAAGCTGATACTGACTGGGCAGTAGTCAGACTGGCCTTGAGGGAAGCAAAGACACAGCACACCCTGAGGTGGAGGTGGGGACTCCACCTCAGAGGATGGGGGGAGTCGGAGATATTGGGACGGGGGTGTTGCAACAGATGAGGACACAACTGAGAGAAAAAAATGAATAACAGTGGGTAAGGCTATGAGGAAAACACAAGAGCATAATAAAGACTAACCAGACTTGCTGACAAGCCGCTAGCAGAATCGACAGGCTTCACTGTCGCCATTTCTCAGACAGGATGAACTGGAGCTAGTGTCCCTGAAAGAACTCTGGGCAGGAGGTGGCAAAGACCAGACGGGCAAGGTGACTTGAGAAGAGTCAGCATGAACTCAGCAAGGAAACGTTGAGTGCTGAGTGAGGCCACAAGGCTTCATCTCAGAGGCACAAGGATTCATCTGATAGGGAGTGTGCCCCACAAATTCAGGTCCTGGCAAAGGTGACAGGAGACTGTGACAGAGGTGACTCTACATGGCCATCTCAAGCTGGCACGAGAATCCCAGCAACAAGAGAGAGAAAAGCACTGGAAAGGCTGTTGTGAAATTCTCCACAAATGTCAGTTTAGCAACTACAGGGAAACATAGACCCAGACAAGACAGATTATATAACTTAGCCTAAAATCTTGTCAGCGCATGTGATACTACCCTTGTTGTGAATCAATTACAGGGATTTGGGGCAAGAGCAAACCACCTTTGTGGACCAGAGAGATATCTCACTACAGATGACTGCATCCCAATACATCTCTCTCTTTTTCTCTCTTCCTCTCTCTCTCTCTCTCTCTCTCTCTCTCTCTCTAAATACAAAGCAGAGATATACCACCCAGGAAACTCCTGGTAGAACAGTTAGATTTCTTTAATTTCCAAACTTTATAGAGTGTGCACATTTTTCAAGACACTCCAAATACAGCAAGGTGTTAGGAATATAGACATATGGGAGTCAGGCAGTAGCGCAGTGGGTTAAGCACACATGGGCGCAAAGAGCAAGGAGCGGTGTGAGGATCCCAGTTCGAACCCCCAGCTCCCCACCTGCAGGGGAATCGCTTCACAGGCGGTGAAGCAGGTCTGCAGGTGTCTATCTTTCTCTCTCCCTCTCTGTCTTCCCCTCCTCTCTCCATTTCTCTCTGTCCTGTCCAACAACGATGACTTCAATAACTACAACAATAAAAAAAACAAGTGCAACAAAAAAAGGAAATAAATGAATAAATAAAAAGGAATATAGGCATATGTGCTGGAAAGCAGGCTGGGAGGAGAGAATTCATTCCTATATGTGAAGCCGACCCTCACCAACAGCCAACACTCTAGCCGCTGTGCCACTGACCTCTGTACTTACCTGAGACTGCCAGCTTCCCAAATGATCGACGTCTTTGATGTACACATGGTAATGTCCTCCGTAGCAACCACCTTTGTGTATGATAACCGAGAAGAGGTCATAGATGTATTCCAGGTCATCCAATTCACTCTACAAGACAAAACAAACACTGATGTCACATACATAAGACACAGAACCAAAGGGGGGGGGATAAAAAAGAGTTTCAACTTGTGAAATATGAAACGTCACTGTTTATTACCAGGGTTTTTTGTTTTTGCTTCTTCATCAGAGCACTGCTCTGGCTTATGGAGGTGCTGGAGGTTAAACACCTGGAAGCCTCAGGTAAAGCCTTGTGCATAACCAATATGCTGTCTCCCCAGTTGTCACTGGGTTTTTCCCCCCTCTTTTGATGGTTGCCCCCCCCCCCCACCGTACCCCAAGGAGTTTTACAAAAAGAACAGAGAAAAAAGTTACACTTTGGAAATCCAAAAGGACTACAGTAAGCCTGTTTCTCAGCCAGGACAACTTTGCCCACCTCCCTTCTCAGAGAAATGAGCTTTGGCTAAGGTCTGAAGACATCTTGTTTGCCACTACTAGGGGGTGGGGACAGGCTTTACTGTCTAGTGCTCAGAGACCAGGGGTACGATGTGTCGGACAGCCTGCCACAGAAAGGCATCCAACCTGAAACGTGAACTGAGCGATATTCAAGGTGGAGAAATTCTGCATGATGAGTGAACTGAGTATGTGAGAGCAATAAGGCTCATTCTCCTGGGGGTGGAAGGGAGAGACAGATTTCCAAAATTAAACGAGTTCAGACCTCTTCACAGAAAGGCTTGAGGTTGATCCGGGGAGGGAAGGTGTAACAGCTTGTCTCCTTGTATCGCTCACACTTGACAAAATCGAAATTAAATCTCAGTAATGACACAGTGAGAAAGGGAGGCAGCTTCCGTAATTTGGCTGACTGTTAAAAGAAAACACATTTAAGGCTTTTAAAAACAGTCAACAAAAGAATACACGTTTCTTGAGAGAGGAGAAAGTAGCATGTGTCAGCTACATCCACTCGCCACCGGGAACTCCAGATGGCTCATCTCTGTTATGGAGGGCTGCCAGTGACAGCGCCATTCAAACTGACAAGCCAATTTTTCACCGACAGCCGGATCTTCAGCACTCGCTGAGGAGCGTGTAAGTGTGTCTTCTGGTCTCTGACAGCACCTGTTTCCTGCCCTCCCACCTGGGATCCCCAACTTTACCCAGCAGACACAGAGCTAGTTCCGTTTTCTTTTTTTATGACTAAAGAACTGGCACTTCTAACCCAAGACTCTGGGACATGTCAAGTCCTGAAAGCTGCTGGGAATTGCATATTAAGTACTTTTTCTAGGAAGAGGAGCCTTAGCTTTTAGTAGCCTTTCAGAAGGACTCTGACTTCCCAAATGTTAAGATCTATTGATTGGGGATTGATAGTCATTATTCTTAGAAGCAAGTAAACTTTTTTTTTTCTTGTTTTCATTCCCTTCTTTAAAACAAAACACTGCATATGCTGCTCGCCTCTCATATTAATGTGGTGGTGTATATTCTTCCCCAGAAGATACAAACATCCATGACCAAATATCTAAAATTGCTCAAAATATATTTTAAGTAGTAATTCTGCAAATCCAGTGAGTTTGAGAAAAAAGGGTTAAATAAATAGAAGTAATAAAGCATAGCTTTTTAAAATAAGCTTAAACATGCACTTGAAAAAGAAACAACAGGGAGTCGGGTGGTAGTGCAGAGCAGCAGGTTAAGTGCAGGTGGCGCCAAGCGCAAGGACTGGCATAAAGATCCTGGTTCAAGCCCCCGGCTCCCCACCTGCAGGGGAGTCGCTTCACAGGCGGTGAAGCAGGTCTGCAGGTGTCTGTCTTTCTCTCCCCCTCTGTCTTCTCCTCCTCTCTCCATTTCTCTTTGTCCTATCCAACAATGGCGACATCAACAACAACAATAATAACCACAACAATAAAACAACAAGGACAACAAAAGGTAAAATAAATATTAAAAATAAATTAATTTAAAAAAAAGAAACAACAGCAAAAACTATTCAGAAGAAAATCTCCATTAATTAAAGTAGTATAACCAAACCAAAATGTAAATGGAGTAAAAAGCATTTCTAACATACCAAGAGAAAAAAAAATCTATTGAAAAAGAAGCCATGATATAAAAGGTCCATTCAAAATAAGAGCCCATGCATGGGGTGCTGCTCTTCCCTGCCCAGCCCAGGCTCACATCTGGCCTCTGCCACTCCCTTTCTGGCTCTGACTCTATCAGAGAAAAGTCGGCCTGCAGTGGTTGAAGCCCCAGCAATCACGCGTGCACACACACACACGCACACGCACACACAGAGGCACGGTTCAAAGTCTTGCCATGTGTAAGGCTCATATTTGAGCCTCAGCACAAGCAAGTTCCAAGACACCAGGGGAAGCTCCCATGCTATGATGTCTTTCCCTTTCTCCATCTATCAGAATGAAAGTCAGTCTGGGAACAGTGAAAGTGTGCAGCTTTTATAATCACTGAAAGAGCACAGTGCTGCTTTTTTTTTTTTTTTTTGCACCAGAGCACTGCTCAGCTCTGGTTTATGGTGGTATGGGGGATTGAACCTGGGCCTTCAAAGCCTCAGGCATGAGAGTCTCTTTGCATAGCTGTTACGCTATTGACCCCTGCCCTTATTTTTCACAATAAAAACAAAATTACGTTGAAGGGGCCAGGTGGTGGTGTACCCAGTAGAGTACATGTGACCATCTGTGAGGACCCAGGTTCAAGTTCCTAGTCGCCACATACAGGGGTGGGAGGGGTAGGGAGGGTCTCCATGCATGATGGAACAGTGCTGCAGGTGTCCCTTTCTCTGCCTCTCTTTCCCTCTGTAACTCTCTTTGTCTTTCCACTGTATCAAAAAGAAAAAGGAAATAAAACGGCCATCAGGAACAGTGGTAGAGCGGTGCAGACACTGAGTCCCAGTGATAACTTTGGTGGAAAACAAAACACTGAAAATAAACAGTGCTCAGGAGACAGCTCCCCAGGCATAACTCCACCTTACCACAGGTGAAGCCTGGGGTCCAGTCTCTGGCACTACCTGGGTGTACCAGGGACAGCACTGAGGGAATTGGGTGGGTGACTGCACTACTATGGAGGTTCTCCTCACATCTCTCTCTTTGACCCTTAGTCTCCCCTTTTCCTCTACCTCAATAAGCATGTGGAATCAAATGAAATTCTTCAATGTGGGAGTCGGGCGGTAGCACAGCGGGTTAAGCGCAGGTGGTGCAAAGCACAGGGACCAGCTCAAGGATCCTGGTTCAAGGATCCCAGATCGAGTCCCCGGCTTTCCACCAGGGGAGTTGCAGGTGTCTTTCTCTCCGCCCCCCCCCCCCCCCCCCCCGTCTTCCCCTCCTCTCTCCATTTCTCTCTGTCCTAGCCAACAATGACAACAATAATAACTACAACAATAAAACAAGGGCAACAAAAGGAAATAAATAAATCTTTTTAAAGATTTAAAAAATTCTTCAATGTAAAAAGTAAAATACAGGCACATATAATGTCAACCTCTTGGTCAGTCCTTAATATGTAAAACCTCTGAGCGATTCAGTACCTGCAGTTCTCTCAGACCTTTCATCCCAAGCTGACTTCACCCCCAGGCTTCCTGCCAAGTACTAAGTGGCGTCCTCAGAGCAGGCAGAGTATTCATACCTTCACTGCTTTAACCAGCCTGTTGCAATTTCCACAGTGGTACAGGTTGTCATGGTCAAAAACTTCCTCTTCCACATACATGTTCCAGAGAGCATCTTCTAGCCCGGATGTATTTTTGACCGCTACTGTTAGATCTAAGAAGTCTTCCTGAAATACAAATGCATCATACTAAGAAAGAAAGAAAAAACAAAACAAAACCAAAAAAATAGTATCATGGACATTCACAAACACATTATCCACTCATTCACATACTGAGAAAAGTCAGATATAATTTCCCTAAAACACAGCACCTAATAGAAATAGAGATCAGATACTATGAACTGAACATGAAATACCCTTTCAAAACTATGATTTAGCTGACAATATAGCGGGAGCTAGTCTATGAATTTACTAGATATAAAATAAAACCTGTTTTATCAGAAATCAAGCCATTGAACACAATCTGAATTCAGAAGTGTATATGTGAGGTTTATTTGTGACGATATGGTCTATAGACTAGACAGCAAGGGCAGGAATGGGTTTTCTTTGCTTTTTAAAAAAATATTTATTTGGGGGTCGGGCGGTGGCGCAGTGGGTTAAGCGCATGTGGCGCAAAGCGCAGGGACCGGTGTAAGGATCCCGGTTCGAGCCCCCGGCTCCCCACCTGCAGGGGAGTCGCTTCACAGGCGGTGAAGCAGGTCTGCAGGTGTCTATCTTTCTCTCCCCTTCTCTGTCTTCCCCTCCTCTCTCCATTTCTCTCTGTCCTATCCAACAACGAATTGCGTCAACAAGGGCAATAATAATAACCACGGCGAAGCTGCAACAAGGGCAACAAAAGGGGGAAAAAAAAAAGGCCTCCAGGAGCAGTGGATTCATGGTGCAGGCACCGAGCCCAGCAATAACCCTGGAGGAAAAAAAAAAAAAAAAAATTATTTATTTATTTTCCCCTTGGTTGCCCTTGTTTTTTGTTGTTGTTGTAGTTATTACTGTTGTTATTGATGACGTCATTAGACAGGATAGAGGGAAATGGAGAGAGGAGGGGAAGACAGAGAGGGGAGAGAAAGATAGACATCTGCAGACCTGCTTCACCGCTGTGAAGCGACTCCCCTGCAGGTGGGGAGCTAGGGGCTTGAACCAGGATCCCTAACGCCACTCCTTGTGCCTTGAGCCACGTGCGCTCAACCTGCTGTGCTACTGCCTGACTCCCAGGAATGGGTTTTCAATGCAAACTTCTCCCTCAGCTTCTTACTGTGCTGTTGAAGGTATACTAAAGAAACTATAGGGGAAAAATGTTTTTGGAGCCAGTATCAAGAGTTATTTCTGGGGGCCAGGTGGTGGCACATCTGGTTGAGCACACGTTACAATGCACAAGGACCCAGGTTTAAGCCCGCAGTCCCCACCTGCAGGAGGAAAGCTTTGTGAGTGGTGAAGCAGGGCTGCAGGTGTCTCTGTCTCTCTCCCTCTCTATCACCCTCTTCCCTCTTGGTTTGTGGCTGCCTCTATCAAATAAGTAAAGATAATAAAATTTTTTATTTTTAAAAAGTTATTTCTGTGAAAAGGGAAAGGTATCTGCAAAATGGGAATCTATCAATTTTATAACTATATTTTGAATTATATAAATGCAAAGTATATCTAATAATCCCAATTTCAGAAGTTTGAACCATTTACAGTTTTTTTTGCGTATGTATACATGTGAAACAATACTATTATAAGAGACTACTGAGTGCAGAATAATAAATCAGTAAGAGTTCATGGTAAATCTAAAGTAATAAAAGTAACATTTAAAAATGATATATAATCCATATGAAAAGTTGGGTGTGGAACTATACACTGTAATCTTACAATCTTGTAAACCACTATTAATCACAAGTTAAAAATGGCTGGGGGAAAAAGGAGTTAATGCCCAATTTTAAATTATTTTGTGGATCACTATGGGTAAGGTGATTTTACAGTAACTCAAGAGTACATGCAACATATTCACACTTCCAAACTAGACTGGCCAAACCCATTAGTACTGGCAGTGAGGGCCAAGAAGTATTTATCCCCAACTCATTCATAAAAAAAAGGTAGAAAAAAGGGGCGCCAGGTGGTGGCACACCTGGTTGAGTGCATTTGTTACAATGCGCAAGAACCCAGGTTCAAGCTCCCTGCCTCCACCTTCATGAGTAGTGAAGCAGTGCTGCAGGGTTTCCCTCTCTCTCTCTCCCTCCCTCCCTCCTTCCTCTAAATTTCTCTCTGTCTCTAATAAATAGTAAAGTTTAAGAAAAAAGAAGAGAAAGTATATATACTTCAGAAAACGGCATTTATTTTTTCATTCAAATAAGACTATTCTTCTAACACTTGTCATAACAAAAGATTTTTATTAAAGTGGCTGAGCGATGAGATCCTTTCCTGAGTGAGATTTGTAGAACCGAGATTACTGTGTTTAGATAAGCAAACATTCAGCTGCCACTTTGTAATGAGATTCAGTGGGCAATCTGCAACATGCCAAAGACTTTATTGGCACGATCGTTATAACAAGGTGAAATACTTGTATGTGTGTTTTTATATTATTTCCCTGATTATTCTTTAAAAAGATACACTGGTTTCCCTTGTGAGGCCACAGGCTCGAAAATATCCCCGACCTATTTTTTAAATATTAGAACACTATGAGGTTGAAGTTCAGGTTGGTGATATTTATTTCATTTTATGTGAAGAAACCTAGACGAGGAAATGGATGACTTAGATGCAGCTAGAGTGAAAGGGTGGTTGGAGAAACAGCTTAATACTTATGTCAATGACTTCCTAAGCCTGAAACTCTGGGCTCCCAGGTTCAATCCCCAGCACCACCATCAGCCAAAGCTGAGAAGGGGGTCTGGTAAAATGAACAGACAAACATAAATATAGAGTCAAAGGGAAAACACGGTAAAGTTATTTCTAGTAATAAACACTTTTCATTCTCAGGGGGGTATTTTATTGCAGAGCACAGATTTAATTGCGTGGATGATGATTTCTGATGTAACTTTACCAAAACACTTCTGCATAATCACCTGCTTTTCACTGACATTCTTACACTCTTTACAAACTATCTGGTTGACCACAGTTCCGTGATACAGACGATTGATGAGGTCATGGCCAGAGGTCCCCTCTAGAGAAGTTTCCAGGGCGCTGAAGAGAATCCGATTCAGTTCTTGCACGTCATGTTGCCTCATTTCCTGCAAGACAAGGAACTTTTCATTAGATTTTGTGCTTCAGGTTCTTTAAAGACAGATTTTGAAAACATTATTATTCTTCATTAAAACGAACAAACACACACACACACACATTTACAGGATTTATCAAGAAGTCCGAAGGTAAGCCTTAGCCAAGCATCAGGATAACTAAGTTAAACAAGCAGGGGGCAGGTGAAGAGATCACCAGCTACTTTAAAACAATTTCTACATTCAACAACCTGAGACGCAGAGGGGAAGACACCAAAATCCCGTCCATGGAGATCAGCCTGGAGCTGCTCACAGGGCTCCCATGTAGTGCCAGGGACCAAACCCAGGGCCTCACACACCCCTGACCCGCTGCGCCATCTCCGGGGCCTATACTTCCAGACAGTATGAGAAAGCCCAGTGTCCACTCCTCACTGCTGGCGACCTCCCCTTCGAGGAGCCGTGTCTGTACCTCATTGCTGGTCCACCCGAAGCTGTCCGTGAGGTCGGCTGTGGATGCGGCCTCCTGGTCCAAGAGCAGCAGCTGAGCAAACAACCTCTGCAGCTGCAGAGGAATGATTCTCACCTGAAGAAGAGGCAGACACATTTCTTTTTTTTCTTTCTTTCTCTCTCTCTCTCTCTTTTTTTTTTTTTTGCTTCCAGGGTTATTGTTGGGGTTCGATGCCTGAACCACAAATCCACTGCTCCTGGAGGCTATTATTTGTCCTTTTGTTGCCCTGGCTGTTTTATCATTGTTGAGGTTATTATTATTATTATTGCTATTATTGATGTCATTGTTGTTAGATAGGACAGAGAGAAATGGAGAGAGGAAGGCAAGACAAAAATGGGGAGAGAAAGATAGACACCTGCAGACCTGCTTCACCGCTTGTGAAGTGACCCCCCTGCAGGTGGGAGCCAGGGGCTTGAACTGGGATCCTTACTCTGTCCTTGCTCTTTGCGCCAGGTGTGCTTAACATCCCACCCCCCCCACCCCCGGCAGATGCATTTCTAAGTGAAGTCTTCCGAATGCTGCCGGGGGCCTTGGAAGAGAAGCGCTGTCCAATTTGCTCCCATCTCCAAGTTCATTTTGATCTTGATACACTAAGGAACAAGTTTCTAAATACTTCATTACATGTGGTAAACTAAGATTCAAGTTTCTCTTTGAAATTCAGATTCAATCCAGAAGAGTCTCAGCTACCTGAAATTTTAGACCTTGACATACTCCAGATTGATATTAAAAGCCGTGTAGATGCTAGCAATTGGTGACAGAGCGACAGTAATTTGGGAATTGGTGGGACAACAGTTCACTTTCTCTGGACTAGATCAGATACAGACAACACACCCCCTAGGAGGAGTCTCCAGTCATAAATAGCTCACAGCTGGGGCACCTCCTCGGGCCAGCTGCACCACGCCTGGCTTTCTCCTGTGGGTTCTCCTGCCTTATTTTGTGGTGAGGGCTGGGGGAGACTGAGAATGCTGCTCAGAACCTCACCTGCAGACTGGACTTGAGTCTCTCAAGTGAAAATCTCATACCTGACACGGTTACATTTTTCTTATATCTTTTAAAGAGTGTGATCTGGACCAGGCAGGACTCTTAAGAAGCAGAGATTTCAGCCTGAGTCGTAAAAATCTGAATGCTGCTCAAGTACAATAAGCCACCTCCTTCCTGGCCTGTTTCCAGAATGCCGCACTGAGGACTGCCTGACTGCACGCCTCTCCTGTTTGCTGCTGCTCCAAGTCAGCGTGCAGCGGATGCTTTGAGAGGCCGGTATGAAAGATCTGCAGGTGTCTCATCTCTAGGAGGAAGTATAACCAGCCTGGAGCACTGTGGACTGAGTGCCCATAAAGCAGTGGCAGCACTGCATGTGAAAAGGTGATCCTTTATTTTTAAGAGGAAAATGCTACTACTGCTAGAATTTTGGCCAAGTCATTCTCTGAAAATAAAGATCTGGAGTCGGGCGGTAGTGCAGCGGGTTTAGCGCACATGGTGCAAAGTGCAAGGACCGGTGTACGGATCCTGGTTCGAGCCCCCGGCTCCCCACCTGCAGGGGAGTCGCTTCACAGGTGGTGAAGCAGGTCTGCAGGTGTCTTATCTTTCTCTCCCCCTGTCTTCCCCTCCTCTCTCCATTTCTCTCTGTCCTATCCAACAACGATGACAACAATAATAACTATAACAATAAAACAATAAGGGCAACAAAAAGGAATAAATAAACAAAAATATATATAAAAAAAGAAAGATCACACTTGGTAATTAATGAAATCACTGATTTCCATATGTAAGGAACTTACTTCCTTCTTTCAAAAACACTTCTTCCTCCTGCACTGCTGGTGGGAATGTCAATTGGTCCAACCTCTGTGGAGAACAGTCTGGAGAACTCTCAGAAGGCTAGAAATGGACCTACCCTATGACCCTGCAATTCCCCTCCTGGGGATATATCCTAAGAAACCCAACACATCCATCCAAAAAGATCTGTGTACACATATGTTCTTGGCAGCACAATTTGTAATAGCCAAAACCTGGAAGCAACCCAGGTGTCCAACAACAGATGAGTGGCTGAGCAAGTTGTGGTATATATACACAATGGAATACTACTCAGCCGTAAAAAATGGTGACTTCACCGTTTTCAGCCGATCTTGGATGGACCTTGAAAAAATCATGTTGAGTGAAATAAGTCAGAAACAGAAGGATGAATATGGGATGATCTCACTCTCAGGCCAAAGTTGAAAAACAAGATTAGAAAAGAAAACACAAGTTGAACCTGAAATGGAATTGGAGTATTACACCAAAGTAAAAGACTCTGGGGTGGGTGGGTGGGTGGGGAGAATACAGGTCCATGAAAAATGATGAATGAAATAGTGGGTATGTATTGTTAAATGGGAATCTGGGGAATGTTATGCATGTAAAAAAAAAAAAAAAGAAGTAGAAACGCAAAGCAGAAATTGACTGAGTTTGGAGTATGGCACCAAAGTAAGAAAGCAGAAGTACACTAGAGTTTGCAGTGAGTACCTCCCTAATACTTCCTCTCCACTTTTCCAAGCTTTGGGTCCATGATTGCTCAACAATTTGTTTGGCTTTGTATGTTAACTCTCTTTTCAGTCACCAGGTTCCAGGTGTCATCAGGATGCCGGCCAGACTTCCCTGGATTGAAGACCCCACCAATATGTCCTGGAGCTCAGCTTCCCCAGAGACCCACCCTACTAGGGAAAGAGAGAGGCAGACTGGGAGTATGGACCGACCAGTCAACGCCCATGTTCAGCGGGGAAGCAATTACAGAAGGCAGACCTTCTACCTTCTGCAACCCACAATGACCCTGGGTCCATGCTCCCAGAGGGATAGAGAATGGGAAAGCTATCAGGGGAGGGGGTGGGATATGGAGATTGGGCGGTGGGAATTGTGTGGAGTTGTACCCCTCCTACCCTATGGTTTTGTTAATTAATCCTTTCTTAAAAAAAAAAAAAAGTCACAATCTTAAAAAAAAAACAAACACTTCTTCCTCACCCATGGTAGAACAATAGACTTTCATACCTTAGGCCCTAGAGGTCCCAGGTTCAATCCCCAGCACTCCCATCAGTCAGAGCCGAGCAGTGCTCTTATTAAAACAAAACAAACACACACACTTCTTCAACTCTCTAAAACAAGCCCCTGCAAACCCTGGTACCTTTGCATCGGGTTTATCCTTGTCTTCCAAAGAACCAAGCTCTTCTGGACCAAGAGAAAACAACGCTTCTGAATGATAAAAACAACAACAACAAAAAGACAGACCAGAGATGTAAACACATTATTTCATTTTAGAAAGCTGTCCTGACTACCAGTAAGTACAGTCCATTAAAAGACTCAGAAATACAATCATGCCACTATTTAAACTGTATACATTTTACTTTCTGGTAACATTATCTTTCACCTCTGAGTCTATAAAGCAACAAGCAAAGGTTTCAATCTGGAAGATCTGTAAAAGGGAAACCATGCATATAAAGCTGCGAGCAGTAACGTCAGAAAGCTCCGACGTCTTCTTAGTAAGTCTGGCAGCGGATGTCAAAAGGACCGTGGCTGGGCTCCCCAGTCGGCGTCATGTAAAGGCAGAGGAGTGCTCACAGTGAAACCAGAGGAGCACAGACACAAAGACCTTGGTCCTGATATGCAGATATGGAAGTGGGACAGATACTCAGAGGGCAACAGGGGCAGGAAATTAAAGGTCCAGTGAAGCCAGACTGGCCTCCTCAAGCTGGACTTATGAGAGATCCCCCTATATTCTCACAATAAACTAATTCCCTTTCAGCTGACCAAACTCAAGTTCCTTTCTGTTCCTTGCTCATAACCCTTTTTTACCATCCTGGGTCTCTGAAATTAAGATTTGTTTTCTGGATTTCAGAAAAGCTGATGAATGATTTTGGAGTATATATGTAATTAAACTTAACGTAAAACAAACTACATTATTATTATTATTGGTAACTATGACTTAAGCATTTTCTTACTTTAAATAATTTAGAACTCAAAAAATGCAAAGTGTGACAGTAATGCTGGCTAGCATTCATGACAAAATTGTCTTTGTAGACCAGGTATGGCACACAACTAAATAAGTCTTCATGCTGCATTTTAAATTACAGGAATTAGAAAAAGTCTTATTTTGATCTTGTTATTAAACATTACTGTGACCATGAGACAGTCTCCGATAATTTAAATGAACACATACCGTGGACTACCTTTAAGAGACTTTGTCTACCTGTGACTTTGCACAATTAAGCACATGTAAAGGCAGGTGCCTATCACTAATGAAACGCATGGATCGTAGCATACCTCTGAATTCAGGTGTGAAATGCAGAGTCTGAAGAAGGGAATTGAGGTAACACGTTCCACCCTGATTTCTGATTCCACTTAAATGGGTGATTTCTCTAGGAGAGGGTGGCTCCAAAGCTTTGGCTTTTAATGTCTTCCCTGTCCCATAATGATTATTTGACACACTGGAATAATCCTCTTCAAACAGGTCCCCAAACATTGTGAAACTAAATAGTACCCTTAAAAAAATTAAAATGTTATATAAATGCTTTGAAATAAAAGCGAATCCTCCCCCCCATTTTGTTTTCTACTTAGGAGTTTGAGTTCAAGCCGTTCTCTAGCGAGTAGACAGGGTAGTTTGGACTTCGGAGGCAGCAAAACCTAAAATTGATTCACGGCTCTTCATGTCAGTAACTGAGAACTCTGCTGTCTCCCGAGAGGCAGCACCCGGCTCACACAAGGGCACTGAAACAACCCCGCTCGGCCCGGGTCGGCCAGCACCGGCGCTCGCACCCACGCGGTCCCCGCGGCCCGACACCGAGCCGGGAGGGGGGCGCCACAATCTCTGCTTCACGCTCCGTGGAGGCGATTATCACACTTGCACGGATTCAAGGAACGATGTTTATGCTGGGGTCGACTTTAACACACGATTTATAACACGGGGGGGAGGGGTTGTCTGCCATTAAAATTAGGGCGCAAAGCCCCCTCCCACCCGCATCCTCGGCACTGACAGCAACGTCAGCCCCGGGGCCCTGAGTCTCTGCAGACGGTCACCGCTCCAAAGCGACTGAAAACGCTAACAACGCCGTGATTTTCCTTTCCGAGCCCACCCTTAGAGACGCACACAGAGCACGAAAGCCTGGCCTGAGGTCACTCTCGGGCTGGTCTCCCAAGTCATCCCCGAGCCCCGGGGCGCCAGGCGCCTCCGCTTGGGGACCCCCGGCCCGCCGCCTGGAGGGGAGCCCCTCGCCTTCCTCTGCTCACACATGGCCGCCCTCTGCCTCCCCTCGTCCTTCCAGATACCTCTGGAGCTCCGCCGCCAGCCCCACTTACAGCCTATAGCCCAGAACCCCGCCCCGCCCGGAGCACCGAGAGACCAAAAGCGACACCCACGGGCGCCGCCATATTGGCGAAGGCGGGTTCTCCTTCTGTGGGACCATACCTCCCAGAATGCACCGCGGGGCGCGACACTTCGCGCGCAGCCTCAAGGGAAATGTAGTTTTTTGGTATAGACGGCCCCTCATTAGTTGTGGGCTCTGGACTACCTGCTCTCATAATTGGCCTCTCGTTGGCTCACATTTTTTTAAGTCTGAATAGATTACTGTTGGTAATCCATACTCATTGCAGAAGGATAACAGAGATTTCATATCTTTGGGCATAATTCCTAATTTACCTATATCTGTGAGAACTGCCATGCAGAGCTCGAAATCACCTATCCACATTCATCAGAGACATTTTCCAAATCTATCTTGAAACCTTGCCCCCAAAGGACAAGTTGTCTGATGTGACCCTGAGCTTGGGAAGGGGCTTCCTGAGCTGTTTGCAGGGATACTGTTTGCAAAAAAACAGTTAATGTACTAAAACTGAATCTGGACTAAAAGAATAGTATTAGTGACTCACGGCCACACCCCCTTCCTGTTGGTCTTACCCTCTTGAAGTAATGAAGATTTGGGATTAGAAAGACAGCATAATCATTATACAAAAAGACTCATGCCTGAGACTCTGAGTACCCAGGTTAAATCCACAACACCAATGTTAGCCAGAGTTGAAACTGAACAGTCAAAGAAGAAAGAAGAAGGAGAAAATAAGAATAGTTAAGACCCATCCCAAGTCTTGTTTTTGGAGGAATAGAGAGGAGCCATAGTCCCTGAAGCTGGGAAGCTGGGATCTGAAAACCTTGGGTGTGTCCCTGCTTGTCTCCAAATTCCGTGCCTGATTTTACACACACACACACACACACACACACACACACACACACACACACACACACACACACACCCTTCTTGCTTGTTCTCTGTCCTCAGAGTAAATCCACAGCTTCAGAACCATTACAAGGAGGTAATTCACAGATAATACACCCTCACTCAAGACCAGACAACCTGGTAGGTTTAGGGTCCCCTTCTCTTTAATCCTGAAATTCATCTTCTATTTTTCAAGCAATAAACAAGATCCAAGCACCACACTCTGCCTTATACCAAGGCAGGACTGGAATCTTCTGTATTTCATAGTTATTGATATGCAGGATGAATTTCCAGTCAAACAGGAATGGTATGAGGGTGAGTTTCTTCTGGTGGGTGGTTGGGGTGTGGACAGTGTTGGGGTTTACTTTTTACAAGAAGTCAACACTTGTGTCTGGTGCCTTAGACCACTCAGCCATCCTGTCACATTGGGGTGTACTTTCTGCTCTTTGTCTTTTCTCTGTAAAACAGCTGTATCACATTTATTTTATTTAGTTTTTTATTAGAAATTTAAAAGTGATTTACAGAATTGTAAGGTAATAAGGGTATAATTCCACCACCATAGTTCTGTGTCCCCTGGAGTTGTATCACGTTTTCTGTGTGGGTTTCTGCTGGGCATTTGTGGGAATGTGAGTCTCTGCTTACTGTGCTTTCTCTTCAGAACAGTTGTCCCATCTTCACTACTGCAAGGCAGCTCCTGCAAAACCCAATATAAAGAAACTTCACCCTGTGGATCCATGTCAGATGATCGGTCCATATCAGCAGCCCAGTGTTGTGATGCAGTATGCTGGCCGACCACAGGAAGTCGAACACAGCGCTTGGCTGACTGATTCAGACTTGGCGATAGAGTGTACAGTGCTCTGTGCAAATGCACAATGGACTATGGGTGGATTTGGTCTGTGAAAATGCACAAAGCATTGTGGGTGGACTGAATAGACTTAAAACCACAGCCAGTCAGAAGTCCGCTCTCTCTGGCTGCTGCTTTTTCTCCTGGTCAGAGATATCTTGGCTGAGGCTGTTCGAGGTACCTGCCATGGCTACTTCTCCTGGGAACTGAACACGTGGGGTTCAGCTAGCTGGCAAACTCT
The DNA here is from genome assembly GCF_950295315.1 of Erinaceus europaeus. Lineage (NCBI taxonomy): Eukaryota > Metazoa > Chordata > Mammalia > Eulipotyphla > Erinaceidae > Erinaceus > Erinaceus europaeus. Next base: position 13,987,824 of record NC_080168.1, read on the forward strand.
AAGACTCCTCTATAGGCATGAGCAACCTTTACCTCAGCTGATAACTGTTTATCTCATGGAACTGAACTTTTGATAACTAACTCACGGACTTTATGGACCCAGCATATTCTTAACCCCTGATGATAATTACTTGTTTTGCAGTACCTAAAATAATGTCCTATACCTTTGTACTGACCTAATAAAACCTTGATTCTTTTAAACTTACTCCCAGCCTTCCCTCAGTTGAACTCATTACATGGTGGTCAAAGCCTCTTTTAATTTTTAGTTACAACAGCCCTGGCCCTTTACACTCTGCTTTCCTGAACCCTGTTAATCACCTGCCCCTTGCTGAGAGTATACAGCTCTCCAGCCTACTTTCCAAGATGGAGAATGAGCCCTGGAAGCTTAGTCCAAGTGGTCGATGGCTATTCTTCGGGCACTGGTGAGTCTCTGCCCCTCATCAGTGCCTCCCTCATTAAAGACCTTTTTTTTAAGTGGTGGTGACACTTAGAGACAGTCCACTCAGCAGAGTCTGAGTCACACCATGTGTGAGGCTCTGGCTCCAAGCCCCAGAAGAAAGAAGAAAGAACTGACGTGAGGAATGGCTGAAGTCTAAACCCAGAGTGTCAGCTTCCAGAGCCAGATCACCTTTGGAACATGTGGGGTTCAGTCAAAGTGTGAGCGGGCGGCGTGAGTTGGAGTTTCCTAATTTCTTATGACAAAGGTCATGCTCATCTCAATTCTAGAAAAACGAAATCATTTCATTTGGTGGGATAACCCAAGACTGACAAAGAAGAGTTTTTAAAATATAAAACTGACTTCATGGTCTGTTGATAATAGTTAAAAAAAAGCCCTGGGAAACACAGTAATAAATACAACTTCCCCTTTTGTTTACTCATTGCCACCCCTCATAGGGAAATGCTCTCTGGGCACTTTTGCTCCTCCTCTCTGAAGTTGTTGCACATATATTACTCATACCTAGCGAGAACCCCCTCATATCCGTTTTTATTAAATTCAGCTCTAGAGCCAGATTAGACATATTGTCGATGATCTTGCTCTTTTCTTTTGCCAGCTAACATCTCTGCAATCAATATGGTCAAATCCATGATTGTCTTTTGTTTGTTCGTTTTCATTGGGCCTTCACCACTCCAGGTCCCTATTTAACCTAATGGATGTCTTATAGAATCCTTTCTACAGTAGGGCACCAAAGTAAAAACCCTGTGGTGAGGGGTAGACATGTAGCTTCCTGGGCCAGTGGGGGGTGGAGTGGGTGGGAGGGATGGGTCCCAGTCTTTTGGTGGTGGGAATGGTGTTTATGTACACTCCTAGCAAAATGTAGACATATAAATCACTAGTTAATTAATATGAGAGGGGGAAAATCAATTGTATGTCTCAAAGTTTTTCAAAACACAAACTGAATCTTTTTAATATATAGGCTGTGTAATTGATATGCGGACTCTCTCAAAAACCTAGACCAAGTAGATCAGAAGCATCCAATAGCATAGCTATATACAAGATACTGGGTACTGTACAGCAAACCCTAACAAAGGGACTTTTCAAAGTTAACCCAATTACCAAATAATGTGATGATAACATTAACTATCGATTGTCTTTTTGAACCCTAAGACAGCAGGAACCTCACATCTCCACTATAGAGCCCCTACTTCCCCCAGTCCTGGAACACTTGGATAGGGCCCACTTTCCCGTATGCCTCTCCCAATCCATATCAAATAATATTGCATCCGCCAATCACAACCTAACCAACACAACGATTGCCACCTCAACATGCTTCACTTCAGACTGTGTCCAGAGACTTCACGTGTGGAATGACAACCCTTCAGCTTCATTACTCGGGTGAGACCTTTCCTTTCATAGTATACTCTAATTTCATCTCAGGCGGTTCACTTTCTAACAAAGTCCCAAAACCTAGATATACACCAGTTTCCGTGAGAGAGAGCATATGTTCACACATATCCATAAACTACTGCAAAATATATACCTGAAAGCAGAAGTACACTAGAGTTTGCAGTGAGTACCTCCCTAACACTTCCTCTCCACTATTCCAAGCTTTGGGTCCATGATTGATCAGCAATTTGTTTGGCTTCGTATGTTAACTCTCTTTTCAGTCACCAGGTTCCAGATGCCATCAGCATGCTGGCCAGGCTTCCCTGGATTGAAGACCCCACTAATGTGTCCTGGAGCTCAGCTTCCCTAGAGACATACCCTACTAGGGAAAGAGAGAGGCAGACTGGGAGTATGGACCGACCAGTCAACGCCCATGTTCAGCGGGGAAGCAATTACAGAAGCCAGACCTTCTACCTTCTGCAACCCTCAATGACCCTGGGTCCATGCTCCCAGAGGGATAGAGAATGGGAAAGCTATCGGGGGAGGGGGTGGGATATGGAGATTGGGCGGTGGGAATTGTGTGGAGTTGTACCCCTCCTACCCTATGGTTTTGTTAATTAATCCTTTCTTAAATAAAAAAAAGAATCCTTTCTACATATATTCAATGTGTAATGCTGGTGCTTGTTTTATTTTGTTTTCCCAGGGTCCTGCTCAGCTCTGGCTTATGTTGCTCTAGGAGACTGAATTTTGGAGGTCAGGCAGGAGAGTCTCTTTGCATAACCATTATGCTCTCCAGCCCAGAGGCTTGTTAAATGAAAACAAATTAGATTGGGGTGACTTTGTAAGAGAATTAAACTGAGGACTTGGGCCCAGGAGTAGCTGGAACTTACACAGCCCTGGTGTTGCCCTGGGAGACTGCTCCAGGCTTGAGTCCCCGAGGGGAGACTAGATGCACTGTGTGTGCCTGAAGGCAAGTGGCCATTGAATATTTTTAGAATTCTGAGTAGAGTCAGTTAGACAGTGGGTCTCTTTTGTTGATGTTGTCTATATGATGAGGAAGCCAAGAAAAAACATTCAATTTTCTTCTTCTTTTAATTTTTTTTAAAAAAAATTTCCCTCTTCAACTATTTTCTGGGGCTGGGGAGATAGCACAGTGGCTTACTTTTATGCCTGAGCTTCACGGCCCCAGGTTCAGTCTGGGTACCACCATAAGCCAGAGCCATAGTCGCTCTGATAAAACAATCAACCGAACACCTGAGACAATTCCTTGCCCCTTCCCCCCAAGTCCTTAGGAAACTTGTTGGGTTTGTATTACATTAGAGTGTCGGAGTAGAATAGGTGTAAAATAAGGCAGGCAGAGTCAGTAGAGCAGATAAAGAGTTTAATCAAGAAGGTTAAGAATGGTGGTCTTGGGGGTCAGGCGGTGGCGCAGTGGGTTAAGCGCATGTGGCGCAAAGCGCAAGGACCGGTATAAGGATCCCAGTTCGAGCCCCCGGCTCCCCACCTGCAGGGGGGTCACTTCACAGGTGGTGAAGCAGGTCTGCAGGTGTCTGTCTTTCTCTCCCCCTCTCTGTCTTCCCCTCCTCTCTCCATTTCTCTCTGTCCTGTCCAACAACGAACAACATCAACAATGGCAATAATGATAACCACAACGAGGCTACAACAACAAGGGCAACAAAAAGGGGGAAAAATGGCCTCCAGGAGTGGTGGATTCATGGTGCAGGCACCGAGCCCAGCAATAACCCTGAAGGAAAAAAAAAAAAAAAGAATGGTGGTCTTTCCTGGCCAGTTAGGGGACCTAGAGTTGAAATGCTCCAGGTAGGCTGGGGGCATTTTGTATTGTTTGCTTTTGGCCTGGGAGTCAGTATTGTTCTAGGGTTTAAGGCCCAATTCTGTTGAAGATGTCCGGTGCAGGCCAGGCTAAATTCCTGTGTGGGTGAGGGGTTTACTTTTCCATTTCAGCAAGATAAACTCTTGAGATTAGGTCAGGTCTCTGCATATTTACTTCAGACACTATGGACCAGTATTGTAATTAAAAAAAGAAAATATTCCTCAGGTTTGAGCTGGGGGTTCAGCAAACAGGAGGTTTATTACATCAGGGTTATTTAGGTTCAGCAAAGTAGGCAGAGGGGTAAAACTTGGCATGTCATCACAGCCAGGGGCCATGAGTCTATAAGCTAGTGCCAGCACACGTGTTCACGTCCTGGAGGAACTGGCATGGCAGAGCAGGAAAGGGCAGCAGGACAGAGAGAGGAGGAACAGAGTGATTTCCACCAGACACTCTCTTAAATAACTTTCTACATGCCCATAATCCCTTGTGGGATTGTGTAAATAAATCCCTTGTATACTCAGCTGGCTGACTTCAGCTGTGTGTTAATTACGTTCATGTTCCAACAGAACAGCTGTTCTCTGTTCATCCTTGCTGTAGGATAAAGGTCTTGTCTCAAAATCCTCTTGGCAAAATAATTGTTACATCTTGTGGTCCAGGAGGTGGTGCAGTGGATAAAGCACCGGACTCTCAAGCATGAGGTTCTGGGTTCGGTCCCTGGCAGCTCATGTGCCAGCGTGATGTCTGGTTCTTTCTCTCCTCCTATCTTTCTCATGAAGATATAAATAAAATCTTTTTTAAAAATAATTGTCACATCTTGAATACTCCTGCAAGGCAGATCCTACAAAACCCAGTACATTTACCCAGATGTAAATATTTCCTGAAAGGAAGAGGCGGGGCTTGTGTATTTGAGTGTTGCTCTGCCTCCATCCTGCTTCAAGTCAGAGACTCAGAGAAAGAGAGACAGCTGAAGACCTGCTTTACTGCATGTACAACTTTCCCTCTGCAGCGGGGAAGGGGGGGGGGACTCAAATCTGAGTACTTGCACAGGGTAATCTATGTTCCACTGCCTCTCTCTTCTCTGCGCCCCCCCCCCCCCGGTTCTTAACTCGGCCAGGCTGGAAAACCACTACCCTACTGCTGAATGACAGAATGAGATATTCTTTATTGTTTAAAATACATGCCCTGCCTGGGAACTCCAAGGATGGTAGAATTGTGCTGACCTATGCTATCTTTGTTGCTCCTTCTCACTCTTCCCCACCTCTCTCACTAAAAAAAAAAAAATTGTACTGAAGAGGTATTGACTTCTCCCAGACTCATTTTTTCCTGCTTTCTTGTTCTTCTTCCCTCCTTTCTCTCTCTCTTTTCTTTTTTCTTCCTCTTGGTAATGCCTTGGACTGAACCTAAAACCCTGGAGTCTCAAAGATGGAAGCTTTTTGCATAAGGATTATGCTGCCCTCCACCCCAGGGAGCAGGTGTTGGAGATGCCTAGTTAAGTGCACACATCACCATATTTGAGGACTTGGGTTTGTGCCCCTGTACCCCTCCCACTACCCCTCACCTGCAGGGAGGAAGCTTCAGAAGCTGTGAAGCAAGGCTGCAGGTGTTCCTCTTTCTCTCTCCCTCTCTCTTCCCTGCTCCCCTCTCATATTCTCTCTGTCTCTAGCTAATAATAATAATAATAATGAAAGAATGCCCTATAGCTGGTGGAATAGCTCACTTGGATAGTGTGCTGATTTCCCATGTGGGACCAGGTTCGAGCAGGCCATCACTGCATCAAAGGAAGCTTCACTGCTGTGATCTCGTTTCCCCCATCCACCACACACTACCTCCCTCTTTGTCTCTATTCTTTTCTAGCTGTTATGGCAAAGTAAAGAACACATGACAAAGCAAGGGTGCAGGCCCTGGAGGGAGTTACTGTGGCAAAGTAAGAGGCGGGAGGCCCAGTGTGGAGTCAAAGCTGAGAGCTACTAGTTATGATTTTTAAGTGGAGTCTCTTCTTCTCAGCTGTAAGGCTAGAGGCCTGGTAGTGTGGGAAGGGTTATAGTTTAACCCAGTTTAGTGAGTTCTACCACCTAGAAGCCCACAGACACCCTGCAGAAGAAGTCTGTGGTCTCATTTCCGGCCTCCACACACGCTCCACTACTTGTGGGAGTGGGGCCCACACACAGTCTTCTCATTTTCAAGAACCAGGAAAGAGGAAATTCCAACCCTGACTTCTACATGTAGCAAAATTCTCCCAGAAGGAGAGGGATCCCTAGAATTGAGTTTGTCCTGCTTCCATTCTGTTTGAATGGTAATAAAGAGCACCATGGGACCGGGTGGTGGTGCACCTGGTTGAGCACACATGTTACAGTGCACAAGGACCCAGGTTCAAGCCCCCGGTCCCCACCTGCAGAAGGAAAGCTTTGCAAGTGGTGAAGCAGGGCTGCAGGTGTCTTTCTTTCTCCCTCTCTATCTCCCCTACCCTCTCGATTTCTGACTGCCTCTATCCAATAAATAAAGATAATAAACACATTAAAAAGAATTTTTTATAAAAGAGCACCGTTTAAAATATGAGCTCCTGGTGCTGGGAGAGTCCACTCAGCAGAGTATGAGTCACACCATGTGTGAAGCTCTGGCTTCAAACTGCAGAGCCATATAGGGACAGCATGACAGCACCAGGGCAAACTCTGTAGATGGTAGAGCAGGGCTGTAGTATCTCTCCTGCTGTGTCTCTCTTCTCTCCCTCTCTCTCTGTCTGTTTTTTTTTTTTTTGGGCATTTTAGATCAGCACTTCAGGGGTCTCTAAAGACACAGAAGTGGAATAACACAAGCGGCAGTGCTGGCATGGTAGGGACCCTTGTGACATGGCCAACTTCCTTCTTGGAAGATGTTATGGTGAGGGAGGGGTTTCCAGTCTCCCTCTGAAACCCGGAAGGCTAATCTCTTTCTGGATGGAATGTTTGGGTCTGAGATAGATTTCCAATCCACCTGCTTAAAAAAAGCATTGCATAATTGTTGTTAAAATTCGGAAGGCTCCTGCTGGCCGGGTTGGCTTCACGGGCGGGTAACAGAGACGCGGAGACAACGGCTGGGCAGGGAAGCTGTATTTCTTTATTCAGGAACAACGATTCACAAACTAAGACAAACTAATCACCAAACAGAACTCTGCTGTCTCTTTGCGGCGGCACAAGCACTCTTTCCTTTTCTGTAACTCGGGAACTCTCCAACTCTGGCACTCTGGAACTCTCGTATTGGGGAACCCTCTGAAACTCTTCCACTGTGGAACTCTCTCTTACTCTGTAACTCTGAAACTCTCGAACTCAGGAACTCAGGAACCCTCCAACTCTGGCACTCTGGAACTCTCGTACTGGGGAACCCTCTGCAACTCTGGCACTCTCGAATTCAGGAACCCTCTCTCGGGGTTCCTTGGGGCGGGGCCAAGCGGGCCGCGAAATTAACTGGACTGATCCAATTCTCTTGGCGGGGGAGGGTTAGAACAAACCAACGTAAAGCATACGACAATTCCCCCTTTTCTTTTTAACTAAATGACTATAGTATCAAGGGTGTGGGGTGAACAGAAACATATATAACAAAAACCAGCATGTTGTCAAGGGAAGGCCTGAGGGGGCCATATCTGAAAAAAAAAATTTCTTGCCTCTGGGGGGCTACTTGCCTCGACGGGCAATTGCATGGGGGCGGGGAACGGCCTAGAGTCCCACAGGCAGCTGGCTGCAACTTACTTACTATGAAACAAAACTTGTTATTAGCATATCTACTGTACGGTCCAATGTTTCTAATAGAGAAGGAATTTGAGACTTTTACATATCAACAACGTCTTTTAACCTTTTGTTACACCCATTCAAGATGGAGACACACCTTAGGTGTGGGCCGGAGAGGAAACCTCAGGCATGAGAATAATTAGCATAGCCATTGTGCGATCTACCATTTCTAATAGAGAAGGTAGTGGAGAGATTTACATATCAACAAGTCTATTTAACCTTTTGTTTAGCCTAACTTCGTTAAAATATATTGATTGCTAACTAATTTTTACCTCAGACTTTAAATGTAAGTTAATTTTATCTTTATGAGAATTACGTTGAAAACCTTTTTCATTTAACTTTGACTAGTAAGAATTTAGCCTTAAAGCTACTGTTTACCAAACTTTAAACATACACATAAACATGGTCATTAATACAAGAGGAGAGAAACCTTTGTTACGAAGACATGTCATTTTAAACACGAATTTAGATATGTACTGTCTTAGTTGTTGGGGGGGGGAGTTTCACCATCCGGAGGTGGCTTCCCGCGCAGCTTCACTTTTAGGAATCGCAGGTTGCGATCTCTGCACAAATCTCTGCGTACTCCAGCTTGTCTGCCTTCAGACCAGACCGGCAGCTGGAGATCTCGTGTGCCCAGTTTCGGCAGGGAGCCCGGGGGTACGGGAGGCCCGGGATGGTTCCAGAATTCATAGCAAGAGGGCAGGCAGGCCATCTTTGTAGAAGGCGTGGGCCTAGGTGCCCAGGGGTGGCGGCCATGATAGGCCGCCGCGGCCCTGCCCCATGGCCCTGCCATGTCTGCTGCCCTGCTTGCAGTGGCCGAGCAGCATGGAGGGATCACACGTCCAGTGCCCTGCGCCACGTGGTGGAGAGTCGGCTCCTGTGGGCTGGCCTCGGGCTCTTGCGTGTTGGCTTCGGGCTCCAGGGGCTCTTGTGTGCTGGCGTTGGCCTCCTGCGGGCTGCGGGGCTGCGGGCGCGGTGCTCGGGGTTGTCTGGGCGCAGCCGGCTGGCTGGCTGTTTAACCAGGTGGAAACGGCAGCTCCGTGCCTTGCCTCCCGCCCGCTGGCTCTTCCCGCTGGCTGTTCTGAGTTCGCCCAAGCGAGCGGAAACCACAGAGTGGTCCAGAGATAAATGTTCCAGAAACAGCAAAACAGTCTCGTGAAGAAAGAGCAGAGGCCTTTGGAGATCTCTTCACAAGCAGAAGAGAAGGCCATAGTGCATAGGTAGCCAAATTGTCTTTACTTATCTGAGAGAAGCGCAGGTCAGGTCCACGTGGGCACCATTTGTTGTTAAATTGTCGTATGCTTTACATTGGTTTGTTCTAACCCTCCCCCACCAAGAGAATTGGATCAGTCCAGTTAATTTCGAGGGCCCACTTGGCCCCGCCCCTACAAACCCTGCCAGAGTTCGAGAGTTAGAGAGTTCCGGAGTTCCAGAGTAAGAGAGAGAGTGCTTGTGCCGCTGCAAAGAGACAGCAGAGTTCTGTTTGGTGATTAGTTTGTCTTAGTTTATGAATTGTTGTTCCTGAATAAAGAAATACAGCTTCCCTGCCCAGCCCTTGTCTCCGCGTCTCTGTTACCCGCCCGTGAAGCAAGCCAGCCCGGCAAGAGCCTCTGAAAATTTAACAACACATAATTACTCTGTTCCTAAGTAGGTACTGAATAGAGTTCCTGAACTCTGACCAATCTATGCAAGCAGCTTCCCCATGAATGCCTCCCGTGAGAGGGTGGTGTTTGAGCAGATCATTGGCTGGAACATGATCCCCTGTCTTGACAGGACACACACCCTCTCCTGGAGCGGCTTTAGTGTCTGCAGAGCCACTGAGCTCAGAAGCCAGGCAGGTGGATCGCTCCGGGCCGCTGTCACCCATGGCTCTCACACTGGGGACCCGCATGCTGCCGCTGTGTGTGTGTGTCCTGCTGACACCCGGCCTTGTGGGGGCGGGCAGGCTGCTGGTGGTCCCCCTCGATGGCAGCCCCTGGTTTAGCACCCAGAAGATTATAAATCAGCTAGTGCAGAGAGGACACGAGTTGGTGGCCGTCATGCCAGATGTGAGCTGGCGGCTGGAACAGTCACTGAACTTCACTGTGAAGCATTACTCTCTCCCTTACAACCTGGATGAAATGAATCGAGAGTTCAAGGTATATGCTGATGAGCGCTGGAAGACTCAAGAGACGGATTTTCTTTCTTTGCTGACCAGTGCCTCCTCCAGCGACATTTATGACTACTTCTTTGTGCACTGTCGGAGCTTGTTTAATGACAAAAATCTAGTCCGGTATTTGGAGGAGACTTCTTTTGATGCTGTGTTTCTGGAGCCTTTTGATATGTGTGGCTTAATCATCGCCAAGTACCTCTCACTGCCATCTGTGACCTTTGCCAGGGGGATGTTTTGCCACTATGGAGAACAAGGTACCCAGAGCCCCATGCCTCTCTCCTATGTCCCCAGACCTCTCTTGGGGTGCTCAGACACCATGAGTTTCTGGGAGAGAGTGTGGAATCACATTTACCACTTGGAGGAGCAAGTGCTTTGCCCCTATTTTCTGGACACTGCTCTCAAGGTTGCCTCTGAGATTCTCCAAACGACAGTCACCCCCTATGATCTCTATAGTCAGGTGTCCATCTGGCTGATGCGGAGTGACTTTGTCCTGGAGTACCCCAGGCCTGTCATGCCCAACATGATCTTCGTTGGAGGCATCAACTGTCACCAGGCAAAACCACTGCCAAAGGTAAGTCATCTCTCTCTCTCCTTTTTTTGTCTCCAGGCTTATTAATGGGCCTTGGTGCCAGCACTATGAATCCACTGCTCCTGGTGGCCATTGGTTCCTTATTATTGGCTAGGACAGAGAATTGAGGGAGAAGGTGGAGGAGATAGGTAGAGTGAGAGAGAGAGAGACCTGCAGACCTACTTCACCGCTTGTGAAGCATCCCCCCTGTAGGTGTGGAGCTGAGGGCTCAAACACAGGTCTTTGGACTTTGTACTATGTGCGCTTAACTGGGTGCACCACCGCCCAGCCCTCTGTGTGTCTGCCAGGAACATCAAAAGCATATCAAAGCAAGCCATGCCAAGCCAAAGCAAACAAAAATGCTCCTTGTTGAGCTTGGACTTGACATTTCCACTGCTTGCATTAGGCATTTGCTTGAAGGGATGCATTTGTGCAGATTCAGGTTGGGCACAGCAGACTGTATAGAGGACCTGTCTTGAGATCTGTGTGTGCAGACATTCCAGTGGCCTGTGCATTATCTCTAGGCTGTGTGATTTTTAATTTTTTTGTATTTTTCATTAATTTAATAATGATTAACAAAATAGTAGGATAAGAGGGGTACAATTCCATATAATTCCCACCACCAGAATTCTGTATCCCAATCCTCCATTGGAAGCTTCCCTATTCTTTATTCCTCTGGGAGTATGGACCAAAGATCTTTATGTGGTGCAGAAAGTGGGAGGTCTGGCTTCTGTAATTGCTTCTTTGCTGGATATTGGCGTTGGTAGACCAATCCATACCTCCAGCCTATTTCTATCTTTCCCTAATGGGGCAGGGCTCCGAAGAGGTGGGGCTCCAGGACACATTGGTGAGGTCATCTGTCCAGGGAAGTCAGGTTGGCGTCATGGTAGCAACTGCAACTTGGTGTCTGAAAAGAATTAAGATATAAAGCAGAACAAAATGTTCAATAATCAGGAAGCTAATGGTTCAAATAGAGCAGATGAGATTTGGGGCCTCCATTTTGGAAAAAGCTAGGGAGTCTATCTTAGCTATATTCCAAGGGGCCTGTGACTTTACTAATGAATAGATCAATCAAAAACTCTTTACTGACCCTAGTGATAAGGAAGGCTTGGTGTGACAGTGAACTTAAGATCTGGATTTTGGGGGGACTGGACACATTTGGTTAAGTGCACATATCACCATGCACAAGGATCTGGGTTCAAGTCTTCACTCCTCACCTGAAAGCCTACAGACGTCTATCTTTCTCTCTCCCTCTCTATCTCTGCTTCCCTTTCAATTTATCTCTGTCCTGTCAAATAAAAATGTCAAAGGAAAAATTGGCCACTGGGATGGGTAGATTCATAGTGTTGGCACTGAGCCCCAGCTATAACCCTGGTGGCAAAACAAACAAACAAAAACCTTTAAAATAGAGTTAAAAATGCAAAAAGATCTGAATTTTCTCTTAGTTTGAATCACTCTGTTCATTACTATGGATGACTTCTCATGCCAGGCTTTCATGAAGCAGCAAAGGCCTCCACCCTCTTCCAGCCCTCAGGTACTGGTCCAGAGGCCAGAGACCAGGTCTACCCTGTGTCTGGTGGCAAGTCCAGCTCACCGTGGGCACTCAGTGCATATTTAGTTTCTAACACTGCTGTGGGCATTTCTGGGGTGTCTGATGTTGCCACGCCTTCTGCTCTGCTGTCTGGACTCATGGGAACTTGTGATAAAGGACCTATGGAGGGCAGGGGGGGATATAGCACAATGGTTATGCTATGACATTCTCATGTTTGAGGTTTCAAAGTCCCAGGTTCAAACCCCTGCACCACCATAAACCAGAGCTGAGTAGTGCTGTGGTTAAAAAAGAAGATAGAAAGAAAGAAAGAGAGAAAGAAAGAATGGAAGAAAGAAAGAATGAATGAATGAAAGGACTGTGGGATGGCTGAAGTCTAAGCCCAGTGTGTCAGCTTCCTGAGCCAGATCACCTTTGGAACATGTGGGGTTCAGTCAAAGTGTGAGCCAGCGGCATGAGTTGGAGTTTCCTAGTTTCTTACGACAAAGGTCGATCACCAGAAGACGTTCATCTCAATTCTAGAAAAAAGAAATCATTTCATCTGGTGGGAGAACTCAAGTCTGACATGGAAGAATTTCTAAAATATGAGTGGGTCTGTAGGTGTCTGTCTTTCTCTCCCCCTCTCTGTCTTCCCCTCCTCTCTCCATTTCTCTCTGTCCTATCCAATGACGACAACAGCAACAATGATAGCTGCAGCAACGATGAAAAACAAGGGCAACAATAGGGAAAATAAATAAATATTTAAAAAGAAACATATTATAAAATATTTTATATAAAATATAAAAAATTAAAATATAAACCTGACTTCATAGTCTACTAATAATAGTTAAATAAAAACCAGGAGGAGCTGGAACTCAAACAGCCCTGGTGTTGCCCTGGGAGCCTGCCCAAGGCACATCCTGTGTGGAGATCTAAAGGCAGGTGATCATGAACATTTTTAGAATTCTGTGAGTAGAGTCAGTTAGACAGAAGATCTCTTATGCTGGTGTTGTCTAGATGATGTGGAAGCCAAGAAAAACCATTCAATTAAAAAAAAAATTTCCCTCTTAAACTGTTTCCTGGGGCTGGGGAGACAGCACAGTGGCTACTTTTTAAAAAACATATTTTTATTTATTATTGCATAGAGACAGAGAGAAATTGAAAGGAGTGGGAGAGGCAGAGAGAAAGGGAGGCAGAAAGACACTTGCAGCCCTGCTTCACCATTCATGAAGCTTTTCCCCTTCAGGTGGGGACCAGGGGCTTGAACCCAGATCCTTGCGCGCTGTAATAACGTGTGCTTAACCAGGTACACCACCACCTGACCCCAGTGGCCTACTTTTATGCCTGAGCCTCGTGGTCCCAGGTTCAATCTGGGTACCACCATAAGCCAAAGCTATATTGCTCTGATAAAATAACCAAACACCAGAGACAATTTCTTGCCCCTCCCCCAGTCCTTAGGAAACTTGGGGGCTGGACACCAGGGACCAGTATTGAAATTAAAAAAGAAAATCTTCCTCAGGCTTTGAGCTGGGGGATTAACAAATGGGAGGTTTATTGCATCGAAGTTATCTAAGTACAGCAAAATAGGCAAAGGGGCAAGGATGGCTAGTCACGATGGCAGGAACCATGAGTCCATGAGGTAATATCAACACTCAGCTACACATGTTTATGTCCTAGGGGAAGAGGCATGAGAGGTTAAACTAGAACGCCCTACTAAAAGATCAGCAAAACATTTGGGGAGAGGACCCCAGACACCAGTAGGTACAATTTCTGTTTTATCCCTTTCAGTTAAGAAGCATAGGAGTGTATTGCAGCATTCTACAATCAACAGTGGCTTCTAGGATAAATTTGAGTGAATATGTAAATACATACCCCACTACTCTAATAAATCACATCCCCCTGGTGAAACTGGAAGGTCTAGAACAAGGGCACAGGTGATCCACACCTGTAGTAAGTGTCTGTCCTGCAGAGCTGTCCAACAGTCCTCATTGCTTGGCAGGGTGGAGGGCCAGGGCCCCACCTTATGTTTCCCAGCAGGCAGAGCATTATTATTATTTGGATAGGACAGAGAGAAATTGAGAGGAGAAGGGAAGATAGAGAGGTGGAGAGACCTGCATAAGTTCTAGATGGACAGTGGATTTCACAGCGAAAATTTCTTTTGCAGAGCAGATGGGCATTTGATAAATGGAAGTTTGATTATCTGTCATCTCGAGGTGCCTATAATTAAATTGTTTGGGATCCACCTTGCAATTTTTTTTTTGTATATGCCCTTCTTTTTTTTTTTTATTTATTTATCTTCCCTTTTGTTGCCCTTGTCTTTTTTTATTGTTGTTGTAGTTATTGTTGTTGTAGTTGATGTCGTCGTTGTTGGATAGGACAGAGAGAAATGGAGACAGGAGGGGAAGACAGAGAGGGGGAGAGAAAGACAGACACCTGCAGATCTGCTTCACCGCCTGTGAAGCGACTCCCCTGCAGGTGGGGAGCTGGGGGCTCAAACCGGTATCTTCATGCCGGTCCTTGCGCTTACCGCCACCTGCGCTTAACCCGCTGCGCTACCGCCCAGCTCCATGACCTTCTTTTATTGCATTTAAAACAAGCCTTGCTTCTCACTGGTCGCAGAGAGGTATGAGTCTATGGTGGTGAACGGAAGCAGAGGAACATTTGGAAGAGCAAAAGGTAGAAAGGGGTTTAGTGAGGTAGTAGGTTGAAGCCGTCCTAGAAAGGAGGAGTCTGATGAGGCCCAGAAAGAGGCGGGACCATAGAAGAGGAGGAGAAAGGAGAGTGAGAGAGGTAGGAGAAAGGATTTCCTTGGATTAGACTTTGTGGGGCGTGGGCAGTGGGATAAAATGGTGTGGCATATGGGACAGTTAAGCAACAGGGCACCATTCTCTCCTGAATCTGTGAACAGAGAGACAAGGGCAAGTTTGCGAGAGAGATACAGGCAAAGCAGCTTGCTTTGGCTCAGCAGGAAAATGCCAGAATATTTGGGTTTCAGGCATGCCAGAAATGATTTGTGCCTGTGAGGCAGGTGAGAAGGAATAATGGGAATCTGAGTCCAGAAGGGAAAGAGAGATTATAGGCCTGAAGCTTTTTTGCTGTGACCAAACCGATAATTTTATATAAATCATTGTCGATTTTTTTTTCCATATCTCAACTGATAAAGAACAGTGTTTGGGAAGACTTGTGGAGATAACTTTAATTACATGTAACAACTTACATGATTCTTGACTGGAACAATGAATTTTACATAGCTTTAAAGTCTCTTGCAATTGCCAGAGGTGAAAGATTTCTTCATGGTTATTTAGGTACAGTAAAATAAGCAAAGGGTCAGGGGGTCTGGCGGTAGCGCAGCGGGTTGAGTGCACAGGGCATGAAGCTTGAGGACCGGCATAAGGATCCCAGTTTGAGCCCCCGGCTCCCCACCTGCAGGGGAGTCGCTTCACAGGAGGTGAAGCAGGTCTGCAGGTGTCTATCTTTCTCTCCCCCTCTCTGTTTCCCTTCCTCTCTTGATTTCCCTCTGTCTTATCCAATAATGACAACAACTAGGGCAACAAAATGGAAAAAATGGCCTCCAGGAGCAGTGGATTCGTAGTGTGAGCCCCAGCGATGACCCTGGAGGCAAAAAAAAAAAAAAAAAAGCAAAGGGGCAAAGATTAGCTAGTCATGATGACCAGGTGCCATGAGTCCATAAGCTAGTTACCAGAGCACAGCTACACATGTTCATGTCCCAGATAACTGACATGGTCCTGGGGAGAAGAAGAGCAGGCAAGGCCAGCAGGACAGAGAAAGCAGGAACAGATAGTGATTTCTACCACTTGCTCAAATAACTTTCTATACACCCACAATCCTTTGTGGGTTTGCGTGTCTCTTGTCTGCTTGTCATACTGACATCAGCCATATGCTAGTTATATTTATGTCCCAACAATTCCGCTAATTATGGTCATGTCTCAACAGATTCTCTGTGCTCCTTTGCTGGCTGATCAAGGTCTTGTCTCAAATTCCCGTGTTCCTGCTCCTTCAAAGAGTCAGGAGGTTTGAGGTACAACCTCTTTCCTGCACCAGACCAGCTGAGCTGACTTCTGGCTCTGACACATATCCAAAACCATGGTGGTTTTGTGCTGATTCCTTTGACAGTATATAGTTTTTTGAATCTGTTCTACATTCTTCTTTTTTTTTTTTTTTTTAATATGCTTAGGCTTTCAAATCAGTGTCCTTCACAATACAGAACAGCTCAGTGTAGACAAGACTCTTTTTTCAAATGATAAAGCATTATATTTAAAGATTTAGAATTAGCCAAAAGGACTCAGGTCAGATGATCCTTATTTTGTGTGAAAGTCACATGGAAAAAAAAAAGGAAAAGAAATTCCTTAAATTGTCTTTAAAAATCTTACTACACTGTATTTAAATTCATTTGAATAGTTCATTGTAAGTAATTCCATAAAAGTAAAACAAGCATCATATATATATATATATATATATATATATATATATATATATGTATATATCCATATCCAGGAGCTCTAGGGACTGTGGAGATGTGTTGGCTTTTCCCACTAACAAAAGTTGTATCAAAGAGGTCTTGAGTTTACCCTGACTAATTTTTAGTTTCTTGTCTCTTCCTTCCACTGCGCCATGGGGGGGGGGTGTCAAACCCAGGGGAGAAGCTTAAGGATGAGGAGTGAAGCATACACTGCAGGTATCTGTCTTTCTTTCTTCCTTGCTATTGATTCTGGCCTTCTCATTTTTTCTCTGTCCTATCAAATAAAGAAGGGGGAAAAATGACCATCAGGAGCGGTGGATTCAAGGTGCAGGCATGGAGCAATTTGTTTAAGAAACAAAATAAAATGAAATCTACCTGCCAACAGCCATGTTCAGCGGAGAAGCAATTACAGAAGGTAGACCGTCCACCTTCTGCACCCTATAATGACCCTGGGTCTATGCTCCCGGGGGGATAAAGCTTTCAAGGGAGGGGATGGGATATGGAGTTCTGGGGATAGGAGTTATATAGAAATGTACCCCTTTTATTTTATGGTCCTGTCAATATTTCCATTTTATAAATAAAGTAAAAAACAAAACGAAACTGTGGGGGCGGGGAAACCTAAAATCATGATTTCCTTCAGTTTTTTTTTTTAATGTTCAACGACTCTTACTGCTAAAGTTTGCGTCTACTTTAACTTTTTTCCTCTTCTTCTTCTTCTTCTTCTTCTTCTTCTTCTTCTTCTTCTTCTTCTTCCTCTTCCTCTTCCTCTTCCTCTTCTTCTCTTCCTCATTCTCCTCCTCCTCCTCCTCCTTCTTCTTCCTCTTCTCCTCCTCCTCCTCCTCCTTCTTCTTTTCTTTTTCCCCAGAGCACTACTCAGCTCTATTTTATGGTGGTGTGTGGGGTTGAACCTGGGACTTTGGAGCCTCAGGCACGAAAGAGTCTCTTTGCATAACCATTATGATATCTACCTCCCCAAAGTTTGCATCTGTTATCAAGTGATCTGCATTTTTTCTGAAAGATGACTACCTATGGTTCACTCTTGTGCAACATAAAGAAGCAAATCATGTGAATGTGTATAAATGAACAGAAGTAGCCAAACGGTCTCCAGCATTTTGTGAAAATTATGATGATAATGGGGGGAAGAGACCTGCAGAGTGTGGACCTACTCCTTTGTACTCTCATGATACTGTAAACAGTTATTAACTGATATATGTATATATATTAATGTGCTCTAGGGGCTGGGAAAGCCACGCAGTGGGAGGGGGCCTGGGTTCAAGCTTCAGTACCGCATGGGAGCAAAATGATAGTACCGGGGAGCTCCATGGATGGTGCAGTGCTGTGTTGTCTGTCCTCTATCAGTCTGTCTATCCATCACTCCTCCCCTCCTTGCCTCAAATATAAAGATGAAAGTTGGCCCAGGAAAGGGCCAATGTAGGACTGAGTAAGGAAGGAGAGAAAGGACGAGTTTGAGTTGAGAAAGCGGTGACATGCTGGCGAGGCTGAAGGAGTCTTCCGGTGAGGTTGTGTCTCGGTAGGTGTGTTCAGTCTGGTCTGCTAACTCACTAAAAACAGCCTCAAGACAACATTCCTGTGTAAGACTTGCAAGCAGAGAGGTCTTCCTGCTGAGTGGGCCTCAGAGACCTTCGGCAAAGATGCCGCTTGTTTGTTCTCCACTCTCCATCCAGAACCGGCTCCTGGGGACAAAGCAAGGGTGCAGGTCCTGGAGGGAGTTACTGTGGCAGACTAAGTGGCCAGAGGCCCAGTGTGCAGAAAGGGCTCCTGTTATGGTTAAGTCGAGGGGGTTTGAGCCCCTGGCCACCACTCAGGAGCAGCTGTTCATCAGGGGAAGTTCTGCAGGTGACATCTCTCCTTTCTGTCTCTCCTCTCTGCCTCTTTCTCCCTATCAAGCACTCTCACCTTCTCCGGCTTCCTCTGATTTATTTATTTATTATTTATTCTGATAGAGACAGAGAGAAAGAAGAAAGTGAGGTAGAAATAGAGAGAGACAGACACACACACACACACACACACACACACACACACACACACATACACACAGAGGCTTGAAGCACTGCTTCTTTGTGAAGTTTTCTCCTTGAAGGTGGGGACTGGGGACTTGAATTCAAGTCCTTGCACACTGAAATATGTACACTCAACCAAGTGCAACACCACCTGGCCCCACAAAGTTTTTTTTTTTCTTTCTCTAGAGCACTGCTAAATTCTGGTTTTTGGTGTTAGTGGGGTTTGAACTGGAACTTTAGGTTCCTTAGGCATGAAGCCCCTCTCTATTTAAAAAAAAGAAAAAGTCAGCTAGGAGTGGAGAAATTGTGCAGGTATGGATCTACCAATAAACTTGGAGTAAAAAAATAAGGGGAAGAAAAAAAATAAATGGAGTCTCTCCTGTTACGTTACAGGATGGTTAGACCTCACAAATGTGTCCTTGAACCTCACCTCTAGAGCCCTACCCCCTGGGAAAGATAGAACAACATACCCCTGGGACATGGAGCAACCTGCCAATGTACATGTCCAGCAGAGAAGCAATTATACAAGTCAGAACTCCCATCGTCTGCACCCCATAAAGAATTTTGATCCATATTCCCAGAGGGGTAAATATCAGAGGAAGATGACCAGAGGGCTCTGAACTCCAATTCCATCAGGATCCAGAGAGAGAAGATTAAAAAAAGTGGGGGGAGGATGGGGTAGGGTAGGGGTAGAAAAGACATTCAGAAGCAGTAGGTTTGACTTAGAGAAAATGGGCAATAGATAGATAAATACAGAAATAATAGTCAACCCGTGTCTATGATCCTGGGAGAACGAATACAGTTTCCAGTGGAGGGAATGGGGACACAGAACTCTGGTGATCAGAAAGGTGTGGAATTATACTACTGTTATCTTTTTTTTCCCCCTTCTTTCTTGGGTGGGTGATTAATGGTTTACAGTCAACAGTGAAATAGAGTAGTTTGTACATGCCGTTATCTTATAATTTTTAAAATCAATTTAATCACTAATAAAAATTCTTAAAAAATTGAGTTGGGGGTGGGGGTGGTGCACTCAATAGAGCTCACACGTTACCATGTTCAAGGACCTGGGTTCAAGCCTCTAATCAGTCCCTTGTTGTACCAGTACCGAGACTCAGCAATAACCCTGGTGGCAATAAAAAGAAAGGGTATGAAGAGGGGGGGAAAGGGGAGGGGGAAGAAAATTGGGCTTGGGAAACAGGTCAGTGGCCTCACATTTACAAATAACAGATGGCAATCATGTTATGTCAGAGGCCGAGATGGTCTGTGTGAGCCAATCTGTGGATTTTTAGATCAACATTTCCGAGGTCTCAGAAGATGTGGAAATAGAACAAGCAATGAGGCAGCACTGGCATGGCAGGGCCCTTTGTGAGGTGTCACATCTCTTCCTGGAGATGGGGTGGGGGTGGATATCATGATGAAGGCAAGGCTTCAAGTCTCCCTTTGAAAGCTTGGATGCTAATCTTTTTTCTGAGTGGAGTCTTTGATATCTGAGGATCAATTCCAAATGCTCTCTGGGTTGTAATAAAAAAAAAAAGCTATTGTGAAATCATTATGTTCTTAAGTTCATATGAAAAAGAGTTCATGAACTCTGAACAATCCATGCAAACAGCTTCCTTATGAAGGCTTCTCACGAGAGGGCGGTGTTTAAGCAGATCATTGGCTGGAACGTGATCCCCTGTCTTGACAGGACATATGCCCTCTCCTGGAGCAGCTTTAGTGTCTGCAGAACCACTGAGCTCAGAAGCCAGGCAGGTGCATCGCTCTGGGCCACTGTCACTCATGGCTCTCACACTGGGGACCCGCATGCTGCCGCTGTGTGTGTGTGTCCTGCTGACACCCGGCCTTGTGGGGGCGGGCAGGCTGCTGGTGGTCCCCATGGATGGCAGTCACTGGTTCACCATGCACGCAGTCATGGAGCAGCTCGTGCAGAGAGGGCATGAGTTGGTGGCCATCATGCCAGATGTGAGCTGGCAGCTGAGCAAATCATACAACTTCACGGTGAAGACTTACTCCCTCTCTTTCAACCTGGAGGACCAGAATCGTGAGTTCCAGGTTTTCGCTGACACTCAGTGGAAGATCCGACAGCAGAATTTATTTTCCATGTTGATGAGCTCAACCAGCAATATCTTTGATTATTTCTTTTCACACTGTAAGGGAGTGTTTCAAAACAAAGAACTAGTCAAGTACTTGGAGGAGACTCCTTTTGATGCTATCTTCCTAGATCCTTTTGATATGTGTGGCTTGATCATCGCCAAGTACCTCTCGCTGCCTTCTGTGGTCTTCACCAGAGGGGCCTTTTGTTACTATGTGGAAGAAGGGGCCCAGAGCCCCATGCCTCTCTCTTATGTCCCGAGAGGTCTTTTAGGGTTCTCAGACACCATGACCTTCTGGGAGAGAGTGCGGAACCATATCTTTCTGTTGGAGGAACAAATGTTGTGCCCCTATTTTCTGGACACTGCTCTCAAGGTTGCGTCTGAGATTCTCCAGACGACAGTCACCCCCTATGATCTCTATGGTCAGGTGTCCATCTGGCTGATGCGGAGTGACTTTGTCCTGGAGTACCCCAAGCCCATCATGCCCAACATGATCTTTGTTGGAGGCATCAACTGTCACCAGGGAAAGCCACTGTCAAAGGTAAATCCCATCTTGGTATCCTAATCTATGAGATCAAACAGCAAACCAAACTAAAGGAGATGTGCTGTACTAGGTGTTTGTGCTTGAAGGAATGAGTTTATGCAAATTCATGTCACTGGGTGTGAGCAAATTTGTGAAGTGGATTTCTTGGTTTTGTAGGTGCTTATAGATGATTGGGTGTTGCATTATTGTTTAAGATTTTTTATTATCTTTGTTTTTGTTGGATAGAGACAACCAGAAATTGAGAGTGACAGAGAGATAGAGAAGGAGAGAGAAAGAGAGACACCTACAGCACTGCTTCACCACTCATGAAGTTTTCCCCCTGCAGGAGGGGACTTGGGTCCTTGCACACTGTAACATGTGCACTCAGTCAGGTGTGCCACCACTTGGCCCTGGTTCTGCATTATTTTTCTTTTTTCTTTTTTAAAACATTTATTTATTTATTCCCTTTTTGTTGCCCTTGTTGTTTTATTGTTGTAGTCGTTGTTGGATAGGACAGAGAGAAATGGAGAGAGGAGGGGAAGACAGAGGGGGAGAGAAAGACACCTGCACACCTGCTTCATTGCTTGTGAAGCAACTCCCCTGCAGGTGGGGAGCCGGTGGCTCAAACCAGGATCCTTAAGCTGATCCTTGTGCTTAGCGCCATGTACGCTTAACCCGCTGCACTACTTCCCGACGCCCTCTGCATTATTTTTCCAGACTCTCTCTCTCTGTGTGTGGGTGTATGCTTTAAATAAATAAATAAATAACCCTTAACTAGATCAGTCAAAAATATCCCGTGACCATTCATACCAAGCAAGGTTTGATGTTTCCGTTATTTAAAATTCAGAACTTCCTTTACTTAAATTATATTTCCTTAGGGAAATAGTGGTTTATAAAATAGATGTGTCATACGGGTGTACATCCATCCCACCACCCGCTTAGGGCTGCTTGCACCTCTGTGCATTGGATTCCCCTTTTGTCTGAACCTTTTGATGCATCTTGAAAGAGACTATCTTGTGCTTGGTCTTCATGGTGTAGCTAAAGGCCTCAGTGGTCTGACACAAGCCTGCTGCTCTGAATGAAGAACAGGAGGCAGGTCTCCTGCTGTGTCTTATGGACGGTCCATCCAGTTGACGGCTGGTACTCAATGAATAAGGTGTTACACTGTGCGTATCAATCACATTCTTTGACATTGCTACAGTTGTAGGGGGACGATGTGAAATCCCATCATGAAAAATGATCAGTGGAGTGAGTGGCATCTCCATACAGCTGCTCAGTCTCCTTTGTCAGGACATCTTAGAACCTGTTGGGCTCCAGGGGCTGGGTGGTGGCACACTTGGTTGAGCACACATGTTACCATGTGCAAGGACCCAGGTTCGAGCCCCTGGTCCCCACTTGCAGGAGGAAAGCTTTTCGAGTGGTGAGGTAGTGCTGCAGATGTCTCTCTGTTTCTCTCTCTCTCTCTGTCATCCTCTTGATTTCTGGCTGTCTCTATCCAATAAATAAAGATAATAATAATAATAATAAGAAGAAGAAGAACCTGTTGGGCTCCAATAAAGCATCAGAAAGGTCTGTGTTGGTGTGAGTTAGCTGTCAGAACCTTGGGCCCCTAATTTTCTATAAAAAAATTTCTCAAAAACAAGTATTAGGTTGCAACTACTCTCAATTCTAGAAAAAAGTGTTCAGTCTTTCCCTTCAGAAAAGCAAAGTAGGGCAGAAAAGACTTAAAAAATTTTTTTTCAATAAAAAAACAAGGGCAACAAAAGGGAATAAATAAATAAAATAAATATTTAAAAAATAATAAATTTTTTTTTGTATATTTCTTTATTTTCCCTTTTGTTGCCCTTGTTGTTTTAGAAAGGACTTTTAAAATGTGATAATAAGTGCAGGTTTTTTACTGTTAATACTGTTTTCTGGAAAAATAATGATAAAAAAATGAAACTTTCCTTTTACGTAATCTGAAGCCACCCCCTTAGAGAGAGCTGTTTTAAGAGCACTTTGGTTTAGTTCTTTCTCATTTTTTCTGAAGTGTGTATAGCTTAACATTGATGTAAATTATCTCACTTATTTTATTTTCTATTTTAGTTTTAGTATTTGTGGGGGCAGGTAGAGGAGGAGGGGGTAGAAGGAGTAGGGAGGGGAAGAGTCCAGCAGAAGAGAGGGGCCAGGAGAGAAAAAAGGAGCTGAAGGAAGAAGGTGGGACCATGGGGATGAGGACTCACACTTGTTTTTATTAAATTTAAGTCTGGTGTCAGATTTGAAATACTGTTGATTAGTGTGTGTATGCATGTTTCACTAACTAGAGTTCACCTCAGAGTTCCCAATCCTGTGACATTCTTTCTCAGATCTGCACACAATTCTTGTTTGGCTACACTATGATTTCTTCAACTTTAACCTTGAGGAAAAATGCTCATTGTTGAACCGTTAATTGTTGAAATGTCAGCTGAAGAAAAAATTTGTTCCACTTCCCACTTTTTCCTTTAGAGTGTATGACCGTCTTTTGCATTGTTAACAACTCTCTCTGTGGCCATTTTGAACCATTGTCTTGTTGTTAACTTGGGATGTGGGGCTCAGTCTGAGGAGTGGAGGTGCTAGGTGAGGTGAGGTGCAATGTTCCACTTTGATAAGGTTGAAATATTGAATCAACAGATAAAGCAATGACTCAGCAGTCTAGGCATAATGCTGAATAGTTGGCTCAGTCAGTTTAATTGGGGGTTGGTCACATGTGCCCCCCAAAACCTACTCAAACACAGTGGGCACAGCATCTATCTCTATCTAAATGGGAATGAAATGCTGAGGGTGGTGGTGGTTGGTGGTGGTGGTGGCGGCGGTGGCAGCTTAGTTCGGTCTGCTTTATGATTTTGTACTTTCATCTATTGATCTGGTTGAATGAGAGCCTCCAAGAGCC